>NW_026961515.1:0-300000 GCF_963924245.1 Chroicocephalus ridibundus
CCCAATGTTCCCTCCAGGCACTTTCAGTGTGGGTGCCTTCTCCACGTGGTTCCTGGTTTCCCTGCAGCGCTGAAGAGCAATGTTAGCAAAGAGGTAACCGGGACAGCGAAAACAGTACTCAAAGACAGGGAGAGCAAGCTCTCTCTTGGCACTTTGGATGTGGGACATACAGCGAGATGTTTGCTGCTTTTGCGTTTGGCTGTTGGGAGATTTACAGCACAAAGATATCTAGTTGATTTGAAGCAGTTCCGAGAAAGTCTAAACATAATCGCCACTTCTCCCTCCTGGCACTTTCCATGTGGGAGATATAGCAGGATGTATATGGTTTTGAGGACAACTCAATGGACAGTGTAGGGAGAAAAGTTCCTGGCTCCTTGAATGCCGTTCCTGGAGACACTGCGATCAATGTGGGAGATATGTCAAGATGTGTGTTGGTTTTGAGGACGGCTCTCTGGAGAGTCTTAGCAAAGAGGTCACAGGGATAATCAGAGCAATTCTCAGAGACACTGAGAACAAGCTCGACAATCCCTCCTGGCACTTTGCCTGTAGGAGATACCGCAAGACGTTTCTGTAGATTGGGCACAGCGCTCTGCAGGGTGTTAGCAGAGACTTTCCCGGGACAGTGAAACCCTATGTCAGAGACACTGAGAAGAAGCCCCAATGTTCCCTCCAGGCACTTTCAGTGTGGGTGCCTTCTCCACGTGGTTCCTGGTTTCCCTGCAGCGCTGAAGAGAATGTTAGCAGAGGTAACCGGGACAGCGAAAACAGTACTCAAGACAGGGAGAGCAAGCTCTCTCTTGGCACTTTGGATGTGGGACATACAGCGAGATGTTTGCTGCTTTGCGTTTGGCTGTTGGGAGATTTACAGCACAAAGATATCTAGTTGATTTGAAGCAGTTCCGAGAAAGTCTAAACATAATCGCCACTTCTCCTCCTGGCACTTTCCATGTGGGAGATATAGCAGGATGTATATGGTTTCTGAGGACAACTCAATGGACAGTGTAGGGAGAAAAAGGTCCTGGCTCCTTGAATGCCGTTCCTGGAGACACTGCGATCAATGTGGGAGATATGTCAAGATGTGTGTTGGTTTTGAGGACGGCTCTCTGGAGAGTCTTAGCAAAGAGGTCACAGGGATAATCAGAGCAGATTCTCAGAGACACTGAGACAAGCTCGACAATTCCCTCCTGGCACTTTCCCTGTAGGAGATACCGCAAGACGTTTCTGTAGATTGGGCACGAGCGCTCTGCAGGGTGTTAGCAGAGACTTTCCGGGACAGTGATACCCTATGTCAGAGACACTGAGAAGAAGCCCCAATGTTCCCTCCAGGCACTTTCAGTGTGGGTGCCTTCTCCACGTGGTTCCTGGTTTCCCTGCAGCGCTGAAGAGAATGTTAGCAAAGAGGTAACCGGGACAGCGAAAACAGTACTCAAAGACAGGGAGAGCAAGCTCTCTCTTGGCACTTTGGATGTGGGACATACAGCGAGATGTTTGCTGCTTTTGCGTTTTGGCTGTTGGGAGATTTACAGCACAAAGATATCTAGTTGATTTGAAGCAGTTCCGAGAAAGTCTAAACATAATCGCCACTTCTCCCTCCTGGCACTTTCCATGTGGGAGATATAGCAGGATGTATATTGGTTTTGAGGACAACTCAATGGACAGTGTAGGGAGAAAGTTCCTGGCTCCTTGAATTGCCGTTCCTGGAGACACTGCGATCAATGTGGGAGATATGTCAAGATGTGTGTTGGTTTTGAGGACGGCTCTCTGGAGAGTCTTAGCAAAGAGGTCACAGGGATAATCAGAGCAATTCTCAGAGACACTGAGAACAAGCTCGACAATTCCCTCCTGGCACTTTCCCTGTAGGAGATACCGCAAGACGTTTTCT
This sequence comes from Chroicocephalus ridibundus, assembly GCF_963924245.1. Classification (NCBI taxonomy): domain Eukaryota; kingdom Metazoa; phylum Chordata; class Aves; order Charadriiformes; family Laridae; genus Chroicocephalus; species Chroicocephalus ridibundus. The sequence continues at coordinate 1,883 of NW_026961515.1, forward strand.
GTAGATTGGGCACAGCGCTCTGCAGGGTGTTAGCAGAGACTTTCCCGGGACAGTGAAACCCTATGTCAGAGACACTGAGAAGAAGCCCCAATGTTCCCTCCAGGCACTTTCAGTGTGGGTGCCTTCTCCACGTGGTTCCTGGTTTCCCTGCAGCGCTGAAGAGAATGTTAGCAAAGAGGTAAACGGGACAGCGAAAACAGTACTCAAAGACAGGGAGAGCAAGCTCTCTCTTGGCACTTTGGATGTGGGACATACAGCGAGATGTTTTGCTGCTTTTGCGTTTGGCTGTTGGGAGATTTACAGCACAAAGATATCTAGTTGATTTGAAGCAGTTCCGAGAAAGTCTAAACATAATCGCCACTTCTCCCTCCTGGCACTTTCCATGTGGGAGATATAGCAGGATGTATATTGGTTTTGAGGACAACTCAATGGACAGTGTAGGGAGAAAAGGTCCTGGCTCCTTGAATGCCGTTCCTGGAGACACTGCGATCAATGTGGGAGATATGTCAAGATGTGTGTTGGTTTTGAGGACGGCTCTCTGGAGAGTCTTAGCAAAGAGTCACAGGGATAATCAGAGCAATTCTCAGAGACACTGAGAACAAGCTCGACAATTCCCTCCTGGCACTTTCCCTGTAGGAGATACCGCAAGACGTTTCTGTAGATTGGGCACAGCGCTCTGCAGGGTGTTAGCAGAGACTTTCCCGGGACAGTGAAACCCTATGTCAGAGACACTGAGAAGAAGCCCCAATGTTCCCTCCAGGCACTTTCAGTGTGGGTGCCTTCTCCACGTGGTTCCTGGTTTCCCTGCAGCGCTGAAGAGAATGGTTAGCAGAGGTAACCGGGACAGCGAAAACAGTACTCAAGACAGGGAGAGCAAGCTCTCTCTTGGCACTTTGGATGTGGGACATACAGCGAGATGTTTGCTGCTTTTGCGTTTGGCTGTTGGGAGATTTACAGCACAAAGATATCTAGTTTGATTTGAAGCAGTTCCGAGAAAGGTCTAAACATAATCGCCACTTCTCCTCCTGGCACTTTCCATGTGGGAGATATAGCAGGATGTATATTGGTTTTGAGGACAACTCAATGGACAGTGTAGGGAGAAAAGGTCCTGGCTCCTTGAATGCCGTTCCTGGAGACACTGCGATCAATGTGGGAGATATGTCAAGATGTGTGTTGGTTTTTGAGGACGGCTCTCTGGAGAGTCTTAGCAAAGAGGTCACAGGGATAATCAGAGCAATTCTCAGAGACACTGAGAACAAGCTCGACAATTCCCTCCTGGCACTTTCCCTGTAGGAGATACCGCAAGACGTTTCTGTAGATTGGGCACAGCGCTCTGCAGGGTGTTAGCAGAGACTTTCCCGGGACAGTGAAACCCTATGTCAGAGACACTGAGAAGAAGCCCCAATGTTCCCTCCAGGCACTTTCAGTGTGGGTGCCTTCTCCACGTGGTTCCTGGTTTCCCTGCAGCGCTGAAGAGAATGTTAGCAAAGAGGTAACCGGGACAGCGAAACAGTACTCAAAGACAGGGAGAGCAAGCTCTCTCTGGCACTTTGGATGTGGGACATACAGCGAGATGTTTGCTGCTTTTGCGTTTGGCTGTTGGGAGATTTTACAGCACAAAGATATCTAGTTGATTTGAAGCAGTTCCGAGAAAGTCTAAACATAATCGCCACTTCTCCCTCCTGGCACTTTCCATGTGGGAGATATAGCAGGATGTATATTGGTTTTGAGGACAACTCAATGGACAGTGTAGGGAGAAAAGTTCCTGGCTCCTTGAATGCCGTTCCTGGAGACACTGCGATCAATGTGGGAGATATGTCAAGATGTGTGTTGGTTTTGAGGACGGCTCTCTGGAGAGTCTTAGCAAAGAGGTCACAGGGATAATCAGAGCAATTCTCAGAGACACTGAGAACAAGCTCGACAATTCCCTCCTGGCACTTTCCCTGTAGGAGATACCGCAAGACGTTTCTGTAGATTGGGCACAGCGCTCTGCAGGGTGTTAGCAGAGACTTTCCCGGGACAGTGAAACCCTATGTCAGAGACACTGAGAAGAAGCCCAATGTTCCCTCCAGGCACTTTCAGTGTGGGTGCCTTCTCCACGTGGTTCCTGGTTTCCCTGCAGCGCTGAAGAGAATGTTAGCAAAGAGGTAAACGGGACAGCGAAAACAGTACTCAAAGACAGGGAGAGCAAGCTCTCTCTTGGCACTTTGGATGTGGGACATACAGCGAGATGTTTGCTGCTTTTGCGTTTGGCTGTTGGGAGATTTACAGCACAAAGATATCTAGTTGATTTGAAGCAGTTCCGAGAAAGTCTAAACATAATCGCCACTTCTCCCTCCTGGCACTTTCCATGTGGGAGATATAGCAGGATGTATATTGGTTTTGAGACAACTCAATGGACAGTGTAGGGAGAAAAGGTCCTGGCTCCTTGAATGCCGTTCCTGGAGACACTGCGATCAATGTGGGAGAAATGTCAAGATGTGTGTTGGTTTTGAGGACGGCTCTCTGGAGAGTCTTAGCAAAGAGGTCACAGGGATAATCAGAGCAATTCTCAGAGACACTGAGAACAAGCTCGACAATTCCCTCCTGGCACTTTCCCTGTAGGAGATACCGCAAGACGTTTCTGTAGATTGGGCACAGCGCTCTGCAGGGTGTTAGCAGAGACTTTCCCGGGACAGTGAAACCCTATGTCAGAGACACTGAGAAGAAGCCCCAATGTTCCCTCCAGGCACTTTCAGTGTGGGTGCCTTCTCCACGTGGTTCCTGGTTTCCCTGCAGCGCTGAAGAGAATGTTAGCAGAGGTAACCGGGACAGTGAAAACAGTACTCAAAGACAGGGAGAGCAAGCTCTCTCTTGGCACTTTGGATGTGGGACATACAGCGAGATGTTTGCTGCTTTTGCGTTTGGCTGTTGGGAGATTTACAGCACAAAGATATCTAGTTGATTTGAAGCAGTTCCGAGAAAGTCTAAACATAATCGCCACTTCTCCCTCCTGGCACTTTCCATGTGGGAGATATAGCAGGATGTATATTGGTTTTGAGGACAACTCAATGGACAGTGTAGGGAGAAAAGTTCCTGGCTCCTTGAATGCCGTTCCTGGAGACACTGCGATCAATGTGGGAGATATGTCAAGATGTGTGTTGGTTTTGAGGACGGCTCTCTGGAGAGTCTTAGCAAAGAGGTCACAGGGATAATCAGAGCAATTCTCAGAGACACTGAGAACAAGCTCGACAATTCCCTCCTGGCACTTTCCCTGTAGGAGATACCGCAAGACGTTTCTGTAGATTGGGCACAGCGCTCTGCAGGGTGTTAGCAGAGACTTTCCCGGGACAGTGAAACCCTATGTCAGAGACACTGAGAAGAAGCCCCAATGTTCCCTCCAGGCACTTTCAGTGTGGGTGCCTTCTCCACGTGGTTCCTGGTTTCCCTGCAGCGCTGAAGAGAATGTTAGCAGAGGTAACCGGGACAGTGAAAACAGTACTCAAAGACAGGGAGAGCAAGCTCTCTCTTGGCACTTTGGATGTGGGACATACAGCGAGATGTTTGCTGCTTTTGCGTTTGGCTGTTGGGAGATTTACAGCACAAAGATATCTAGTTGATTTGAAGCAGTTCCGAGAAAGTCTAAACATAATCGCCACTTCTCCCTCCTGGCACTTTCCATGTGGGAGATATAGCAGGATGTATATTGGTTTTGAGGACAACTCAATGGACAGTGTAGGGAGAAAAGTTCCTGGCTCCTTGAATGCCGTTCCTGGAGACACTGCGATCAATGTGGGAGATATGTCAAGATGTGTGTTGGTTTTGAGGACGGCTCTCTGGAGAGTCTTAGCAAAGAGGTCACAGGGATAATCAGAGCAATTCTCAGAGACACTGAGAACAAGCTCGACAATTCCCTCCTGGCACTTTCCCTGTAGGAGATACCGCAAGACGTTTCTGTAGATTGGGCACAGCGCTCTGCAGGGTGTTAGCAGAGACTTTCCCGGGACAGTGAAACCCTATGTCAGAGACACTGAGAAGAAGCCCCAATGTTCCCTCCAGGCACTTTCAGTGTGGGTGCCTTCTCCACGTGGTTCCTGGTTTCCCTGCAGCGCTGAAGAGAATGTTAGCAGAGGTAACCGGGACAGTGAAAACAGTACTCAAAGACAGGGAGAGCAAGCTCTCTCTTGGCACTTTGGATGTGGGACATACAGCGAGATGTTTGCTGCTTTTGCGTTTGGCTGTTGGGAGATTTACAGCACAAAGATATCTAGTTGATTTGAAGCAGTTCCGAGAAAGTCTAAACATAATCGCCACTTCTCCCTCCTGGCACTTTCCATGTGGGAGATATAGCAGGATGTATATTGGTTTTGAGGACAACTCAATGGACAGTGTAGGGAGAAAAGTTCCTGGCTCCTTGAATGCCGTTCCTGGAGACACTGCGATCAATGTGGGAGATATGTCAAGATGTGTGTTGGTTTTGAGGACGGCTCTCTGGAGAGTCTTAGCAAAGAGGTCACAGGGATAATCAGAGCAATTCTCAGAGACACTGAGAACAAGCTCGACAATTCCCTCCTGGCACTTTCCCTGTAGGAGATACCGCAAGACGTTTCTGTAGATTGGGCACAGCGCTCTGCAGGGTGTTAGCAGAGACTTTCCCGGGACAGTGAAACCCTATGTCAGAGACACTGAGAAGAAGCCCCAATGTTCCCTCCAGGCACTTTCAGTGTGGGTGCCTTCTCCACGTGGTTCCTGGTTTCCCTGCAGCGCTGAAGAGAATGTTAGCAAAGAGGTAACCGGGACAGCGAAAACAGTACTCAAAGACAGGGAGAGCAAGCTCTCTCTTGGCACTTTGGATGTGGGACATACAGCGAGATGTTTGCTGCTTTTGCGTTTGGCTGTTGGGAGATTTACAGCACAAAGATATCTAGTTGATTTGAAGCAGTTCCGAGAAAGTCTAAACATAATCGCCACTTCTCCCTCCTGGCACTTTCCATGTGGGAGATATAGCAGGATGTATATTGGTTTTGAGGACAACTCAATGGACAGTGTAGGGAGAAAAGTTCCTGGCTCCTTGAATGCCGTTCCTGGAGACACTGCGATCAATGTGGGAGATATGTCAAGATGTGTGTTTGTTTTGAGGACGGCTCTCTGGAGAGTCTTAGCAAAGAGGTCACAGGGATAATCAGAGCAATTCTCAGAGACACTGAGAACAAGCTCGACAATTCCCTCCTGGCACTTTCCCTGTAGGAGATACCGCAAGACGTTTCTGTAGATTGGGCACAGCGCTCTGCAGGGTGTTAGCAGAGACTTTCCCGGGACAGTGAAACCCTATGTCAGAGACACTGAGAAGAAGCCCCAATGTTCCCTCCAGGCACTTTCAGTGTGGGTGCCTTCTCCACGTGGTTCCTGGTTTCCCTGCAGCGCTGAAGAGAATGTTAGCAGAGGTAACCGGGACAGTGAAAACAGTACTCAAAGACAGGGAGAGCAAGCTCTCTCTTGGCACTTTGGATGTGGGACATACAGCGAGATGTTTGCTGCTTTTGCGTTTGGCTGTTGGGAGATTTACAGCACAAAGATATCTAGTTGATTTGAAGCAGTTCCGAGAAAGTCTAAACATAATCGCCACTTCTCCCTCCTGGCACTTTCCATGTGGGAGATATAGCAGGATGTATATTGGTTTTGAGGACAACTCAATGGACAGTGTAGGGAGAAAAGTTCCTGGCTCCTTGAATGCCGTTCCTGGAGACACTGCGATCAATGTGGGAGATATGTCAAGATGTGTGTTGGTTTTGAGGACGGCTCTCTGGAGAGTCTTAGCAAAGAGGTCACAGGGATAATCAGAGCAATTCTCAGAGACACTGAGAACAAGCTCGACAATTCCCTCCTGGCACTTTCCCTGTAGGAGATACCGCAAGACGTTTCTGTAGATTGGGCACAGCGCTCTGCAGGGTGTTAGCAGAGACTTTCCCGGGACAGTGAAACCCTATGTCAGAGACACTGAGAAGAAGCCCCAATGTTCCCTCCAGGCACTTTCAGTGTGGGTGCCTTCTCCACGTGGTTCCTGGTTTCCCTGCAGCGCTGAAGAGAATGTTAGCAAAGAGGTAACCGGGACAGCGAAAACAGTACTCAAAGACAGGGAGAGCAAGCTCTCTCTTGGCACTTTGGATGTGGGACATACAGCGAGATGTTTGCTGCTTTTGCGTTTGGCTGTTGGGAGATTTACAGCACAAAGATATCTAGTTGATTTGAAGCAGTTCCGAGAAAGTCTAAACATAATCGCCACTTCTCCCTCCTGGCACTTTCCATGTGGGAGATATAGCAGGATGTATATTGGTTTTGAGGACAACTCAATGGACAGTGTAGGGAGAAAAGTTCCTGGCTCCTTGAATGCCGTTCCTGGAGACACTGCGATCAATGTGGGAGATATGTCAAGATGTGTGTTGGTTTTGAGGACGGCTCTCTGGAGAGTCTTAGCAAAGAGGTCACAGGGATAATCAGAGCAATTCTCAGAGACACTGAGAACAAGCTCGACAATTCCCTCCTGGCACTTTCCCTGTAGGAGATACCGCAAGACGTTTCTGTAGATTGGGCACAGCGCTCTGCAGGGTGTTAGCAGAGACTTTCCCGGGACAGTGAAACCCTATGTCAGAGACACTGAGAAGAAGCCCCAATGTTCCCTCCAGGCACTTTCAGTGTGGGTGCCTTCTCCACGTGGTTCCTGGTTTCCCTGCAGCGCTGAAGAGAATGTTAGCAAAGAGGTAACCGGCACAGCGAAAACAGTACTCAAAGACAGGGAGAGCAAGCTCTCTCTTGGCACTTTGGATGTGGGACATACAGCGAGATGTTTGCTGCTTTTGCGTTTGGCTGTTGGGAGATTTACAGCACAAAGATATCTAGTTGATTTGAAGCAGTTCCGAGAAAGTCTAAACATAATCGCCACTTCTCCCTCCTGGCACTTTCCATGTGGGAGATATAGCAGGATGTATATTGGTTTTGAGGACAACTCAATGGACAGTGTAGGGAGAAAAGTTCCTGGCTCCTTGAATGCCGTTCCTGGAGACACTGCGATCAATGTGGGAGATATGTCAAGATGTGTGTTGGTTTTGAGGACGGCTCTCTGGAGAGTCTTAGCAAAGAGGTCACAGGGATAATCAGAGCAATTCTCAGAGACACTGAGAACAAGCTCGACAATTCCCTCCTGGCACTTTCCCTGTAGGAGATACCGCAAGACGTTTCTGTAGATTGGGCACAGCGCTCTGCAGGGTGTTAGCAGAGACTTTCCCGGGACAGTGAAACCCTATGTCAGAGACACTGAGAAGAAGCCCCAATGTTCCCTCCAGGCACTTTCAGTGTGGGTGCCTTCTCCACGTGGTTCCTGGTTTCCCTGCAGCGCTGAAGAGAATGTTAGCAGAGGTAACCGGGACAGTGAAAACAGTACTCAAAGACAGGGAGAGCAAGCTCTCTCTTGGCACTTTGGATGTGGGACATACAGCGAGATGTTTGCTGCTTTTGCGTTTGGCTGTTGGGAGATTTACAGCACAAAGATATCTAGTTGATTTGAAGCAGTTCCGAGAAAGTCTAAACATAATCGCCACTTCTCCCTCCTGGCACTTTCCATGTGGGAGATATAGCAGGATGTATATTGGTTTTGAGGACAACTCAATGGACAGTGTAGGGAGAAAAGTTCCTGGCTCCTTGAATGCCGTTCCTGGAGACACTGCGATCAATGTGGGAGATATGTCAAGATGTGTGTTGGTTTTGAGGACGGCTCTCTGGAGAGTCTTAGCAAAGAGGTCACAGGGATAATCAGAGCAATTCTCAGAGACACTGAGAACAAGCTCGACAATTCCCTCCTGGCACTTTCCCTGTAGGAGATACCGCAAGACGTTTCTGTAGATTGGGCACAGCGCTCTGCAGGGTGTTAGCAGAGACTTTCCCGGGACAGTGAAACCCTATGTCAGAGACACTGAGAAGAAGCCCCAATGTTCCCTCCAGGCACTTTCAGTGTGGGTGCCTTCTCCACGTGGTTCCTGGTTTCCCTGCAGCGCTGAAGAGAATGTTAGCAGAGGTAACCGGGACAGTGAAAACAGTACTCAAAGACAGGGAGAGCAAGCTCTCTCTTGGCACTTTGGATGTGGGACATGCAGCGAGATGTTTGCTGCTTTTGCGTTTGGCTGTTGGGAGATTTACAGCACAAAGATATCTAGTTGATTTGAAGCAGTTCCGAGAAAGTCTAAACATAATCGCCACTTCTCCCTCCTGGCACTTTCCATGTGGGAGATATAGCAGGATGTATATTGGTTTTGAGGACAACTCAATGGACAGTGTAGGGAGAAAAGTTCCTGGCTCCTTGAATGCCGTTCCTGGAGACACTGCGATCAATGTGGGAGATATGTCAAGATGTGTGTTGGTTTTGAGGACGGCTCTCTGGAGAGTCTTAGCAAAGAGGTCACAGGGATAATCAGAGCAATTCTCAGAGACACTGAGAACAAGCTCGACAATTCCCTCCTGGCACTTTCCCTGTAGGAGATACCGCAAGACGTTTCTGTAGATTGGGCACAGCGCTCTGCAGGGTGTTAGCAGAGACTTTCCCGGGACAGTGAAACCCTATGTCAGAGACACTGAGAAGAAGCCCCAATGTTCCCTCCAGGCACTTTCAGTGTGGGTGCCTTCTCCACGTGGTTCCTGGTTTCCCTGCAGCGCTGAAGAGAATGTTAGCAGAGGTAACCGGGACAGTGAAAACAGTACTCAAAGACAGGGAGAGCAAGCTCTCTCTTGGCACTTTGGATGTGGGACATACAGCGAGATGTTTGCTGCTTTTGCGTTTGGCTGTTGGGAGATTTACAGCACAAAGATATCTAGTTGATTTGAAGCAGTTCCGAGAAAGTCTAAACATAATCGCCACTTCTCCCTCCTGGCACTTTCCATGTGGGAGATATAGCAGGATGTATATTGGTTTTGAGGACAACTCAATGGACAGTGTAGGGAGAAAAGTTCCTGGCTCCTTGAATGCCGTTCCTGGAGACACTGCGATCAATGTGGGAGATATGTCAAGATGTGTGTTGGTTTTGAGGACGGCTCTCTGGAGAGTCTTAGCAAAGAGGTCACAGGGATAATCAGAGCAATTCTCAGAGACACTGAGAACAAGCTCGACAATTCCCTCCTGGCACTTTCCCTGTAGGAGATACCGCAAGACGTTTCTGTAGATTGGGCACAGCGCTCTGCAGGGTGTTAGCAGAGACTTTCCCGGGACAGTGAAACCCTATGTCAGAGACACTGAGAAGAAGCCCCAATGTTCCCTCCAGGCACTTTCAGTGTGGGTGCCTTCTCCACGTGGTTCCTGGTTTCCCTGCAGCGCTGAAGAGAATGTTAGCAAAGAGGTAACCGGGACAGCGAAAACAGTACTCAAAGACAGGGAGAGCAAGCTCTCTCTTGGCACTTTGGATGTGGGACATACAGCGAGATGTTTGCTGCTTTTGCGTTTGGCTGTTGGGAGATTTACAGCACAAAGATATCTAGTTGATTTGAAGCAGTTCCGAGAAAGTCTAAACATAATCGCCACTTCTCCCTCCTGGCACTTTCCATGTGGGAGATATAGCAGGATGTATATTGGTTTTGAGGACAACTCAATGGACAGTGTAGGGAGAAAAGTTCCTGGCTCCTTGAATGCCGTTCCTGGAGACACTGCGATCAATGTGGGAGATATGTCAAGATGTGTGTTTGTTTTGAGGACGGCTCTCTGGAGAGTCTTAGCAAAGAGGTCACAGGGATAATCAGAGCAATTCTCAGAGACACTGAGAACAAGCTCGACAATTCCCTCCTGGCACTTTCCCTGTAGGAGATACCGCAAGACGTTTCTGTAGATTGGGCACAGCGCTCTGCAGGGTGTTAGCAGAGACTTTCCCGGGACAGTGAAACCCTATGTCAGAGACACTGAGAAGAAGCCCCAATGTTCCCTCCAGGCACTTTCAGTGTGGGTGCCTTCTCCACGTGGTTCCTGGTTTCCCTGCAGCGCTGAAGAGAATGTTAGCAGAGGTAACCGGGACAGTGAAAACAGTACTCAAAGACAGGGAGAGCAAGCTCTCTCTTGGCACTTTGGATGTGGGACATACAGCGAGATGTTTGCTGCTTTTGCGTTTGGCTGTTGGGAGATTTACAGCACAAAGATATCTAGTTGATTTGAAGCAGTTCCGAGAAAGTCTAAACATAATCGCCACTTCTCCCTCCTGGCACTTTCCATGTGGGAGATATAGCAGGATGTATATTGGTTTTGAGGACAACTCAATGGACAGTGTAGGGAGAAAAGTTCCTGGCTCCTTGAATGCCGTTCCTGGAGACACTGCGATCAATGTGGGAGATATGTCAAGATGTGTGTTGGTTTTGAGGACGGCTCTCTGGAGAGTCTTAGCAAAGAGGTCACAGGGATAATCAGAGCAATTCTCAGAGACACTGAGAACAAGCTCGACAATTCCCTCCTGGCACTTTCCCTGTAGGAGATACCGCAAGACGTTTCTGTAGATTGGGCACAGCGCTCTGCAGGGTGTTAGCAGAGACTTTCCCGGGACAGTGAAACCCTATGTCAGAGACACTGAGAAGAAGCCCCAATGTTCCCTCCAGGCACTTTCAGTGTGGGTGCCTTCTCCACGTGGTTCCTGGTTTCCCTGCAGCGCTGAAGAGAATGTTAGCAGAGGTAACCGGGACAGTGAAAACAGTACTCAAAGACAGGGAGAGCAAGCTCTCTCTTGGCACTTTGGATGTGGGACATACAGCGAGATGTTTGCTGCTTTTGCGTTTGGCTGTTGGGAGATTTACAGCACAAAGATATCTAGTTGATTTGAAGCAGTTCCGAGAAAGTCTAAACATAATCGCCACTTCTCCCTCCTGGCACTTTCCATGTGGGAGATATAGCAGGATGTATATTGGTTTTGAGGACAACTCAATGGACAGTGTAGGGAGAAAAGTTCCTGGCTCCTTGAATGCCGTTCCTGGAGACACTGCGATCAATGTGGGAGATATGTCAAGATGTGTGTTGGTTTTGAGGACGGCTCTCTGGAGAGTCTTAGCAAAGAGGTCACAGGGATAATCAGAGCAATTCTCAGAGACACTGAGAACAAGCTCGACAATTCCCTCCTGGCACTTTCCCTGTAGGAGATACCGCAAGACGTTTCTGTAGATTGGGCACAGCGCTCTGCAGGGTGTTAGCAGAGACTTTCCCGGGACAGTGAAACCCTATGTCAGAGACACTGAGAAGAAGCCCCAATGTTCCCTCCAGGCACTTTCAGTGTGGGTGCCTTCTCCACGTGGTTCCTGGTTTCCCTGCAGCGCTGAAGAGAATGTTAGCAAAGAGGTAACCGGGACAGCGAAAACAGTACTCAAAGACAGGGAGAGCAAGCTCTCTCTTGGCACTTTGGATGTGGGACATACAGCGAGATGTTTGCTGCTTTTGCGTTTGGCTGTTGGGAGATTTACAGCACAAAGATATCTAGTTGATTTGAAGCAGTTCCGAGAAAGTCTAAACATAATCGCCACTTCTCCCTCCTGGCACTTTCCATGTGGGAGATATAGCAGGATGTATATTGGTTTTGAGGACAACTCAATGGACAGTGTAGGGAGAAAAGTTCCTGGCTCCTTGAATGCCGTTCCTGGAGACACTGCGATCAATGTGGGAGATATGTCAAGATGTGTGTTGGTTTTGAGGACGGCTCTCTGGAGAGTCTTAGCAAAGAGGTCACAGGGATAATCAGAGCAATTCTCAGAGACACTGAGAACAAGCTCGACAATTCCCTCCTGGCACTTTCCCTGTAGGAGATACCGCAAGACGTTTCTGTAGATTGGGCACAGCGCTCTGCAGGGTGTTAGCAGAGACTTTCCCGGGACAGTGAAACCCTATGTCAGAGACACTGAGAAGAAGCCCCAATGTTCCCTCCAGGCACTTTCAGTGTGGGTGCCTTCTCCACGTGGTTCCTGGTTTCCCTGCAGCGCTGAAGAGAATGTTAGCAAAGAGGTAACCGGCACAGCGAAAACAGTACTCAAAGACAGGGAGAGCAAGCTCTCTCTTGGCACTTTGGATGTGGGACATACAGCGAGATGTTTGCTGCTTTTGCGTTTGGCTGTTGGGAGATTTACAGCACAAAGATATCTAGTTGATTTGAAGCAGTTCCGAGAAAGTCTAAACATAATCGCCACTTCTCCCTCCTGGCACTTTCCATGTGGGAGATATAGCAGGATGTATATTGGTTTTGAGGACAACTCAATGGACAGTGTAGGGAGAAAAGTTCCTGGCTCCTTGAATGCCGTTCCTGGAGACACTGCGATCAATGTGGGAGATATGTCAAGATGTGTGTTTGTTTTGAGGACGGCTCTCTGGAGAGTCTTAGCAAAGAGGTCACAGGGATAATCAGAGCAATTCTCAGAGACACTGAGAACAAGCTCGACAATTCCCTCCTGGCACTTTCCCTGTAGGAGATACCGCAAGACGTTTCTGTAGATTGGGCACAGCGCTCTGCAGGGTGTTAGCAGAGACTTTCCCGGGACAGTGAAACCCTATGTCAGAGACATTGAGAAGAAGCCCCAGTGTTCCCTCCAGGCACTTTCAGTGTGGGTGCCTTCTCAACGTGGTTCCTGGTTTCCCTGCAGCGCCGAAGAGAATGTTAGCAAAGAGGTAACCGGCACAGCGAAAACAGTACTCAAAGACAGGGAGAGCAAGCTCTCTCTTGGCACTTTGGATGTGGGACATACAGCGAGATGTTTGCTGCTTTTGCGTTTGGCTGTTGGGAGATTTACAGCACAAAGATATCTAGTTGATTTGAAGTAGTTCCGAGAAAGTCTAAACATAATCGCCACTTCTCCCTCCTGGCACTTTCCATGTGGGAGATATAGCAGGATGTATATTGGTTTTGAGGACAACTCAATGGACAGTGTAGGGAGAAAAGTTCCTGGCTCCTTGAATGCCGTTCCTGGAGACACTGCGATCAATGTGGGAGATATGTCAAGATGTGTGTTTGTTTTGAGGACGGCTCTCTGGAGAGTCTTAGCAAAGAGGTCACAGGGATAATCAGAGCAATTCTCAGAGACACTGAGAACAAGCTCGACAATTCCCTCCTGGCACTTTCCCTGTAGGAGATACCGCAAGACGTTTCTGTAGATTGGGCACAGCGCTCTGCAGGGTGTTAGCAGAGACTTTCCCGGGACAGTGAAACCCTATGTCAGAGACACTGAGAAGAAGCCCCAATGTTCCCTCCAGGCACTTTCAGTGTGGGTGCCTTCTCCACGTGGTTCCTGGTTTCCCTGCAGCGCTGAAGAGAATGTTAGCAGAGGTAACCGGGACAGTGAAAACAGTACTCAAAGACAGGGAGAGCAAGCTCTCTCTTGGCACTTTGGATGTGGGACATACAGCGAGATGTTTGCTGCTTTTGCGTTTGGCTCTTGGGAGATTTACAGCACAAAGATATCTAGTTGATTTGAAGCAGTTCCGAGAAAGTCTAAACATAATCGCCACTTCTCCCTCCTGGCACTTTCCATGTGGGAGATATAGCAGGATGTATATTGGTTTTGAGGACAACTCAATGGACAGTGTAGGGAGAAAAGTTCCTGGCTCCTTGAATGCCGTTCCTGGAGACACTGCGATCAATGTGGGAGATATGTCAAGATGTGTGTTGGTTTTGAGGACGGCTCTCTGGAGAGTCTTAGCAAAGAGGTCACAGGGATAATCAGAGCAATTCTCAGAGACACTGAGAACAAGCTCGACAATTCCCTCCTGGCACTTTCCCTGTAGGAGATACCGCAAGACGTTTCTGTAGATTGGGCACAGCGCTCTGCAGGGTGTTAGCAGAGACTTTCCCGGGACAGTGAAACCCTATGTCAGAGACACTGAGAAGAAGCCCCAATGTTCCCTCCAGGCACTTTCAGTGTGGGTGCCTTCTCCACGTGGTTCCTGGTTTCCCTGCAGCGCTGAAGAGAATGTTAGCAGAGGTAACCGGGACAGTGAAAACAGTACTCAAAGAGAGGGAGAGCAAGCTCTCTCTTGGCACTTTGGATGTGGGACATACAGCGAGATGTTTGCTGCTTTTGCGTTTGGCTGTTGGGAGATTTACAGCACAAAGATATCTAGTTGATTTGAAGCAGTTCCGAGAAAGTCTAAACATAATCGCCACTTCTCCCTCCTGGCACTTTCCATGTGGGAGATATAGCAGGATGTATATTGGTTTTGAGGACAACTCAATGGACAGTGTAGGGAGAAAAGTTCCTGGCTCCTTGAATGCCGTTCCTGGAGACACTGCGATCAATGTGGGAGATATGTCAAGATGTGTGTTGGTTTTGAGGACGGCTCTCTGGAGAGTCTTAGCAAAGAGGTCACAGGGATAATCAGAGCAATTCTCAGAGACACTGAGAACAAGCTCGACAATTCCCTCCTGGCACTTTCCCTGTAGGAGATACCGCAAGACGTTTCTGTAGATTGGGCACAGCGCTCTGCAGGGTGTTAGCAGAGACTTTCCCGGGACAGTGAAACCCTATGTCAGAGACATTGAGAAGAAGCCCCAATGTTCCCTCCAGGCACTTTCAGTGTGGGTGCCTTCTCCACGTGGTTCCTGGTTTCCCTGCAGCGCTGAAGAGAATGTTAGCAAAGAGGTAACCGGGACAGCGAAAACAGTACTCAAAGACAGGGAGAGCAAGCTCTCTCTTGGCACTTTGGATGTGGGACATACAGCGAGATGTTTGCTGCTTTTGCGTTTGGCTGTTGGGAGATTTACAGCACAAAGATATCTAGTTGATTTGAAGCAGTTCCGAGAAAGTCTAAACATAATCGCCACTTCTCCCTCCTGGCACTTTCCATGTGGGAGATATAGCAGGATGTATATTGGTTTTGAGGACAACTCAATGGACAGTGTAGGGAGAAAAGTTCCTGGCTCCTTGAATGCCGTTCCTGGAGACACTGCGATCAATGTGGGAGATATGTCAAGATGTGTGTTTGTTTTGAGGACGGCTCTCTGGAGAGTCTTAGCAAAGAGGTCACAGGGATAATCAGAGCAATTCTCAGAGACACTGAGAACAAGCTCGACAATTCCCTCCTGGCACTTTCCCTGTAGGAGATACCGCAAGACGTTTCTGTAGATTGGGCACAGCGCTCTGCAGGGTGTTAGCAGAGACTTTCCCGGGACAGTGAAACCCTATGTCAGAGACACTGAGAAGAAGCCCCAATGTTCCCTCCAGGCACTTTCAGTGTGGGTGCCTTCTCCACGTGGTTCCTGGTTTCCCTGCAGCGCTGAAGAGAATGTTAGCAGAGGTAACCGGGACAGTGAAAACAGTACTCAAAGACAGGGAGAGCAAGCTCTCTCTTGGCACTTTGGATGTGGGACATGCAGCGAGATGTTTGCTGCTTTTGCGTTTGGCTGTTGGGAGATTTACAGCACAAAGATATCTAGTTGATTTGAAGCAGTTCTGAGAAAGTCTAAACATAATCGCCACTTCTCCCTCCTGGCACTTTCCATGTGGGAGATATAGCAGGATGTATATTGGTTTTGAGGACAACTCAATGGACAGTGTAGGGAGAAAAGTTCCTGGCTCCTTGAATGCCGTTCCTGGAGACACTGCGATCAATGTGGGAGATATGTCAAGATGTGTGTTGGTTTTGAGGACGGCTCTCTGGAGAGTCTTAGCAAAGAGGTCACAGGGATAATCAGAGCAATTCTCAGAGACACTGAGAACAAGCTCGACAATTCCCTCCTGGCACTTTCCCTGTAGGAGATACCGCAAGACGTTTCTGTAGATTGGGCACAGCGCTCTGCAGGGTGTTAGCAGAGACTTTCCCGGGACAGTGAAACCCTATGTCAGAGACACTGAGAAGAAGCCCCAATGTTCCCTCCAGGCACTTTCAGTGTGGGTGCCTTCTCCACGTGGTTCCTGGTTTCCCTGCAGCGCTGAAGAGAATGTTAGCAGAGGTAACCGGGACAGTGAAAACAGTACTCAAAGACAGGGAGAGCAAGCTCTCTCTTGGCACTTTGGATGTGGGACATACAGCGAGATGTTTGCTGCTTTTGCGTTTGGCTGTTGGGAGATTTACAGCACAAAGATATCTAGTTGATTTGAAGCAGTTCCGAGAAAGTCTAAACATAATCGCCACTTCTCCCTCCTGGCACTTTCCATGTGGGAGATATAGCAGGATGTATATTGGTTTTGAGGACAACTCAATGGACAGTGTAGGGAGAAAAGTTCCTGGCTCCTTGAATGCCGTTCCTGGAGACACTGCGATCAATGTGGGAGATATGTCAAGATGTGTGTTGGTTTTGAGGACGGCTCTCTGGAGAGTCTTAGCAAAGAGGTCACAGGGATAATCAGAGCAATTCTCAGAGACACTGAGAACAAGCTCGACAATTCCCTCCTGGCACTTTCCCTGTAGGAGATACCGCAAGACGTTTCTGTAGATTGGGCACAGCGCTCTGCAGGGTGTTAGCAGAGACTTTCCCGGGACAGTGAAACCCTATGTCAGAGACACTGAGAAGAAGCCCCAATGTTCCCTCCAGGCACTTTCAGTGTGGGTGCCTTCTCCACGTGGTTCCTGGTTTCCCTGCAGCGCTGAAGAGAATGTTAGCAAAGAGGTAACCGGGACAGCGAAAACAGTACTCAAAGACAGGGAGAGCAAGCTCTCTCTTGGCACTTTGGATGTGGGACATACAGCGAGATGTTTGCTGCTTTTGCGTTTGGCTGTTGGGAGATTTACAGCACAAAGATATCTAGTTGATTTGAAGCAGTTCCGAGAAAGTCTAAACATAATCGCCACTTCTCCCTCCTGGCACTTTCCATGTGGGAGATATAGCAGGATGTATATTGGTTTTGAGGACAACTCAATGGACAGTGTAGGGAGAAAAGTTCCTGGCTCCTTGAATGCCGTTCCTGGAGACACTGCGATCAATGTGGGAGATATGTCAAGATGTGTGTTTGTTTTGAGGACGGCTCTCTGGAGAGTCTTAGCAAAGAGGTCACAGGGATAATCAGAGCAATTCTCAGAGACACTGAGAACAAGCTCGACAATTCCCTCCTGGCACTTTCCCTGTAGGAGATACCGCAAGACGTTTCTGTAGATTGGGCACAGCGCTCTGCAGGGTGTTAGCAGAGACTTTCCCGGGACAGTGAAACCCTATGTCAGAGACACTGAGAAGAAGCCCCAATGTTCCCTCCAGGCACTTTCAGTGTGGGTGCCTTCTCCACGTGGTTCCTGGTTTCCCTGCAGCGCTGAAGAGAATGTTAGCAGAGGTAACCGGGACAGTGAAAACAGTACTCAAAGACAGGGAGAGCAAGCTCTCTCTTGGCACTTTGGATGTGGGACATACAGCGAGATGTTTGCTGCTTTTGCGTTTGGCTGTTGGGAGATTTACAGCACAAAGATATCTAGTTGATTTGAAGCAGTTCCGAGAAAGTCTAAACATAATCGCCACTTCTCCCTCCTGGCACTTTCCATGTGGGAGATATAGCAGGATGTATATTGGTTTTGAGGACAACTCAATGGACAGTGTAGGGAGAAAAGTTCCTGGCTCCTTGAATGCCGTTCCTGGAGACACTGCGATCAATGTGGGAGATATGTCAAGATGTGTGTTGGTTTTGAGGACGGCTCTCTGGAGAGTCTTAGCAAAGAGGTCACAGGGATAATCAGAGCAATTCTCAGAGACACTGAGAACAAGCTCGACAATTCCCTCCTGGCACTTTCCCTGTAGGAGATACCGCAAGACGTTTCTGTAGATTGGGCACAGCGCTCTGCAGGGTGTTAGCAGAGACTTTCCCGGGACAGTGAAACCCTATGTCAGAGACACTGAGAAGAAGCCCCAATGTTCCCTCCAGGCACTTTCAGTGTGGGTGCCTTCTCCACGTGGTTCCTGGTTTCCCTGCAGCGCTGAAGAGAATGTTAGCAAAGAGGTAACCGGCACAGCGAAAACAGTACTCAAAGACAGGGAGAGCAAGCTCTCTCTTGGCACTTTGGATGTGGGACATACAGCGAGATGTTTGCTGCTTTTGCGTTTGGCTGTTGGGAGATTTACAGCACAAAGATATCTAGTTGATTTGAAGCAGTTCCGAGAAAGTCTAAACATAATCGCCACTTCTCCCTCCTGGCACTTTCCATGTGGGAGATATAGCAGGATGTATATTGGTTTTGAGGACAACTCAATGGACAGTGTAGGGAGAAAAGTTCCTGGCTCCTTGAATGCCGTTCCTGGAGACACTGCGATCAATGTGGGAGATATGTCAAGATGTGTGTTGGTTTTGAGGACGGCTCTCTGGAGAGTCTTAGCAAAGAGGTCACAGGGATAATCAGAGCAATTCTCAGAGACACTGAGAACAAGCTCGACAATTCCCTCCTGGCACTTTCCCTGTAGGAGATACCGCAAGACGTTTCTGTAGATTGGGCACAGCGCTCTGCAGGGTGTTAGCAGAGACTTTCCCGGGACAGTGAAACCCTATGTCAGAGACACTGAGAAGAAGCCCCAATGTTCCCTCCAGGCACTTTCAGTGTGGGTGCCTTCTCCACGTGGTTCCTGGTTTCCCTGCAGCGCTGAAGAGAATGTTAGCAAAGAGGTAACCGGCACAGCGAAAACAGTACTCAAAGACAGGGAGAGCAAGCTCTCTCTTGGCACTTTGGATGTGGGACATACAGCGAGATGTTTGCTGCTTTTGCGTTTGGCTGTTGGGAGATTTACAGCACAAAGATATCTAGTTGATTTGAAGCAGTTCCGAGAAAGTCTAAACATAATCGCCACTTCTCCCTCCTGGCACTTTCCATGTGGGAGATATAGCAGGATGTATATTGGTTTTGAGGACAACTCAATGGACAGTGTAGGGAGAAAAGTTCCTGGCTCCTTGAATGCCGTTCCTGGAGACACTGCGATCAATGTGGGAGATATGTCAAGATGTGTGTTTGTTTTGAGGACGGCTCTCTGGAGAGTCTTAGCAAAGAGGTCACAGGGATAATCAGAGCAATTCTCAGAGACACTGAGAACAAGCTCGACAATTCCCTCCTGGCACTTTCCCTGTAGGAGATACCGCAAGACGTTTCTGTAGATTGGGCACAGCGCTCTGCAGGGTGTTAGCAGAGACTTTCCCGGGACAGTGAAACCCTATGTCAGAGACATTGAGAAGAAGCCCCAGTGTTCCCTCCAGGCACTTTCAGTGTGGGTGCCTTCTCAACGTGGTTCCTGGTTTCCCTGCAGCGCCGAAGAGAATGTTAGCAAAGAGGTAACCGGCACAGCGAAAACAGTACTCAAAGACAGGGAGAGCAAGCTCTCTCTTGGCACTTTGGATGTGGGACATACAGCGAGATGTTTGCTGCTTTTGCGTTTGGCTGTTGGGAGATTTACAGCACAAAGATATCTAGTTGATTTGAAGTAGTTCCGAGAAAGTCTAAACATAATCGCCACTTCTCCCTCCTGGCACTTTCCATGTGGGAGATATAGCAGGATGTATATTGGTTTTGAGGACAACTCAATGGACAGTGTAGGGAGAAAAGTTCCTGGCTCCTTGAATGCCGTTCCTGGAGACACTGCGATCAATGTGGGAGATATGTCAAGATGTGTGTTTGTTTTGAGGACGGCTCTCTGGAGAGTCTTAGCAAAGAGGTCACAGGGATAATCAGAGCAATTCTCAGAGACACTGAGAACAAGCTCGACAATTCCCTCCTGGCACTTTCCCTGTAGGAGATACCGCAAGACGTTTCTGTAGATTGGGCACAGCGCTCTGCAGGGTGTTAGCAGAGACTTTCCCGGGACAGTGAAACCCTATGTCAGAGACACTGAGAAGAAGCCCCAATGTTCCCTCCAGGCACTTTCAGTGTGGGTGCCTTCTCCACGTGGTTCCTGGTTTCCCTGCAGCGCTGAAGAGAATGTTAGCAGAGGTAACCGGGACAGTGAAAACAGGACTCAAAGACAGGGAGAGCAAGCTCTCTCTTGGCACTTTGGATGTGGGACATACAGCGAGATGTTTGCTGCTTTTGCGTTTGGCTCTTGGGAGATTTACAGCACAAAGATATCTAGTTGATTTGAAGCAGTTCCGAGAAAGTCTAAACATAATCGCCACTTCTCCCTCCTGGCACTTTCCATGTGGGAGATATAGCAGGATGTATATTGGTTTTGAGGACAACTCAATGGACAGTGTAGGGAGAAAAGTTCCTGGCTCCTTGAATGCCGTTCCTGGAGACACTGCGATCAATGTGGGAGATATGTCAAGATGTGTGTTGGTTTTGAGGACGGCTCTCTGGAGAGTCTTAGCAAAGAGGTCACAGGGATAATCAGAGCAATTCTCAGAGACACTGAGAACAAGCTCGACAATTCCCTCCTGGCACTTTCCCTGTAGGAGATACCGCAAGACGTTTCTGTAGATTGGGCACAGCGCTCTGCAGGGTGTTAGCAGAGACTTTCCCGGGACAGTGAAACCCTATGTCAGAGACACTGAGAAGAAGCCCCAATGTTCCCTCCAGGCACTTTCAGTGTGGGTGCCTTCTCCACGTGGTTCCTGGTTTCCCTGCAGCGCTGAAGAGAATGTTAGCAGAGGTAACCGGGACAGTGAAAACAGTACTCAAAGACAGGGAGAGCAAGCTCTCTCTTGGCACTTTGGATGTGGGACATACAGCGAGATGTTTGCTGCTTTTGCGTTTGGCTGTTGGGAGATTTACAGCACAAAGATATCTAGTTGATTTGAAGCAGTTCCGAGAAAGTCTAAACATAATCGCCACTTCTCCCTCCTGGCACTTTCCATGTGGGAGATATAGCAGGATGTATATTGGTTTTGAGGACAACTCAATGGACAGTGTAGGGAGAAAAGTTCCTGGCTCCTTGAATGCCGTTCCTGGAGACACTGCGATCAATGTGGGAGATATGTCAAGATGTGTGTTGGTTTTGAGGACGGCTCTCTGGAGAGTCTTAGCAAAGAGGTCACAGGGATAATCAGAGCAATTCTCAGAGACACTGAGAACAAGCTCGACAATTCCCTCCTGGCACTTTCCCTGTAGGAGATACCGCAAGACGTTTCTGTAGATTGGGCACAGCGCTCTGCAGGGTGTTAGCAGAGACTTTCCCGGGACAGTGAAACCCTATGTCAGAGACATTGAGAAGAAGCCCCAATGTTCCCTCCAGGCACTTTCAGTGTGGGTGCCTTCTCCACGTGGTTCCTGGTTTCCCTGCAGCGCTGAAGAGAATGTTAGCAAAGAGGTAACCGGGACAGCGAAAACAGTACTCAAAGACAGGGAGAGCAAGCTCTCTCTTGGCACTTTGGATGTGGGACATACAGCGAGATGTTTGCTGCTTTTGCGTTTGGCTGTTGGGAGATTTACAGCACAAAGATATCTAGTTGATTTGAAGCAGTTCCGAGAAAGTCTAAACATAATCGCCACTTCTCCCTCCTGGCACTTTCCATGTGGGAGATATAGCAGGATGTATATTGGTTTTGAGGACAACTCAATGGACAGTGTAGGGAGAAAAGTTCCTGGCTCCTTGAATGCCGTTCCTGGAGACACTGCGATCAATGTGGGAGATATGTCAAGATGTGTGTTTGTTTTGAGGACGGCTCTCTGGAGAGTCTTAGCAAAGAGGTCACAGGGATAATCAGAGCAATTCTCAGAGACACTGAGAACAAGCTCGACAATTCCCTCCTGGCACTTTCCCTGTAGGAGATACCGCAAGACGTTTCTGTAGATTGGGCACAGCGCTCTGCAGGGTGTTAGCAGAGACTTTCCCGGGACAGTGAAACCCTATGTCAGAGACATTGAGAAGAAGCCCCAGTGTTCCCTCCAGGCACTTTCAGTGTGGGTGCCTTCTCCACGTGGTTCCTGGTTTCCCTGCAGCGCTGAAGAGAATGTTAGCAAAGAGGTAACCGGCACAGCGAAAACAGTACTCAAAGACAGGGAGAGCAAGCTCTCTCTTGGCACTTTGGATGTGGGACATACAGCGAGATGTTTGCTGCTTTTGCGTTTGGCTGTTGGGAGATTTACAGCACAAAGATATCTAGTTGATTTGAAGTAGTTCCGAGAAAGTCTAAACATAATCGCCACTTCTCCCTCCTGGCACTTTCCATGTGGGAGATATAGCAGGATGTATATTGGTTTTGAGGACAACTCAATGGACAGTGTAGGGAGAAAAGTTCCTGGCTCCTTGAATGCCGTTCCTGGAGACACTGCGATCAATGTGGGAGATATGTCAAGATGTGTGTTGGTTTTGAGGACGGCTCTCTGGAGAGTCTTAGCAAAGAGGTCACAGGGATAATCAGAGCAATTCTCAGAGACACTGAGAACAAGCTCGACAATTCCCTCCTGGCACTTTCCCTGTAGGAGATACCGCAAGACGTTTCTGTAGATTGGGCACAGCGCTCTGCAGGGTGTTAGCAGAGACTTTCCCGGGACAGTGAAACCCTATGTCAGAGACACTGAGAAGAAGCCCCAATGTTCCCTCCAGGCACTTTCAGTGTGGGTGCCTTCTCCACGTGGTTCCTGGTTTCCCTGCAGCGCTGAAGAGAATGTTAGCAGAGGTAACCGGGACAGTGAAAACAGTACTCAAAGACAGGGAGAGCAAGCTCTCTCTTGGCACTTTGGATGTGGGACATACAGCGAGATGTTTGCTGCTTTTGCGTTTGGCTGTTGGGAGATTTACAGCACAAAGATATCTAGTTGATTTGAAGCAGTTCCGAGAAAGTCTAAACATAATCGCCACTTCTCCCTCCTGGCACTTTCCATGTGGGAGATATAGCAGGATGTATATTGGTTTTGAGGACAACTCAATGGACAGTGTAGGGAGAAAAGTTCCTGGCTCCTTGAATGCCGTTCCTGGAGACACTGCGATCAATGTGGGAGATATGTCAAGATGTGTGTTGGTTTTGAGGACGGCTCTCTGGAGAGTCTTAGCAAAGAGGTCACAGGGATAATCAGAGCAATTCTCAGAGACACTGAGAACAAGCTCGACAATTCCCTCCTGGCACTTTCCCTGTAGGAGATACCGCAAGACGTTTCTGTAGATTGGGCACAGCGCTCTGCAGGGTGTTAGCAGAGACTTTCCCGGGACAGTGAAACCCTATGTCAGAGACATTGAGAAGAAGCCCCAGTGTTCCCTCCAGGCACTTTCAGTGTGGGTGCCTTCTCCACGTGGTTCCTGGTTTCCCTGCAGCGCTGAAGAGAATGTTAGCAAAGAGGTAACCGGGACAGTGAAAACAGTACTCAAAGACAGGGAGAGCAAGCTCTCTCTGCACTTTGGATGTGGGACATACAGCGAGATGTTTGCTGCTTTTGCGTTTGGCTGTTGGGAGATTTACAGCACAAAGATATCTAGTTGATTTGAAGTAGTTCCGAGAAAGTCTAAACATAATCGCCACTTCTCCCTCCTGGCACTTTCCATGTGGGAGATATAGCAGGATGTATATTGGTTTTGAGGACAACTCAATGGACAGTGTAGGGAGAAAAGTTCCTGGCTCCTTGAATGCCGTTCCTGGAGACACTGCGATCAATGTGGGAGATATGTCAAGATGTGTGTTGGTTTTGAGGACGGCTCTCTGGAGAGTCTTAGCAAAGAGGTCACAGGGATAATCAGAGCAATTCTCAGAGACACTGAGAACAAGCTCGACAATTCCCTCCTGGCACTTTCCCTGTAGGAGATACCGCAAGACGTTTCTGTAGATTGGGCACAGCGCTCTGCAGGGTGTTAGCAGAGACTTTCCCGGGACAGTGAAACCCTATGTCAGAGACACTGAGAAGAAGCCCCAATGTTCCCTCCAGGCACTTTCAGTGTGGGTGCCTTCTCCACGTGGTTCCTGGTTTCCCTGCAGCGCTGAAGAGAATGTTAGCAAAGAGGTAACCGGCACAGCGAAAACAGTACTCAAAGACAGGGAGAGCAAGCTCTCTCTTGGCACTTTGGATGTGGGACATACAGCGAGATGTTTGCTGCTTTTGCGTTTGGCTGTTGGGAGATTTACAGCACAAAGATATCTAGTTGATTTGAAGCAGTTCCGAGAAAGTCTAAACATAATCGCCACTTCTCCCTCCTGGCACTTTCCATGTGGGAGATATAGCAGGATGTATATTGGTTTTGAGGACAACTCAATGGACAGTGTAGGGAGAAAAGTTCCTGGCTCCTTGAATGCCGTTCCTGGAGACACTGCGATCAATGTGGGAGATATGTCAAGATGTGTGTTGGTTTTGAGGACGGCTCTCTGGAGAGTCTTAGCAAAGAGGTCACAGGGATAATCAGAGCAATTCTCAGAGACACTGAGAACAAGCTCGACAATTCCCTCCTGGCACTTTCCCTGTAGGAGATACCGCAAGACGTTTCTGTAGATTGGGCACAGCGCTCTGCAGGGTGTTAGCAGAGACTTTCCCGGGACAGTGAAACCCTATGTCAGAGACACTGAGAAGAAGCCCCAATGTTCCCTCCAGGCACTTTCAGTGTGGGTGCCTTCTCCACGTGGTTCCTGGTTTCCCTGCAGCGCTGAAGAGAATGTTAGCAAAGAGGTAACCGGGACAGCGAAAACAGTACTCAAGACAGGGAGAGCAAGCTCTCTCTTGGCACTTTGGATGTGGGACATACAGCGAGATGTTTGCTGCTTTTGCGTTTGGCTGTTGGGAGATTTACAGCACAAAGATATCTAGTTGATTTGAAGCAGTTCCGAGAAAGTCTAAACATAATCGCCACTTCTCCCTCCTGGCACTTTCCATGTGGGAGATATAGCAGGATGTATATTGGTTTTGAGGACAACTCAATGGACAGTGTAGGGAGAAAAGTTCCTGGCTCCTTGAATGCCGTTCCTGGAGACACTGCGATCAATGTGGGAGATATGTCAAGATGTGTGTTGGTTTTGAGGACGGCTCTCTGGAGAGTCTTAGCAAAGAGGTCACAGGGATAATCAGAGCAATTCTCAGAGACACTGAGAACAAGCTCGACAATTCCCTCCTGGCACTTTCCCTGTAGGAGATACCGCAAGACGTTTCTGTAGATTGGGCACAGCGCTCTGCAGGGTGTTAGCAGAGACTTTCCCGGGACAGTGAAACCCTATGTCAGAGACATTGAGAAGAAGCCCCAGTGTTCCCTCCAGGCACTTTCAGTGTGGGTGCCTTCTCCACGTGGTTCCTGGTTTCCCTGCAGCGCTGAAGAGAATGTTAGCAAAGAGGTAACCGGGACAGCGAAAACAGTACTCAAAGACAGGGAGAGCAAGCTCTCTCTTGGCACTTTGGATGTGGGACATACAGCGAGATGTTTGCTGCTTTTGCGTTTGGCTGTTGGGAGATTTACAGCACAAAGATATCTAGTTGATTTGAAGTAGTTCCGAGAAAGTCTAAACATAATCGCCACTTCTCCCTCCTGGCACTTTCCATGTGGGAGATATAGCAGGATGTATATTGGTTTTGAGGACAACTCAATGGACAGTGTAGGGAGAAAAGTTCCTGGCTCCTTGAATGCCGTTCCTGGAGACACTGCGATCAATGTGGGAGATATGTCAAGATGTGTGTTTGTTTTGAGGACGGCTCTCTGGAGAGTCTTAGCAAAGAGGTCACAGGGATAATCAGAGCAATTCTCAGAGACACTGAGAACAAGCTCGACAATTCCCTCCTGGCACTTTCCCTGTAGGAGATACCGCAAGACGTTTCTGTAGATTGGGCACAGCGCTCTGCAGGGTGTTAGCAGAGACTTTCCCGGGACAGTGAAACCCTATGTCAGAGACACTGAGAAGAAGCCCCAATGTTCCCTCCAGGCACTTTCAGTGTGGGTGCCTTCTCCACGTGGTTCCTGGTTTCCCTGCAGCGCTGAAGAGAATGTTAGCAAAGAGGTAACCGGCACAGCGAAAACAGTACTCAAAGACAGGGAGAGCAAGCTCTCTCTTGGCACTTTGGATGTGGGACATACAGCGAGATGTTTGCTGCTTTTGCGTTTGGCTGTTGGGAGATTTACAGCACAAAGATATCTAGTTGATTTGAAGCAGTTCCGAGAAAGTCTAAACATAATCGCCACTTCTCCCTCCTGGCACTTTCCATGTGGGAGATATAGCAGGATGTATATTGGTTTTGAGGACAACTCAATGGACAGTGTAGGGAGAAAAGTTCCTGGCTCCTTGAATGCCGTTCCTGGAGACACTGCGATCAATGTGGGAGATATGTCAAGATGTGTGTTGGTTTTGAGGACGGCTCTCTGGAGAGTCTTAGCAAAGAGGTCACAGGGATAATCAGAGCAATTCTCAGAGACACTGAGAACAAGCTCGACAATTCCCTCCTGGCACTTTCCCTGTAGGAGATACCGCAAGACGTTTCTGTAGATTGGGCACAGCGCTCTGCAGGGTGTTAGCAGAGACTTTCCCGGGACAGTGAAACCCTATGTCAGAGACACTGAGAAGAAGCCCCAATGTTCCCTCCAGGCACTTTCAGTGTGGGTGCCTTCTCCACGTGGTTCCTGGTTTCCCTGCAGCGCTGAAGAGAATGTTAGCAAAGAGGTAACCGGGACAGCGAAAACAGTACTCAAGACAGGGAGAGCAAGCTCTCTCTTGGCACTTTGGATGTGGGACATACAGCGAGATGTTTGCTGCTTTTGCGTTTGGCTGTTGGGAGATTTACAGCACAAAGATATCTAGTTGATTTGAAGCAGTTCCGAGAAAGTCTAAACATAATCGCCACTTCTCCCTCCTGGCACTTTCCATGTGGGAGATATAGCAGGATGTATATTGGTTTTGAGGACTACTCAATGGACAGTGTAGGGAGAAAAGTTCCTGGCTCCTTGAATGCCGTTCCTGGAGACACTGCGATCAATGTGGGAGATATGTCAAGATGTGTGTTGGTTTTGAGGACGGCTCTCTGGAGAGTCTTAGCAAAGTCACAGGGATAATCAGAGCAATTCTCAGAGACACTGAGAACAAGCTCGACAATTCCCTCCTGGCACTTTCCCTGTAGGAGATACCGCAAGACGTTTCTGTAGATTGGGCACAGCGCTCTGCAGGGTGTTAGCAGAGACTTTCCCGGGACAGTGAAACCCTATGTCAGAGACACTGAGAAGAAGCCCCAATGTTCCCTCCAGGCACTTTCAGTGTGGGTGCCTTCTCCACGTGGTTCCTGGTTTCCCTGCAGCGCTGAAGAGAATGTTAGCAAAGAGGTAACCGGCACAGCGAAAACAGTACTCAAAGACAGGGAGAGCAAGCTCTCTCTTGGCACTTTGGATGTGGGACATACAGCGAGATGTTTGCTGCTTTTGCGTTTGGCTGTTGGGAGATTTACAGCACAAAGATATCTAGTTGATTTGAAGCAGTTCCGAGAAAGTCTAAACATAATCGCCACTTCTCCCTCCTGGCACTTTCCATGTGGGAGATATAGCAGGATGTATATTGGTTTTGAGGACTACTCAATGGACAGTGTAGGGAGAAAAGTTCCTGGCTCCTTGAATGCCGTTCCTGGAGACACTGCGATCAATGAGGGAGATATGTCAAGATGTGTGTTGGTTTTGAGGACGGCTCTCTGGAGAGTCTTAGCAAAGAGGTCACAGGGATAATCAGAGCAATTCTCAGAGACACTGAGAACAAGCTCGACAATTCCCTCCTGGCACTTTCCCTGTAGGAGATACCGCAAGACGTTTCTGTAGATTGGGCACAGCGCTCTGCAGGGTGTTAGCAGAGACTTTCCCGGGACAGTGAAACCCTATGTCAGAGACACTGAGAAGAAGCCCCAATGTTCCCTCCAGGCACTTTCAGTGTGGGTGCCTTCTCCACGTGGTTCCTGGTTTCCCTGCAGCGCTGAAGAGAATGTTAGCAAAGAGGTAACCGGGACAGTGAAAACAGTACTCAAAGACAGGGAGAGCAAGCTCTCTCTTGGCACTTTGGATGTGGGACATACAGCGAGATGTTTGCTGCTTTTGCGTTTGGCTGTTGGGAGATTTACAGCACAAAGATATCTAGTTGATTTGAAGCAGTTCCGAGAAAGTCTAAACATAATCGCCACTTCTCCCTCCTGGCACTTTCCATGTGGGAGATATAGCAGGATGTATATTGGTTTTGAGGACAACTCAATGGACAGTGTAGGGAGAAAAGTTCCTGGCTCCTTGAATGCCGTTCCTGGAGACACTGCGATCAATGTGGGAGATATGTCAAGATGTGTGTTGGTTTTGAGGACGGCTCTCTGGAGAGTCTTAGCAAAGAGGTCACAGGGATAATCAGAGCAATTCTCAGAGACACTGAGAACAAGCTCGACAATTCCCTCCTGGCACTTTCCCTGTAGGAGATACCGCAAGACGTTTCTGTAGATTGGGCACAGCGCTCTGCAGGGTGTTAGCAGAGACTTTCCCGGGACAGTGAAACCCTATGTCAGAGACACTGAGAAGAAGCCCCAATGTTCCCTCCAGGCACTTTCAGTGTGGGTGCCTTCTCCACGTGGTTCCTGGTTTCCCTGCAGCGCTGAAGAGAATGTTAGCAAAGAGGTAACCGGCACAGCGAAAACAGTACTCAAAGACAGGGAGAGCAAGCTCTCTCTTGGCACTTTGGATGTGGGACATACAGCGAGATGTTTGCTGCTTTTGCGTTTGGCTGTTGGGAGATTTACAGCACAAAGATATCTAGTTGATTTGAAGCAGTTCCGAGAAAGTCTAAACATAATCGCCACTTCTCCCTCCTGGCACTTTCCATGTGGGAGATATAGCAGGATGTATATTGGTTTTGAGGACTACTCAATGGACAGTGTAGGGAGAAAAGTTCCTGGCTCCTTGAATGCCGTTCCTGGAGACACTGCGATCAATGAGGGAGATATGTCAAGATGTGTGTTGGTTTTGAGGACGGCTCTCTGGAGAGTCTTAGCAAAGAGGTCACAGGGATAATCAGAGCAATTCTCAGAGACACTGAGAACAAGCTCGACAATTCCCTCCTGGCACTTTCCCTGTAGGAGATACCGCAAGACGTTTCTGTAGATTGGGCACAGCGCTCTGCAGGGTGTTAGCAGAGACTTTCCCGGGACAGTGAAACCCTATATCAGAGACATTGAGAAGAAGCCCCAGTGTTCCCTCCAGGCACTTTCAGTGTGGGTGCCTTCTCCACGTGGTTCCTGGTTTCCCTGCAGCGCTGAAGAGAATGTTAGCAAAGAGGTAACCGGCACAGCGAAAACAGTACTCAAAGACAGGGAGAGCAAGCTCTCTCTTGGCACTTTGGATGTGGGACATACAGCGAGATGTTTGCTGCTTTTGCGTTTGGCTGTTGGGAGATTTACAGCACAAAGATATCTAGTTGATTTGAAGCAGTTCCGAGAAAGTCTAAACATAATCGCCACTTCTCCCTCCTGGCACTTTCCATGTGGGAGATATAGCAGGATGTATATTGGTTTTGAGGACAACTCAATGGACAGTGTAGGGAGAAAAGTTCCTGGCTCCTTGAATGCCGTTCCTGGAGACACTGCGATCAATGTGGGAGATATGTCAAGATGTGTGTTTGTTTTGAGGACGGCTCTCTGGAGAGTCTTAGCAAAGAGGTCACAGGGATAATCAGAGCAATTCTCAGAGACACTGAGAACAAGCTCGACAATTCCCTCCTGGCACTTTCCCTGTAGGAGATACCGCAAGACGTTTCTGTAGATTGGGCACAGCGCTCTGCAGGGTGTTAGCAGAGACTTTCCCGGGACAGTGAAACCCTATGTCAGAGACACTGAGAAGAAGCCCCAATGTTCCCTCCAGGCACTTTCAGTGTGGGTGCCTTCTCCACGTGGTTCCTGGTTTCCCTGCAGCGCTGAAGAGAATGTTAGCAGAGGTAACCGGGACAGCGAAAACAGTACTCAAGACAGGGAGAGCAAGCTCTCTCTTGGCACTTTGGATGTGGGACATACAGCGAGATGTTTGCTGCTTTTGCGTTTGGCTGTTGGGAGATTTACAGCACAAAGATATCTAGTTGATTTGAAGCAGTTCCGAGAAAGTCTAAGCATAATCGCCACTTCTCCCTCCTGGCACTTTCCATGTGGGAGATATAGCAGGATGTATATTGGTTTTGAGGACTACTCAATGGACAGTGTAGGGAGAAAAGTTCCTGGCTCCTTGAATGCCGTTCCTGGAGACACTGCGATCAATGAGGGAGATATGTCAAGATGTGTGTTGGTTTTGAGGACGGCTCTCTGGAGAGTCTTAGCAAAGAGGTCACAGGGATAATCAGAGCAATTCTCAGAGACACTGAGAACAAGCTCGACAATTCCCTCCTGGCACTTTCCCTGTAGGAGATACCGCAAGACGTTTCTGTAGATTGGGCACAGCGCTCTGCAGGGTGTTAGCAGAGACTTTCCCGGGACAGTGAAACCCTATGTCAGAGACACTGAGAAGAAGCCCCAATGTTCCCTCCAGGCACTTTCAGTGTGGGTGCCTTCTCCACGTGGTTCCTGGTTTCCCTGCAGCGCTGAAGAGAATGTTAGCAAAGAGGTAACCGGGACAGTGAAAACAGTACTCAAAGACAGGGAGAGCAAGCTCTCTCTTGGCACTTTGGATGTGGGACATACAGCGAGATGTTTGCTGCTTTTGCGTTTGGCTGTTGGGAGATTTACAGCACAAAGATATCTAGTTGATTTGAAGCAGTTCCGAGAAAGTCTAAACATAATCGCCACTTCTCCCTCCTGGCACTTTCCATGTGGGAGATATAGCAGGATGTATATTGGTTTTGAGGACTACTCAATGGACAGTGTAGGGAGAAAAGTTCCTGGCTCCTTGAATGCCGTTCCTGGAGACACTGCGATCAATGAGGGAGATATGTCAAGATGTGTGTTGGTTTTGAGGACGGCTCTCTGGAGAGTCTTAGCAAAGAGGTCACAGGGATAATCAGAGCAATTCTCAGAGACACTGAGAACAAGCTCGACAATTCCCTCCTGGCACTTTCCCTGTAGGAGATACCGCAAGACGTTTCTGTAGATTGGGCACAGCGCTCTGCAGGGTGTTAGCAGAGACTTTCCCGGGACAGTGAAACCCTATATCAGAGACATTGAGAAGAAGCCCCAGTGTTCCCTCCAGGCACTTTCAGTGTGGGTGCCTTCTCCACGTGGTTCCTGGTTTCCCTGCAGCGCTGAAGAGAATGTTAGCAAAGAGGTAACCGGGACAGCGAAAACAGTACTCAAAGACAGGGAGAGCAAGCTCTCTCTTGGCACTTTGGATGTGGGACATACAGCGAGATGTTTGCTGCTTTTGCGTTTGGCTGTTGGGAGATTTACAGCACAAAGATATCTAGTTGATTTGAAGCAGTTCCGAGAAAGTCTAAACATAATCGCCACTTCTCCCTCCTGGCACTTTCCATGTGGGAGATATAGCAGGATGTATATTGGTTTTGAGGACAACTCAATGGACAGTGTAGGGAGAAAAGTTCCTGGCTCCTTGAATGCCGTTCCTGGAGACACTGCGATCAATGAGGGAGATATGTCAAGATGTGTGTTTGTTTTGAGGACGGCTCTCTGGAGAGTCTTAGCAAAGAGGTCACAGGGATAATCAGAGCAATTCTCAGAGACACTGAGAACAAGCTCGACAATTCCCTCCTGGCACTTTCCCTGTAGGAGATACCGCAAGACGTTTCTGTAGATTGGGCACAGCGCTCTGCAGGGTGTTAGCAGAGACTTTCCCGGGACAGTGAAACCCTATGTCAGAGACACTGAGAAGAAGCCCCAATGTTCCCTCCAGGCACTTTCAGTGTGGGTGCCTTCTCCACGTGGTTCCTGGTTTCCCTGCAGCGCTGAAGAGAATGTTAGCAGAGGTAACCGGCACAGCGAAAACAGTACTCAAGACAGGGAGAGCAAGCTCTCTCTTGGCACTTTGGATGTGGGACATACAGCGAGATGTTTGCTGCTTTTGCGTTTGGCTGTTGGGAGATTTACAGCACAAAGATATCTAGTTGATTTGAAGCAGTTCCGAGAAAGTCTAAGCATAATCGCCACTTCTCCCTCCTGGCACTTTCCATGTGGGAGATATAGCAGGATGTATATTGGTTTTGAGGACTACTCAATGGACAGTGTAGGGAGAAAAGTTCCTGGCTCCTTGAATGCCGTTCCTGGAGACACTGCGATCAATGAGGGAGATATGTCAAGATGTGTGTTGGTTTTGAGGACGGCTCTCTGGAGAGTCTTAGCAAAGAGGTCACAGGGATAATCAGAGCAATTCTCAGAGACACTGAGAACAAGCTCGACAATTCCCTCCTGGCACTTTCCCTGTAGGAGATACCGCAAGACGTTTCTGTAGATTGGGCACAGCGCTCTGCAGGGTGTTAGCAGAGACTTTCCCGGGACAGTGAAACCCTATGTCAGAGACACTGAGAAGAAGCCCCAATGTTCCCTCCAGGCACTTTCAGTGTGGGTGCCTTCTCCACGTGGTTCCTGGTTTCCCTGCAGCGCTGAAGAGAATGTTAGCAAAGAGGTAACCGGGACAGCGAAAACAGTACTCAAAGACAGGGAGAGCAAGCTCTCTCTTGGCACTTTGGATGTGGGACATACAGCGAGATGTTTGCTGCTTTTGCGTTTGGCTGTTGGGAGATTTACAGCACAAAGATATCTAGTTGATTTGAAGCAGTTCCGAGAAAGTCTAAACATAATCGCCACTTCTCCCTCCTGGCACTTTCCATGTGGGAGATATAGCAGGATGTATATTGGTTTTGAGGACTACTCAATGGACAGTGTAGGGAGAAAAGTTCCTGGCTCCTTGAATGCCGTTCCTGGAGACACTGCGATCAATGAGGGAGATATGTCAAGATGTGTGTTTGTTTTGAGGACGGCTCTCTGGAGAGTCTTAGCAAAGAGGTCACAGGGATAATCAGAGCAATTCTCAGAGACACTGAGAACAAGCTCGACAATTCCCTCCTGGCACTTTCCCTGTAGGAGATACCGCAAGACGTTTCTGTAGATTGGGCACAGCGCTCTGCAGGGTGTTAGCAGAGACTTTCCCGGGACAGTGAAACCCTATGTCAGAGACACTGAGAAGAAGCCCCAATGTTCCCTCCAGGCACTTTCAGTGTGGGTGCCTTCTCCACGTGGTTCCTGGTTTCCCTGCAGCGCTGAAGAGAATGTTAGCAGAGGTAACCGGGACAGCGAAAACAGTACTCAAGACAGGGAGAGCAAGCTCTCTCTTGGCACTTTGGATGTGGGACATACAGCGAGATGTTTGCTGCTTTTGCGTTTGGCTGTTGGGAGATTTACAGCACAAAGATATCTAGTTGATTTGAAGCAGTTCCGAGAAAGTCTAAACATAATCGCCACTTCTCCCTCCTGGCACTTTCCATGTGGGAGATATAGCAGGATGTATATTGGTTTTGAGAACAACTCAATGGACAGTGTAGGGAGAAAAGTTCCTGGCTCCTTGAATGCCGTTCCTGGAGACACTGCGATCAATGTGGGAGATATGTCAAGATGTGTGTTGGTTTTGAGGACGGCTCTCTGGAGAGTCTTAGCAAAGAGGTCACAGGGATAATCAGAGCAATTCTCAGAGACACTGAGAACAAGCTCGACAATTCCCTCCTGGCACTTTCCCTGTAGGAGATACCGCAAGACGTTTCTGTAGATTGGGCACAGCGCTCTGCAGGGTGTTAGCAGAGACTTTCCCGGGACAGTGAAACCCTATATCAGAGACATTGAGAAGAAGCCCCAGTGTTCCCTCCAGGCACTTTCAGTGTGGGTGCCTTCTCCACGTGGTGCCTGGTTTCCCTGCAGCGCTGAAGAGAATGTTAGCAAAGAGGTAACCGGGACAGCGAAAACAGTACTCAAAGACAGGGAGAGCAAGCTCTCTCTTGGCACTTTGGATGTGGGACATACAGCGAGATGTTTGCTGCTTTTGCGTTTGGCTGTTGGGAGATTTACAGCACAAAGATATCTAGTTGATTTGAAGCAGTTCCGAGAAAGTCTAAGCATAATCGCCACTTCTCCCTCCTGGCACTTTCCATGTGGGAGATATAGCAGGATGTATATTGGTTTTGAGGACTACTCAATGGACAGTGTAGGGAGAAAAGTTCCTGGCTCCTTGAATGCCGTTCCTGGAGACACTGCGATCAATGAGGGAGATATGTCAAGATGTGTGTTGGTTTTGAGGACGGCTCTCTGGAGAGTCTTAGCAAAGAGGTCACAGGGATAATCAGAGCAATTCTCAGAGACACTGAGAACAAGCTCGACAATTCCCTCCTGGCACTTTCCCTGTAGGAGATACCGCAAGACGTTTCTGTAGATTGGGCACAGCGCTCTGCAGGGTGTTAGCAGAGACTTTCCCGGGACAGTGAAACCCTATGTCAGAGACACTGAGAAGAAGCCCCAATGTTCCCTCCAGGCACTTTCAGTGTGGGTGCCTTCTCCACGTGGTTCCTGGTTTCCCTGCAGCGCTGAAGAGAATGTTAGCAAAGAGGTAACCGGGACAGCGAAAACAGTACTCAAAGACAGGGAGAGCAAGCTCTCTCTTGGCACTTTGGATGTGGGACATACAGCGAGATGTTTGCTGCTTTTGCGTTTGGCTGTTGGGAGATTTACAGCACAAAGATATCTAGTTGATTTGAAGCAGTTCCGAGAAAGTCTAAACATAATCGCCACTTCTCCCTCCTGGCACTTTCCATGTGGGAGATATAGCAGGATGTATATTGGTTTTGAGGACTACTCAATGGACAGTGTAGGGAGAAAAGTTCCTGGCTCCTTGAATGCCGTTCCTGGAGACACTGCGATCAATGAGGGAGATATGTCAAGATGTGTGTTGGTTTTGAGGACGGCTCTCTGGAGAGTCTTAGCAAAGAGGTCACAGGGATAATCAGAGCAATTCTCAGAGACACTGAGAACAAGCTCGACAATTCCCTCCTGGCACTTTCCCTGTAGGAGATACCGCAAGACGTTTCTGTAGATTGGGCACAGCGCTCTGCAGGGTGTTAGCAGAGACTTTCCCGGGACAGTGAAACCCTATATCAGAGACATTGAGAAGAAGCCCCAGTGTTCCCTCCAGGCACTTTCAGTGTGGGTGCCTTCTCCACGTGGTTCCTGGTTTCCCTGCAGCGCTGAAGAGAATGTTAGCAAAGAGGTAACCGGGACAGCGAAAACAGTACTCAAAGACAGGGAGAGCAAGCTCTCTCTTGGCACTTTGGATGTGGGACATACAGCGAGATGTTTGCTGCTTTTGCGTTTGGCTGTTGGGAGATTTACAGCACAAAGATATCTAGTTGATTTGAAGCAGTTCCGAGAAAGTCTAAACATAATCGCCACTTCTCCCTCCTGGCACTTTCCATGTGGGAGATATAGCAGGATGTATATTGGTTTTGAGAACAACTCAATGGACAGTGTAGGGAGAAAAGTTCCTGGCTCCTTGAATGCCGTTCCTGGAGACACTGCGATCAATGTGGGAGATATGTCAAGATGTGTGTTGGTTTTGAGGACGGCTCTCTGGAGAGTCTTAGCAAAGAGGTCACAGGGATAATCAGAGCAATTCTCAGAGACACTGAGAACAAGCTCGACAATTCCCTCCTGGCACTTTCCCTGTAGGAGATACCGCAAGACGTTTCTGTAGATTGGGCACAGCGCTCTGCAGGGTGTTAGCAGAGACTTTCCCGGGACAGTGAAACCCTATATCAGAGACACTGAGAAGAAGCCCCAGTGTTCCCTCCAGGCACTTTCAGTGTGGGTGCCTTCTCCACGTGGTGCCTGGTTTCCCTGCAGCGCTGAAGAGAATGTTAGCAAAGAGGTAACCGGGACAGCGAAAACAGTACTCAAAGACAGGGAGAGCAAGCTCTCTCTTGGCACTTTGGATGTGGGACATACAGCGAGATGTTTGCTGCTTTTGCGTTTGGCTGTTGGGAGATTTACAGCACAAAGATATCTAGTTGATTTGAAGCAGTTCCGAGAAAGTCTAAACATAATCGCCACTTCTCCCTCCTGGCACTTTCCATGTGGGAGATATAGCAGGATGTATATTGGTTTTGAGGACAACTCAATGGACAGTGTAGGGAGAAAAGTTCCTGGCTCCTTGAATGCCGTTCCTGGAGACACTGCGATCAATGAGGGAGATATGTCAAGATGTGTGTTGGTTTTGAGGACGGCTCTCTGGAGAGTCTTAGCAAAGAGGTCACAGGGATAATCAGAGCAATTCTCAGAGACACTGAGAACAAGCTCGACAATTCCCTCCTGGCACTTTCCCTGTAGGAGATACCGCAAGACGTTTCTGTAGATTGGGCACAGCGCTCTGCAGGGTGTTAGCAGAGACTTTCCCGGGACAGTGAAACCCTATATCAGAGACATTGAGAAGAAGCCCCAGTGTTCCCTCCAGGCACTTTCAGTGTGGGTGCCTTCTCCACGTGGTGCCTGGTTTCCCTGCAGCGCTGAAGAGAATGTTAGCAAAGAGGTAACCGGGACAGCGAAAACAGTACTCAAGACAGGGAGAGCAAGCTCTCTCTTGGCACTTTGGATGTGGGACATACAGCGAGATGTTTGCTGCTTTTGCGTTTGGCTGTTGGGAGATTTACAGCACAAAGATATCTAGTTGATTTGAAGCAGTTCCGAGAAAGTCTAAACATAATCGCCACTTCTCCCTCCTGGCACTTTCCATGTGGGAGATATAGCAGGATGTATATTGGTTTTGAGGACAACTCAATGGACAGTGTAGGGAGAAAAGTTCCTGGCTCCTTGAATGCCGTTCCTGGAGACACTGCGATCAATGAGGGAGATATGTCAAGATGTGTGTTGGTTTTGAGGACGGCTCTCTGGAGAGTCTTAGCAAAGAGGTCACAGGGATAATCAGAGCAATTCTCAGAGACACTGAGAACAAGCTCGACAATTCCCTCCTGGCACTTTCCCTGTAGGAGATACCGCAAGACGTTTCTGTAGATTGGGCACAGCGCTCTGCAGGGTGTTAGCAGAGACTTTCCCGGGACAGTGAAACCCTATGTCAGAGACACTGAGAAGAAGCCCCAATGTTCCCTCCAGGCACTTTCAGTGTGGGTGCCTTCTCCACGTGGTGCCTGGTTTCCCTGCAGCGCTGAAGAGAATGTTAGCAAAGAGGTAACCGGGACAGCGAAAACAGTACTCAAAGACAGGGAGAGCAAGCTCTCTCTTGGCACTTTGGATGTGGGACATACAGCGAGATGTTTGCTGCTTTTGCGTTTGGCTGTTGGGAGATTTACAGCACAAAGATATCTAGTTGATTTGAAGCAGTTCCGAGAAAGTCTAAACATAATCCCCACTTCTCCCTCCTGGCACTTTCCATGTGGGAGATATAGCAGGATGTATATTGGTTTTGAGGACAACTCAATGGACAGTGTAGGGAGAAAAGTTCCTGGCTCCTTGAATGCCGTTCCTGGAGACACTGCGATCAATGTGGGAGATATGTCAAGATGTGTGTTTGTTTTGAGGACGGCTCTCTGGAGAGTCTTAGCAAAGAGGTCACAGGGATAATCAGAGCAATTCTCAGAGACACTGAGAACAAGCTCGACAATTCCCTCCTGGCACTTTCCCTGTAGGAGATACCGCAAGACGTTTCTGTAGATTGGGCACAGCGCTCTGCAGGGTGTTAGCAGAGACTTTCCCGGGACAGTGAAACCCTATGTCAGAGACACTGAGAAGAAGCCCCAATGTTCCCTCCAGGCACTTTCAGTGTGGGTGCCTTCTCCACGTGGTTCCTGGTTTCCCTGCAGCGCTGAAGAGAATGTTAGCAGAGGTAACCGGGACAGCGAAAACAGTACTCAAGACAGGGAGAGCAAGCTCTCTCTTGGCACTTTGGATGTGGGACATACAGCGAGATGTTTGCTGCTTTTGCGTTTGGCTGTTGGGAGATTTACAGCACAAAGATATCTAGTTGATTTGAAGCAGTTCCGAGAAAGTCTAAACATAATCGCCACTTCTCCCTCCTGGCACTTTCCATGTGGGAGATATAGCAGGATGTATATTGGTTTTGAGAACAACTCAATGGACAGTGTAGGGAGAAAAGTTCCTGGCTCCTTGAATGCCGTTCCTGGAGACACTGCGATCAATGAGGGAGATATGTCAAGATGTGTGTTGGTTTTGAGGACGGCTCTCTGGAGAGTCTTAGCAAAGAGGTCACACAGATAATCAGAGCAATTCTCAGAGACACTGAGAACAAGCTCGACAATTCCCTCCTGGCACTTTCCCTGTAGGAGATACCGCAAGACGTTTCTGTAGATTGGGCACAGCGCTCTGCAGGGTGTTAGCAGAGACTTTCCCGGGACAGTGAAACCCTATGTCAGAGACACTGAGAAGAAGCCCCAATGTTCCCTCCAGGCACTTTCAGTGTGGGTGCCTTCTCCACGTGGTTCCTGGTTTCCCTGCAGCGCTGAAGAGAATGTTAGCAAAGAGGTAACCGGGACAGCGAAAACAGTACTCAAAGACAGGGAGAGCAAGCTCTCTCTTGGCACTTTGGATGTGGGACATACAGCGAGATGTTTGCTGCTTTTGCGTTTGGCTGTTGGGAGATTTACAGCACAAAGATATCTAGTTGATTTGAAGCAGTTCCGAGAAAGTCTAAACATAATCGCCACTTCTCCCTCCTGGCACTTTCCATGTGGGAGATATAGCAGGATGTATATTGGTTTTGAGGACAACTCAATGGACAGTGTAGGGAGAAAAGTTCCTGGCTCCTTGAATGCCGTTCCTGGAGACACTGCGATCAATGTGGGAGATATGTCAAGATGTGTGTTTGTTTTGAGGACGGCTCTCTGGAGAGTCTTAGCAAAGAGGTCACAGGGATAATCAGAGCAATTCTCAGAGACACTGAGAACAAGCTCGACAATTCCCTCCTGGCACTTTCCCTGTAGGAGATACCGCAAGACGTTTCTGTAGATTGGGCACAGCGCTCTGCAGGGTGTTAGCAGAGACTTTCCCGGGACAGTGAAACCCTATGTCAGAGACACTGAGAAGAAGCCCCAATGTTCCCTCCAGGCACTTTCAGTGTGGGTGCCTTCTCCACGTGGTTCCTGGTTTCCCTGCAGCGCTGAAGAGAATGTTAGCAGAGGTAACCGGGACAGCGAAAACAGTACTCAAGACAGGGAG
Source organism: Chroicocephalus ridibundus (assembly GCF_963924245.1). Taxonomy (NCBI): domain Eukaryota; kingdom Metazoa; phylum Chordata; class Aves; order Charadriiformes; family Laridae; genus Chroicocephalus; species Chroicocephalus ridibundus. Next base: position 40,803 of record NW_026961515.1, read on the forward strand.
AGCAAGCTCTCTCTTGGCACTTTGGATGTGGGACATACAGCGAGATGTTTGCTGCTTTTGCGTTTGGCTGTTGGGAGATTTACAGCACAAAGATATCTAGTTGATTTGAAGCAGTTCCGAGAAAGTCTAAACATAATCGCCACTTCTCCCTCCTGGCACTTTCCATGTGGGAGATATAGCAGGATGTATATTGGTTTTGAGGACAACTCAATGGACAGTGTAGGGAGAAAAGTTCCTGGCTCCTTGAATGCCGTTCCTGGAGACACTGCGATCAATGAGGGAGATATGTCAAGATGTGTGTTGGTTTTGAGGACGGCTCTCTGGAGAGTCTTAGCAAAGAGGTCACAGGGATAATCAGAGAAATTCTCAGAGACACTGAGAACAAGCTCGACAATTCCCTCCTGGCACTTTCCCTGTAGGAGATACCGCAAGACGTTTCTGTAGATTGGGCACAGCGCTCTGCAGGGTGTTAGCAGAGACTTTCCCGGGACAGTGAAACCCTATGTCAGAGACACTGAGAAGAAGCCCCAATGTTCCCTCCAGGCACTTTCAGTGTGGGTGCCTTCTCCACGTGGTTCCTGGTTTCCCTGCAGCGCTGAAGAGAATGTTAGCAAAGAGGTAACCGGGACAGCGAAAACAGTACTCAAAGACAGGGAGAGCAAGCTCTCTCTTGGCACTTTGGATGTGGGACATACAGCGAGATGTTTGCTGCTTTTGCGTTTGGCTGTTGGGAGATTTACAGCACAAAGATATCTAGTTGATTTGAAGCAGTTCCGAGAAAGTCTAAACATAATCGCCACTTCTCCCTCCTGGCACTTTCCATGTGGGAGATATAGCAGGATGTATATTGGTTTTGAGGACAACTCAATGGACAGTGTAGGGAGAAAAGTTCCTGGCTCCTTGAATGCCGTTCCTGGAGACACTGCGATCAATGAGGGAGATATGTCAAGATGTGTGTTTGTTTTGAGGACGGCTCTCTGGAGAGTCTTAGCAAAGAGGTCACAGGGATAATCAGAGCAATTCTCAGAGACACTGAGAACAAGCTCGACAATTCCCTCCTGGCACTTTCCCTGTAGGAGATACCGCAAGACGTTTCTGTAGATTGGGCACAGCGCTCTGCAGGGTGTTAGCAGAGACTTTCCCGGGACAGTGAAACCCTATGTCAGAGACACTGAGAAGAAGCCCCAATGTTCCGTCCAGGCACTTTCAGTGTGGGTGCCTTCTCCACGTGGTTCCTGGTTTCCCTGCAGCGCTGAAGAGAATGTTAGCAGAGGTAACCGGGACAGTGAAAACAGTACTCAAAGACAGGGAGAGCAAGCTCTCTCTTGGCACTTTGGATGTGGGACATACAGCGAGATGTTTGCTGCTTTTGCGTTTGGCTGTTGGGAGATTTACAGCACAAAGTTATCTAGTTGATTTGAAGCAGTTCCGAGAAAGTCTAAACATAATCGCCACTTCTCCCTCCTGGCACTTTCCATGTGGGAGATATAGCAGGATGTATATTGGTTTTGAGGACAACTCAATGGACAGTGTAGGGAGAAAAGTTCCTGGCTCCTTGAATGCCGTTCCTGGAGACACTGCGATCAATGTGGGAGATATGTCAAGATGTGTGTTGGTTTTGAGGACGGCTCTCTGGAGAGTCTTAGCAAAGAGGTCACAGGGATAATCAGAGCAATTCTCAGAGACACTGAGGGCAAGCTCGACAATTCCCTCCTGGCACTTTCCCTGTAGGAGATACCGCAAGACGTTTCTGTAGATTGGGCACAGCGCTCTGCAGGGTGTTAGCAGAGACTTTCCCGGGACAGTGAAACCCTATGTCAGAGACACTGAGAAGAAGCCCCAGTGTTCCCTCCAGGCACTTTCAGTGTGGGTGCCTTCTCCACGTGGTTCCTGGTTTCCCTGCAGCGCTGAAGAGAATGTTAGCAGAGGTAACCGGGACAGCGAAAACAGTACTCAAGACAGGGAGAGCAAGCTCTCTCTTGGCACTTTGGATGTGGGACATACAGCGAGATGTTTGCTGCTTTTGCGTTTGGCTGTTGGGAGATTTACAGCACAAAGATATCTAGTTGATTTGAAGCAGTTCCGAGAAAGTCTAAACATAATCGCCACTTCTCCCTCCTGGCACTTTCCATGTGGGAGATATAGCAGGATGTATATTGGTTTTGAGGACAACTCAATGGACAGTGTAGGGAGAAAAGTTCCTGGCTCCTTGAATGCCGTTCCTGGAGACACTGCGATCAATGAGGGAGATATGTCAAGATGTGTGTTTGTTTTGAGGACGGCTCTCTGGAGAGTCTTAGCAAAGAGGTCACAGGGATAATCAGAGCAATTCTCAGAGACACTGAGAACAAGCTCGACAATTCCCTCCTGGCACTTTCCCTGTAGGAGATACCGCAAGACGTTTCTGTAGATTGGGCACAGCGCTCTGCAGGGTGTTAGCAGAGACTTTCCCGGGACAGTGAAACCCTATGTCAGAGACACTGAGAAGAAGCCCCAATGTTCCCTCCAGGCACTTTCAGTGTGGGTGCCTTCTCCACGTGGTTCCTGGTTTCCCTGCAGCGCTGAAGAGAATGTTAGCAAAGAGGTAACCGGGACAGTGAAAACAGTACTCAAAGACAGGGAGAGCAAGCTCTCTCTTGGCACTTTGGATGTGGGACATACAGCGAGATGTTTGCTGCTTTTGCGTTTGGCTGTTGGGAGATTTACAGCACAAAGATATCTAGTTGATTTGAAGCAGTTCCGAGAAAGTCTAAACATAATCGCCACTTCTCCCTCCTGGCACTTTCCATGTGGGAGATATAGCAGGATGTATATTGGTTTTGAGGACAATTCAATGGACAGTGTAGGGAGAAAAGTTCCTGGCTCCTTGAATGCCGTTCCTGGAGACACTGCGATCAATGAGGGAGATATGTCAAGATGTGTGTTGGTTTTGAGGACGGCTCTCTGGAGAGTCTTAGCAAAGAGGTCACAGGGATAATCAGAGCAATTCTCAGAGACACTGAGAACAAGCTCGACAATTCCCTCCTGGCACTTTCCCTGTAGGAGATACCGCAAGACGTTTCTGTAGATTGGGCACAGCGCTCTGCAGGGTGTTAGCAGAGACTTTCCCGGGACAGTGAAACCCTATGTCAGAGACACTGAGAAGAAGCCCCAATGTTCCCTCCAGGCACTTTCAGTGTGGGTGCCTTCTCCACGTGGTTCCTGGTTTCCCTGCAGCGCTGAAGAGAATGTTAGCAGAGGTAACCGGCACAGCGAAAACAGTACTCAAAGACAGGGAGAGCAAGCTCTCTCTTGGCACTTTGGATGTGGGACATACAGTGAGATGTTTGCTGCTTTTGCGTTTGGCTGTTGGGAGATTTACAGCACAAAGATATCTAGTTGATTTGAAGCAGTTCCGAGAAAGTCTAAACATAATCGCCACTTCTCCCTCCTGGCACTTTCCATGTGGGAGATATAGCAGGATGTATATTGGTTTTGAGGACAACTCAATGGACAGTGTAGGGAGAAAAGTTCCTGGCTCCTTGAATGCCGTTCCTGGAGACACTGCGATCAATGTGGGAGATATGTCAAGATGTGTGTTGGTTTTGAGGACGGCTCTCTGGAGAGTCTTAGCAAAGAGGTCACAGGGATAATCAGAGCAATTCTCAGAGACACTGAGAACAAGCTCGACAATTCCCTCCTGGCACTTTCCCTGTAGGAGATACCGCAAGACGTTTCTGTAGATTGGGCACAGCGCTCTGCAGGGTGTTAGCAGAGACTTTCCCGGGACAGTGAAACCCTATGTCAGAGACACTGAGAAGAAGCCCCAATGTTCCCTCCAGGCACTTTCAGTGTGGGTGCCTTCTCCACGTGGTTCCTGGTTTCCCTGCAGCGCTGAAGAGAATGTTAGCAAAGAGGTAACCGGGACAGCGAAAACAGTACTCAAAGACAGGGAGAGCAAGCTCTCTCTTGGCACTTTGGATGTGGGACATACAGCGAGATGTTTGCTGCTTTTGCGTTTGGCTGTTGGGAGATTTACAGCACAAAGATATCTAGTTGATTTGAAGCAGTTCCGAGAAAGTCTAAACATAATCGCCACTTCTCCCTCCTGGCACTTTCCATGTGGGAGATATAGCAGGATGTATATTGGTTTTGAGGACAACTCAATGGACAGTGTAGGGAGAAAAGTTCCTGGCTCCTTGAATGCCGTTCCTGGAGACACTGCGATCAATGAGGGAGATATGTCAAGATGTGTGTTTGTTTTGAGGACGGCTCTCTGGAGAGTCTTAGCAAAGAGGTCACAGGGATAATCAGAGCAATTCTCAGAGACACTGAGAACAAGCTCGACAATTCCCTCCTGGCACTTTCCCTGTAGGAGATACCGCAAGACGTTTCTGTAGATTGGGCACAGCGCTCTGCAGGGTGTTAGCAGAGACTTTCCCGGGACAGTGAAACCCTATGTCAGAGACACTGAGAAGAAGCCCCAATGTTCCGTCCAGGCACTTTCAGTGTGGGTGCCTTCTCCACGTGGTTCCTGGTTTCCCTGCAGCGCTGAAGAGAATGTTAGCAGAGGTAACCGGGACAGTGAAAACAGTACTCAAAGACAGGGAGAGCAAGCTCTCTCTTGGCACTTTGGATGTGGGACATACAGCGAGATGTTTGCTGCTTTTGCGTTTGGCTGTTGGGAGATTTACAGCACAAAGTTATCTAGTTGATTTGAAGCAGTTCCGAGAAAGTCTAAACATAATCGCCACTTCTCCCTCCTGGCACTTTCCATGTGGGAGATATAGCAGGATGTATATTGGTTTTGAGGACAACTCAATGGACAGTGTAGGGAGAAAAGTTCCTGGCTCCTTGAATGCCGTTCCTGGAGACACTGCGATCAATGTGGGAGATATGTCAAGATGTGTGTTGGTTTTGAGGACGGCTCTCTGGAGAGTCTTAGCAAAGAGGTCACAGGGATAATCAGAGCAATTCTCAGAGACACTGAGGGCAAGCTCGACAATTCCCTCCTGGCACTTTCCCTGTAGGAGATACCGCAAGACGTTTCTGTAGATTGGGCACAGCGCTCTGCAGGGTGTTAGCAGAGACTTTCCCGGGACAGTGAAACCCTATGTCAGAGACACTGAGAAGAAGCCCCAGTGTTCCCTCCAGGCACTTTCAGTGTGGGTGCCTTCTCCACGTGGTTCCTGGTTTCCCTGCAGCGCTGAAGAGAATGTTAGCAGAGGTAACCGGGACAGCGAAAACAGTACTCAAGACAGGGAGAGCAAGCTCTCTCTTGGCACTTTGGATGTGGGACATACAGCGAGATGTTTGCTGCTTTTGCGTTTGGCTGTTGGGAGATTTACAGCACAAAGATATCTAGTTGATTTGAAGCAGTTCCGAGAAAGTCTAAACATAATCGCCACTTCTCCCTCCTGGCACTTTCCATGTGGGAGATATAGCAGGATGTATATTGGTTTTGAGGACAACTCAATGGACAGTGTAGGGAGAAAAGTTCCTGGCTCCTTGAATGCCGTTCCTGGAGACACTGCGATCAATGAGGGAGATATGTCAAGATGTGTGTTTGTTTTGAGGACGGCTCTCTGGAGAGTCTTAGCAAAGAGGTCACAGGGATAATCAGAGCAATTCTCAGAGACACTGAGAACAAGCTCGACAATTCCCTCCTGGCACTTTCCCTGTAGGAGATACCGCAAGACGTTTCTGTAGATTGGGCACAGTGCTCTGCAGGGTGTTAGCAGAGACTTTCCCGGGACAGTGAAACCCTATGTCAGAGACACTGAGAAGAAGCCCCAATGTTCCCTCCAGGCACTTTCAGTGTGGGTGCCTTCTCCACGTGGTTCCTGGTTTCCCTGCAGCGCTGAAGAGAATGTTAGCAAAGAGGTAACCGGGACAGTGAAAACAGTACTCAAAGAGAGGGAGAGCAAGCTCTCTCTTGGCACTTTGGATGTGGGACATACAGCGAGATGTTTGCTGCTTTTGCGTTTGGCTGTTGGGAGATTTACAGCACAAAGATATCTAGTTGATTTGAAGCAGTTCCGAGAAAGTCTAAACATAATCGCCACTTCTCCCTCCTGGCACTTTCCATGTGGGAGATATAGCAGGATGTATATTGGTTTTGAGGACAATTCAATGGACAGTGTAGGGAGAAAAGTTCCTGGCTCCTTGAATGCCGTTCCTGGAGACACTGCGATCAATGAGGGAGATATGTCAAGATGTGTGTTGGTTTTGAGGACGGCTCTCTGGAGAGTCTTAGCAAAGAGGTCACAGGGATAATCAGAGCAATTCTCAGAGACACTGAGAACAAGCTCGACAATTCCCTCCTGGCACTTTCCCTGTAGGAGATACCGCAAGACGTTTCTGTAGATTGGGCACAGCGCTCTGCAGGGTGTTAGCAGAGACTTTCCCGGGACAGTGAAACCCTATGTCAGAGACACTGAGAAGAAGCCCCAATGTTCCCTCCAGGCACTTTCAGTGTGGGTGCCTTCTCCACGTGGTTCCTGGTTTCCCTGCAGCGCTGAAGAGAATGTTAGCAGAGGTAACCGGCACAGCGAAAACAGTACTCAAAGACAGGGAGAGCAAGCTCTCTCTTGGCACTTTGGATGTGGGACATACAGTGAGATGTTTGCTGCTTTTGCGTTTGGCTGTTGGGAGATTTACAGCACAAAGATATCTAGTTGATTTGAAGCAGTTCCGAGAAAGTCTAAACATAATCGCCACTTCTCCCTCCTGGCACTTTCCATGTGGGAGATATAGCAGGATGTATATTGGTTTTGAGGACAACTCAATGGACAGTGTAGGGAGAAAAGTTCCTGGCTCCTTGAATGCCGTTCCTGGAGACACTGCGATCAATGTGGGAGATATGTCAAGATGTGTGTTGGTTTTGAGGACGGCTCTCTGGAGAGTCTTAGCAAAGAGGTCACAGGGATAATCAGAGCAATTCTCAGAGACACTGAGAACAAGCTCGACAATTCCCTCCTGGCACTTTCCCTGTAGGAGATACCGCAAGACGTTTCTGTAGATTGGGCACAGCGCTCTGCAGGGTGTTAGCAGAGACTTTCCCGGGACAGTGAAACCCTATGTCAGAGACACTGAGAAGAAGCCCCAATGTTCCCTCCAGGCACTTTCAGTGTGGGTGCCTTCTCCACGTGGTTCCTGGTTTCCCTGCAGCGCTGAAGAGAATGTTAGCAAAGAGGTAACCGGGACAGCGAAAACAGTACTCAAAGACAGGGAGAGCAAGCTCTCTCTTGGCACTTTGGATGTGGGACATACAGCGAGATGTTTGCTGCTTTTGCGTTTGGCTGTTGGGAGATTTACAGCACAAAGATATCTAGTTGATTTGAAGCAGTTCCGAGAAAGTCTAAACATAATCGCCACTTCTCCCTCCTGGCACTTTCCATGTGGGAGATATAGCAGGATGTATATTGGTTTTGAGGACAACTCAATGGACAGTGTAGGGAGAAAAGTTCCTGGCTCCTTGAATGCCGTTCCTGGAGACACTGCGATCAATGAGGGAGATATGTCAAGATGTGTGTTTGTTTTGAGGACGGCTCTCTGGAGAGTCTTAGCAAAGAGGTCACAGGGATAATCAGAGCAATTCTCAGAGACACTGAGAACAAGCTCGACAATTCCCTCCTGGCACTTTCCCTGTAGGAGATACCGCAAGACGTTTCTGTAGATTGGGCACAGCGCTCTGCAGGGTGTTAGCAGAGACTTTCCCGGGACAGTGAAACCCTATGTCAGAGACACTGAGAAGAAGCCCCAATGTTCCCTCCAGGCACTTTCAGTGTGGGTGCCTTCTCCACGTGGTTCCTGGTTTCCCTGCAGCGCTGAAGAGAATGTTAGCAGAGGTAACCGGGACAGTGAAAACAGTACTCAAAGACAGGGAGAGCAAGCTCTCTCTTGGCACTTTGGATGTGGGACATACAGCGAGATGTTTGCTGCTTTTGCGTTTGGCTGTTGGGAGATTTACAGCACAAAGTTATCTAGTTGATTTGAAGCAGTTCCGAGAAAGTCTAAACATAATCGCCACTTCTCCCTCCTGGCACTTTCCATGTGGGAGATATAGCAGGATGTATATTGGTTTTGAGGACAACTCAATGGACAGTGTAGGGAGAAAAGTTCCTGGCTCCTTGAATGCCGTTCCTGGAGACACTGCGATCAATGTGGGAGATATGTCAAGATGTGTGTTGGTTTTGAGGACGGCTCTCTGGAGAGTCTTAGCAAAGAGGTCACAGGGATAATCAGAGCAATTCTCAGAGACACTGAGGGCAAGCTCGACAATTCCCTCCTGGCACTTTCCCTGTAGGAGATACCGCAAGACGTTTCTGTAGATTGGGCACAGCGCTCTGCAGGGTGTTAGCAGAGACTTTCCCGGGACAGTGAAACCCTATGTCAGAGACACTGAGAAGAAGCCCCAGTGTTCCCTCCAGGCACTTTCAGTGTGGGTGCCTTCTCCACGTGGTTCCTGGTTTCCCTGCAGCGCTGAAGAGAATGTTAGCAGAGGTAACCGGCACAGCGAAAACAGTACTCAAGACAGGGAGAGCAAGCTCTCTCTTGGCACTTTGGATGTGGGACATACAGCGAGATGTTTGCTGCTTTTGCGTTTGGCTGTTGGGAGATTTACAGCACAAAGATATCTAGTTGATTTGAAGCAGTTCCGAGAAAGTCTAAACATAATCGCCACTTCTCCCTCCTGGCACTTTCCATGTGGGAGATATAGCAGGATGTATATTGGTTTTGAGGACAACTCAATGGACAGTGTAGGGAGAAAAGTTCCTGGATCCTTGAATGCCGTTCCTGGAGACACTGCGATCAATGAGGGAGATATGTCAAGATGTGTGTTTGTTTTGAGGACGGCTCTCTGGAGAGTCTTAGCAAAGAGGTCACAGGGATAATCAGAGCAATTCTCAGAGACACTGAGAACAAGCTCGACAATTCCCTCCTGGCACTTTCCCTGTAGGAGATACCGCAAGACGTTTCTGTAGATTGGGCACAGTGCTCTGCAGGGTGTTAGCAGAGACTTTCCCGGGACAGTGAAACCCTATGTCAGAGACACTGAGAAGAAGCCCCAATGTTCCCTCCAGGCACTTTCAGTGTGGGTGCCTTCTCCACGTGGTTCCTGGTTTCCCTGCAGCGCTGAAGAGAATGTTAGCAAAGAGGTAACCGGGACAGTGAAAACAGTACTCAAAGACAGGGAGAGCAAGCTCTCTCTTGGCACTTTGGATGTGGGACATACAGCGAGATGTTTGCTGCTTTTGCGTTTGGCTGTTGGGAGATTTACAGCACAAAGATATCTAGTTGATTTGAAGCAGTTCCGAGAAAGTCTAAACATAATCGCCACTTCTCCCTCCTGGCACTTTCCATGTGGGAGATATAGCAGGATGTATATTGGTTTTGAGGACAACTCAATGGACAGTGTAGGGAGAAAAGTTCCTGGCTCCTTGAATGCCGTTCCTGGAGACACTGCGATCAATGAGGGAGATATGTCAAGATGTGTGTTTGTTTTGAGGACGGCTCTCTGGAGAGTCTTAGCAAAGAGGTCACAGGGATAATCAGAGCAATTCTCAGAGACACTGAGAACAAGCTCGACAATTCCCTCCTGGCACTTTCCCTGTAGGAGATACCGCAAGACGTTTCTGTAGATTGGGCACAGCGCTCTGCAGGGTGTTAGCAGAGACTTTCCCGGGACAGTGAAACCCTATGTCAGAGACACTGAGAAGAAGCCCCAATGTTCCCTCCAGGCACTTTCAGTGTGGGTGCCTTCTCCACGTGGTTCCTGGTTTCCCTGCAGCGCTGAAGAGAATGTTAGCAAAGAGGTAACCGGGACAGTGAAAACAGTACTCAAAGACAGGGAGAGCAAGCTCTCTCTTGGCACTTTGGATGTGGGACATACAGCGAGATGTTTGCTGCTTTTGCGTTTGGCTGTTGGGAGATTTACAGCACAAAGATATCGAGTTGATTTGAAGCAGTTCCGAGAAAGTCTAAACATAATCGCCACTTCTCCCTCCTGGCACTTTCCATGTGGGAGATATAGCAGGATGTATATTGGTTTTGAGGACAATTCAATGGACAGTGTAGGGAGAAAAGTTCCTGGCTCCTTGAATGCCGTTCCTGGAGACACTGCGATCAATGAGGGAGATATGTCAAGATGTGTGTTGGTTTTGAGGACGGCTCTCTGGAGAGTCTTAGCAAAGAGGTCACAGGGATAATCAGAGCAATTCTCAGAGACACTGAGAACAAGCTCGACAATTCCCTCCTGGCACTTTCCCTGTAGGAGATACCGCAAGACGTTTCTGTAGATTGGGCACAGCGCTCTGCAGGGTGTTAGCAGAGACTTTCCCGGGACAGTGAAACCCTATGTCAGAGACACTGAGAAGAAGCCCCAATGTTCCCTCCAGGCACTTTCAGTGTGGGTGCCTTCTCCACGTGGTTCCTGGTTTCCCTGCAGCGCTGAAGAGAATGTTAGCAGAGGTAACCGGCACAGCGAAAACAGTACTCAAAGACAGGGAGAGCAAGCTCTCTCTTGGCACTTTGGATGTGGGACATACAGCGAGATGTTTGCTGCTTTTGCGTTTGGCTGTTGGGAGATTTACAGCACAAAGATATCTAGTTGATTTGAAGCAGTTCCGAGAAAGTCTAAACATAATCGCCACTTCTCCCTCCTGGCACTTTCCATGTGGGAGATATAGCAGGATGTATATTGGTTTTGAGGACAACTCAATGGACAGTGTAGGGAGAAAAGTTCCTGGCTCCTTGAATGCCGTTCCTGGAGACACTGCGATCAATGTGGGAGATATGTCAAGATGTGTGTTGGTTTTGAGGACGGCTCTCTGGAGAGTCTTAGCAAAGAGGTCACAGGGATAATCAGAGCAATTCTCAGAGACACTGAGAACAAGCTCGACAATTCCCTCCTGGCACTTTCCCTGTAGGAGATACCGCAAGACGTTTCTGTAGATTGGGCACAGCGCTCTGCAGGGTGTTAGCAGAGACTTTCCCGGGACAGTGAAACCCTATGTCAGAGACACTGAGAAGAAGCCCCAATGTTCCCTCCAGGCACTTTCAGTGTGGGTGCCTTCTCCACGTGGTTCCTGGTTTCCCTGCAGCGCTGAAGAGAATGTTAGCAAAGAGGTAACCGGGACAGCGAAAACAGTACTCAAAGACAGGGAGAGCAAGCTCTCTCTTGGCACTTTGGATGTGGGACATACAGCGAGATGTTTGCTGCTTTTGCGTTTGGCTGTTGGGAGATTTACAGCACAAAGATATCTAGTTGATTTGAAGCAGTTCCGAGAAAGTCTAAACATAATCGCCACTTCTCCCTCCTGGCACTTTCCATGTGGGAGATATAGCAGGATGTATATTGGTTTTGAGGACAACTCAATGGACAGTGTAGGGAGAAAAGTTCCTGGCTCCTTGAATGCCGTTCCTGGAGACACTGCGATCAATGAGGGAGATATGTCAAGATGTGTGTTTGTTTTGAGGACGGCTCTCTGGAGAGTCTTAGCAAAGAGGTCACAGGGATAATCAGAGCAATTCTCAGAGACACTGAGAACAAGCTCGACAATTCCCTCCTGGCACTTTCCCTGTAGGAGATACCGCAAGACGTTTCTGTAGATTGGGCACAGCGCTCTGCAGGGTGTTAGCAGAGACTTTCCCGGGACAGTGAAACCCTATGTCAGAGACACTGAGAAGAAGCCCCAATGTTCCCTCCAGGCACTTTCAGTGTGGGTGCCTTCTCCACGTGGTTCCTGGTTTCCCTGCAGCGCTGAAGAGAATGTTAGCAGAGGTAACCGGGACAGTGAAAACAGTACTCAAAGACAGGGAGAGCAAGCTCTCTCTTGGCACTTTGGATGTGGGACATACAGCGAGATGTTTGCTGCTTTTGCGTTTGGCTGTTGGGAGATTTACAGCACAAAGTTATCTAGTTGATTTGAAGCAGTTCCGAGAAAGTCTAAACATAATCGCCACTTCTCCCTCCTGGCACTTTCCATGTGGGAGATATAGCAGGATGTATATTGGTTTTGAGGACAACTCAATGGACAGTGTAGGGAGAAAAGTTCCTGGCTCCTTGAATGCCGTTCCTGGAGACACTGCGATCAATGTGGGAGATATGTCAAGATGTGTGTTGGTTTTGAGGACGGCTCTCTGGAGAGTCTTAGCAAAGAGGTCACAGGGATAATCAGAGCAATTCTCAGAGACACTGAGGGCAAGCTCGACAATTCCCTCCTGGCACTTTCCCTGTAGGAGATACCGCAAGACGTTTCTGTAGATTGGGCACAGCGCTCTGCAGGGTGTTAGCAGAGACTTTCCCGGGACAGTGAAACCCTATGTCAGAGACACTGAGAAGAAGCCCCAATGTTCCCTCCAGGCACTTTCAGTGTGGGTGCCTTCTCCACGTGGTTCCTGGTTTCCCTGCAGCGCTGAAGAGAATGTTAGCAGAGGTAACCGGGACAGCGAAAACAGTACTCAAGACAGGGAGAGCAAGCTCTCTCTTGGCACTTTGGATGTGGGACATACAGCGAGATGTTTGCTGCTTTTGCGTTTGGCTGTTGGGAGATTTACAGCACAAAGATATCTAGTTGATTTGAAGCAGTTCCGAGAAAGTCTAAACATAATCGCCACTTCTCCCTCCTGGCACTTTCCATGTGGGAGATATAGCAGGATGTATATTGGTTTTGAGGACAACTCAATGGACAGTGTAGGGAGAAAAGTTCCTGGCTCCTTGAATGCCGTTCCTGGAGACACTGCGATCAATGAGGGAGATATGTCAAGATGTGTGTTTGTTTTGAGGACGGCTCTCTGGAGAGTCTTAGCAAAGAGGTCACAGGGATAATCAGAGCAATTCTCAGAGACACTGAGAACAAGCTCGACAATTCCCTCCTGGCACTTTCCCTGTAGGAGATACCGCAAGACGTTTCTGTAGATTGGGCACAGCGCTCTGCAGGGTGTTAGCAGAGACTTTCCCGGGACAGTGAAACCCTATGTCAGAGACACTGAGAAGAAGCCCCAATGTTCCCTCCAGGCACTTTCAGTGTGGGTGCCTTCTCCACGTGGTTCCTGGTTTCCCTGCAGCGCTGAAGAGAATGTTAGCAAAGAGGTAACCGGGACAGCGAAAACAGTACTCAAAGACAGGGAGAGCAAGCTCTCTCTTGGCACTTTGGATGTGGGACATACAGCGAGATGTTTGCTGCTTTTGCGTTTGGCTGTTGGGAGATTTACAGCACAAAGATATCTAGTTGATTTGAAGCAGTTCCGAGAAAGTCTAAACATAATCGCCACTTCTCCCTCCTGGCACTTTCCATGTGGGAGATATAGCAGGATGTATATTGGTTTTGAGGACAACTCAATGGACAGTGTAGGGAGAAAAGTTCCTGGCTCCTTGAATGCCGTTCCTGGAGACACTGCGATCAATGAGGGAGATATGTCAAGATGTGTGTTTGTTTTGAGGACGGCTCTCTGGAGAGTCTTAGCAAAGAGGTCACAGGGATAATCAGAGCAATTCTCAGAGACACTGAGAACAAGCTCGACAATTCCCTCCTGGCACTTTCCCTGTAGGAGATACCGCAAGACGTTTCTGTAGATTGGGCACAGCGCTCTGCAGGGTGTTAGCAGAGACTTTCCCGGGACAGTGAAACCCTATGTCAGAGACACTGAGAAGAAGCCCCAATGTTCCCTCCAGGCACTTTCAGTGTGGGTGCCTTCTCCACGTGGTTCCTGGTTTCCCTGCAGCGCTGAAGAGAATGTTAGCAGAGGTAACCGGGACAGTGAAAACAGTACTCAAAGACAGGGAGAGCAAGCTCTCTCTTGGCACTTTGGATGTGGGACATACAGCGAGATGTTTGCTGCTTTTGCGTTTGGCTGTTGGGAGATTTACAGCACAAAGTTATCTAGTTGATTTGAAGCAGTTCCGAGAAAGTCTAAACATAATCGCCACTTCTCCCTCCTGGCACTTTCCATGTGGGAGATATAGCAGGATGTATATTGGTTTTGAGGACAACTCAATGGACAGTGTAGGGAGAAAAGTTCCTGGCTCCTTGAATGCCGTTCCTGGAGACACTGCGATCAATGTGGGAGATATGTCAAGATGTGTGTTGGTTTTGAGGACGGCTCTCTGGAGAGTCTTAGCAAAGAGGTCACAGGGATAATCAGAGCAATTCTCAGAGACACTGAGGGCAAGCTCGACAATTCCCTCCTGGCACTTTCCCTGTAGGAGATACCGCAAGACGTTTCTGTAGATTGGGCACAGCGCTCTGCAGGGTGTTAGCAGAGACTTTCCCGGGACAGTGAAACCCTATGTCAGAGACACTGAGAAGAAGCCCCAGTGTTCCCTCCAGGCACTTTCAGTGTGGGTGCCTTCTCCACGTGGTTCCTGGTTTCCCTGCAGCGCTGAAGAGAATGTTAGCAGAGGTAACCGGGACAGCGAAAACAGTACTCAAGACAGGGAGAGCAAGCTCTCTCTTGGCACTTTGGATGTGGGACATACAGCGAGATGTTTGCTGCTTTTGCGTTTGGCTGTTGGGAGATTTACAGCACAAAGTTATCTAGTTGATTTGAAGCAGTTCCGAGAAAGTCTAAACATAATCGCCACTTCTCCCTCCTGGCACTTTCCATGTGGGAGATATAGCAGGATGTATATTGGTTTTGAGGACAACTCAATGGACAGTGTAGGGAGAAAAGTTCCTGGCTCCTTGAATGCCGTTCCTGGAGACACTGCGATCAATGAGGGAGATATGTCAAGATGTGTGTTTGTTTTGAGGACGGCTCTCTGGAGAGTCTTAGCAAAGAGGTCACAGGGATAATCAGAGCAATTCTCAGAGACACTGAGAACAAGCTCGACAATTCCCTCCTGGCACTTTCCCTGTAGGAGATACCGCAAGACGTTTCTGTAGATTGGGCACAGTGCTCTGCAGGGTGTTAGCAGAGACTTTCCCGGGACAGTGAAACCCTATGTCAGAGACACTGAGAAGAAGCCCCAATGTTCCCTCCAGGCACTTTCAGTGTGGGTGCCTTCTCCACGTGGTTCCTGGTTTCCCTGCAGCGCTGAAGAGAATGTTAGCAAAGAGGTAACCGGGACAGTGAAAACAGTACTCAAAGACAGGGAGAGCAAGCTCTCTCTTGGCACTTTGGATGTGGGACATACAGCGAGATGTTTGCTGCTTTTGCGTTTGGCTGTTGGGAGATTTACAGCACAAAGATATCTAGTTGATTTGAAGCAGTTCCGAGAAAGTCTAAACATAATCGCCACTTCTCCCTCCTGGCACTTTCCATGTGGGAGATATAGCAGGATGTATATTGGTTTTGAGGACAATTCAATGGACAGTGTAGGGAGAAAAGTTCCTGGCTCCTTGAATGCCGTTCCTGGAGACACTGCGATCAATGAGGGAGATATGTCAAGATGTGTGTTGGTTTTGAGGACGGCTCTCTGGAGAGTCTTAGCAAAGAGGTCACAGGGATAATCAGAGCAATTCTCAGAGACACTGAGAACAAGCTCGACAATTCCCTCCTGGCACTTTCCCTGTAGGAGATACCGCAAGACGTTTCTGTAGATTGGGCACAGCGCTCTGCAGGGTGTTAGCAGAGACTTTCCCGGGACAGTGAAACCCTATGTCAGAGACACTGAGAAGAAGCCCCAATGTTCCCTCCAGGCACTTTCAGTGTGGGTGCCTTCTCCACGTGGTTCCTGGTTTCCCTGCAGCGCTGAAGAGAATGTTAGCAGAGGTAACCGGCACAGCGAAAACAGTACTCAAGACAGGGAGAGCAAGCTCTCTCTTGGCACTTTGGATGTGGGACATACAGCGAGATGTTTGCTGCTTTTGCGTTTGGCTGTTGGGAGATTTACAGCACAAAGATATCTAGTTGATTTGAAGCAGTTCCGAGAAAGTCTAAACATAATCGCCACTTCTCCCTCCTGGCACTTTCCATGTGGGAGATATAGCAGGATGTATATTGGTTTTGAGGACAACTCAATGGACAGTGTAGGGAGAAAAGTTCCTGGCTCCTTGAATGCCGTTCCTGGAGACACTGCGATCAATGTGGGAGATATGTCAAGATGTGTGTTTGTTTTGAGGACGGCTCTCTGGAGAGTCTTAGCAAAGAGGTCACAGGGATAATCAGAGCAATTCTCAGAGACACTGAGAACAAGCTCGACAATTCCCTCCTGGCACTTTCCCTGTAGGAGATACCGCAAGACGTTTCTGTAGATTGGGCACAGCGCTCTGCAGGGTGTTAGCAGAGACTTTCCCGGGACAGTGAAACCCTATGTCAGAGACACTGAGAAGAAGCCCCAATGTTCCCTCCAGGCACTTTCAGTGTGGGTGCCTTCTCCACGTGGTTCCTGGTTTCCCTGCAGCGCTGAAGAGAATGTTAGCAAAGAGGTAACCGGGACAGCGAAAACAGTACTCAAAGACAGGGAGAGCAAGCTCTCTCTTGGCACTTTGGATGTGGGACATACAGCGAGATGTTTGCTGCTTTTGCGTTTGGCTGTTGGGAGATTTACAGCACAAAGATATCTAGTTGATTTGAAGCAGTTCCGAGAAAGTCTAAACATAATCGCCACTTCTCCCTCCTGGCACTTTCCATGTGGGAGATATAGCAGGATGTATATTGGTTTTGAGGACAACTCAATGGACAGTGTAGGGAGAAAAGTTCCTGGCTCCTTGAATGCCGTTCCTGGAGACACTGCGATCAATGAGGGAGATATGTCAAGATGTGTGTTTGTTTTGAGGACGGCTCTCTGGAGAGTCTTAGCAAAGAGGTCACAGGGATAATCAGAGCAATTCTCAGAGACACTGAGAACAAGCTCGACAATTCCCTCCTGGCACTTTCCCTGTAGGAGATACCGCAAGACGTTTCTGTAGATTGGGCACAGCGCTCTGCAGGGTGTTAGCAGAGACTTTCCCGGGACAGTGAAACCCTATGTCAGAGACACTGAGAAGAAGCCCCAATGTTCCCTCCAGGCACTTTCAGTGTGGGTGCCTTCTCCACGTGGTTCCTGGTTTCCCTGCAGCGCTGAAGAGAATGTTAGCAGAGGTAACCGGGACAGTGAAAACAGTACTCAAAGACAGGGAGAGCAAGCTCTCTCTTGGCACTTTGGATGTGGGACATACAGCGAGATGTTTGCTGCTTTTGCGTTTGGCTGTTGGGAGATTTACAGCACAAAGTTATCTAGTTGATTTGAAGCAGTTCCGAGAAAGTCTAAACATAATCGCCACTTCTCCCTCCTGGCACTTTCCATGTGGGAGATATAGCAGGATGTATATTGGTTTTGAGGACAACTCAATGGACAGTGTAGGGAGAAAAGTTCCTGGCTCCTTGAATGCCGTTCCTGGAGACACTGCGATCAATGTGGGAGATATGTCAAGATGTGTGTTGGTTTTGAGGACGGCTCTCTGGAGAGTCTTAGCAAAGAGGTCACAGGGATAATCAGAGCAATTCTCAGAGACACTGAGGGCAAGCTCGACAATTCCCTCCTGGCACTTTCCCTGTAGGAGATACCGCAAGACGTTTCTGTAGATTGGGCACAGCGCTCTGCAGGGTGTTAGCAGAGACTTTCCCGGGACAGTGAAACCCTATGTCAGAGACACTGAGAAGAAGCCCCAGTGTTCCCTCCAGGCACTTTCAGTGTGGGTGCCTTCTCCACGTGGTTCCTGGTTTCCCTGCAGCGCTGAAGAGAATGTTAGCAGAGGTAACCGGGACAGCGAAAACAGTACTCAAGACAGGGAGAGCAAGCTCTCTCTTGGCACTTTGGATGTGGGACATACAGCGAGATGTTTGCTGCTTTTGCGTTTGGCTGTTGGGAGATTTACAGCACAAAGATATCTAGTTGATTTGAAGCAGTTCCGAGAAAGTCTAAACATAATCGCCACTTCTCCCTCCTGGCACTTTCCATGTGGGAGATATAGCAGGATGTATATTGGTTTTGAGGACAACTCAATGGACAGTGTAGGGAGAAAAGTTCCTGGCTCCTTGAATGCCGTTCCTGGAGACACTGCGATCAATGAGGGAGATATGTCAAGATGTGTGTTTGTTTTGAGGACGGCTCTCTGGAGAGTCTTAGCAAAGAGGTCACAGGGATAATCAGAGCAATTCTCAGAGACACTGAGAACAAGCTCGACAATTCCCTCCTGGCACTTTCCCTGTAGGAGATACCGCAAGACGTTTCTGTAGATTGGGCACAGTGCTCTGCAGGGTGTTAGCAGAGACTTTCCCGGGACAGTGAAACCCTATGTCAGAGACACTGAGAAGAAGCCCCAATGTTCCCTCCAGGCACTTTCAGTGTGGGTGCCTTCTCCACGTGGTTCCTGGTTTCCCTGCAGCGCTGAAGAGAATGTTAGCAAAGAGGTAACCGGGACAGTGAAAACAGTACTCAAAGACAGGGAGAGCAAGCTCTCTCTTGGCACTTTGGATGTGGGACATACAGCGAGATGTTTGCTGCTTTTGCGTTTGGCTGTTGGGAGATTTACAGCACAAAGATATCTAGTTGATTTGAAGCAGTTCCGAGAAAGTCTAAACATAATCGCCACTTCTCCCTCCTGGCACTTTCCATGTGGGAGATATAGCAGGATGTATATTGGTTTTGAGGACAATTCAATGGACAGTGTAGGGAGAAAAGTTCCTGGCTCCTTGAATGCCGTTCCTGGAGACACTGCGATCAATGAGGGAGATATGTCAAGATGTGTGTTGGTTTTGAGGACGGCTCTCTGGAGAGTCTTAGCAAAGAGGTCACAGGGATAATCAGAGCAATTCTCAGAGACACTGAGAACAAGCTCGACAATTCCCTCCTGGCACTTTCCCTGTAGGAGATACCGCAAGACGTTTCTGTAGATTGGGCACAGCGCTCTGCAGGGTGTTAGCAGAGACTTTCCCGGGACAGTGAAACCCTATGTCAGAGACACTGAGAAGAAGCCCCAATGTTCCCTCCAGGCACTTTCAGTGTGGGTGCCTTCTCCACGTGGTTCCTGGTTTCCCTGCAGCGCTGAAGAGAATGTTAGCAAAGAGGTAACCGGGACAGCAAAAACAGTACTCAAAGACAGGGAGAGCAAGCTCTCTCTTGGCACTTTGGATGTGGGACATACAGCGAGATGTTTGCTGCTTTTGCGTTTGGCTGTTGGGAGATTTACAGCACAAAGATATCTAGTTGATTTGAAGCAGTTCCGAGAAAGTCTAAACATAATCGCCACTTCTCCCTCCTGGCACTTTCCATGTGGGAGATATAGCAGGATGTATATTGGTTTTGAGGACAACTCAATGGACAGTGTAGGGAGAAAAGTTCCTGGCTCCTTGAATGCCGTTCCTGGAGACACTGCGATCAATGTGGGAGATATGTCAAGATGTGTGTTGGTTTTGAGGACGGCTCTCTGGAGAGTCTTAGCAAAGAGGTCACAGGGATAATCAGAGCAATTCTCAGAGACACTGAGAACAAGATGGACAGTTCCCTCCTGGCACTTTCCCTGTAGGAGATACCGCAAGACGTTTCTGTAGATTGGGCACAGCGCTCTGCAGGGTGTTAGCAGAGACTTTCCCGGGACAGTGAAACCCTATGTCAGAGACACTGAGAAGAAGCCCCAATGTTCCCTCCAGGCACTTTCAGTGTGGGTGCCTTCTCCACGTGGTTCCTGGTTTCCCTGCAGCGCTGAAGAGAATGTTAGCAAAGAGGTAACCGGCACAGCGAAAACAGTACTCAAAGAGAGGGAGAGCAAGCTCTCTCTTGGCACTTTGGATGTGGGACATACAGCGAGATGTTTGCTGCTTTTGCGTTTGGCTGTTGGGAGATTTACAGCACAAAGATATCTAGTTGATTTGAAGCAGTTCCGAGAAAGTCTAAACATAATCGCCACTTCTCCCTCCTGGCACTTTCCATGTGGGAGATATAGCAGGATGTATATTGGTTTTGAGGACAACTCAATGGACAGTGTAGGGAGAAAAGTTCCTGGCTCCTTGAATGCCGTTCCTGGAGACACTGCGATCAATGAGGGAGATATGTCAAGATGTGTGTTGGTTTTGAGGACGGCTCTCTGGAGAGTCTTAGCAAAGAGGTCACAGGGATAATCAGAGCAATTCTCAGAGACACTGAGAACAAGCTCGACAATTCCCTCCTGGCACTTTCCCTGTAGGAGATACCGCAAGACGTTTCTGTAGATTGGGCACAGTGCTCTGCAGGGTGTTAGCAGAGACTTTCCCGGGACAGTGAAACCCTATGTCAGAGACACTGAGAAGAAGCCCCAATGTTCCCTCCAGGCACTTTCAGTGTGGGTGCCTTCTCCACGTGGTTCCTGGTTTCCCTGCAGCGCTGAAGAGAATGTTAGCAGAGGTAACCGGGACAGTGAAAACAGTACTCAAAGACAGGGAGAGCAAGCTCTCTCTTGGCACTTTGGATGTGGGACATACAGCGAGATGTTTGCTGCTTTTGCGTTTGGCTGTTGGGAGATTTACAGCACAAAGTTATCTAGTTGATTTGAAGCAGTTCCGAGAAAGTCTAAACATAATCGCCACTTCTCCCTCCTGGCACTTTCCATGTGGGAGATATAGCAGGATGTATATTGGTTTTGAGGACAACTCAATGGACAGTGTAGGGAGAAAAGTTCCTGGCTCCTTGAATGCCGTTCCTGGAGACACTGCGATCAATGTGGGAGATATGTCAAGATGTGTGTTGGTTTTGAGGACGGCTCTCTGGAGAGTCTTAGCAAAGAGGTCACAGGGATAATCAGAGCAATTCTCAGAGACACTGAGAACAAGCTCGACAATTCCCTCCTGGCACTTTCCCTGTAGGAGATACCGCAAGACGTTTCTGTAGATTGGGCACAGCGCTCTGCAGGGTGTTAGCAGAGACTTTCCCGGGACAGTGAAACCCTATGTCAGAGACACTGAGAAGAAGCCCCAATGTTCCCTCCAGGCACTTTCAGTGTGGGTGCCTTCTCCACGTGGTTCCTGGTTTCCCTGCAGCGCTGAAGAGAATGTTAGCAGAGGTAACCGGGACAGTGAAAACAGTACTCAAAGACAGGGAGAGCAAGCTCTCTCTTGGCACTTTGGATGTGGGACATACAGCGAGATGTTTGCTGCTTTTGCGTTTGGCTGTTGGGAGATTTACAGCACAAAGATATCTAGTTGATTTGAAGCAGTTCCGAGAAAGTCTAAACATAATCGCCACTTCTCCCTCCTGGCACTTTCCATGTGGGAGATATAGCAGGATGTATATTGGTTTTGAGGACAACTCAATGGACAGTGTAGGGAGAAAAGTTCCTGGCTCCTTGAATGCCGTTCCTGGAGACACTGCGATCAATGTGGGAGATATGTCAAGATGTGTGTTTGTTTTGAGGACGGCTCTCTGGAGAGTCTTAGCAAAGAGGTCACAGGGATAATCAGAGCAATTCTCAGAGACACTGAGAACAAGCTCGACAATTCCCTCCTGGCACTTTCCCTGTAGGAGATACCGCAAGACGTTTCTGTAGATTGGGCACAGCGCTCTGCAGGGTGTTAGCAGAGACTTTCCCGGGACAGTGAAACCCTATGTCAGAGACACTGAGAAGAAGCCCCAATGTTCCCTCCAGGCACTTTCAGTGTGGGTGCCTTCTCCACGTGGTTCCTGGTTTCCCTGCAGCGCTGAAGAGAATGTTAGCAGAGGTAACCGGGACAGCGAAAACAGTACTCAAGACAGGGAGAGCAAGCTCTCTCTTGGCACTTTGGATGTGGGACATACAGCGAGATGTTTGCTGCTTTTGCGTTTGGCTGTTGGGAGATTTACAGCACAAAGATATCTAGTTGATTTGAAGCAGTTCCGAGAAAGTCTAAACATAATCGCCACTTCTCCCTCCTGGCACTTTCCATGTGGGAGATATAGCAGGATGTATATTGGTTTTGAGAACAACTCAATGGACAGTGTAGGGAGAAAAGTTCCTGGCTCCTTGAATGCCGTTCCTGGAGACACTGCGATCAATGTGGGAGATATGTCAAGATGTGTGTTGGTTTTGAGGACGGCTCTCTGGAGAGTCTTAGCAAAGAGGTCACAGGGATAATCAGAGCAATTCTCAGAGACACTGAGAACAAGCTCGACAATTCCCTCCTGGCACTTTCCCTGTAGGAGATACCGCAAGACGTTTCTGTAGACTGGGCACAGCGCTCTGCAGGGTGTTAGCAGAGACTTTCCTGGGACAGTGAAACCCTATGTCAGAGACACTGAGAAGAAGCCCCAATGTTCCCTCCAGGCACTTTCAGTGTGGGTGCCTTCTCCACGTGGTTCCTGGTTTCCCTGCAGCGCTGAAGAGAATGTTAGCAGAGGTAACCGGGACAGTGAAAACAGTACTCAAAGACAGGGAGAGCAAGCTCTCTCTTGGCACTTTGGATGTGGGACATACAGCGAGATGTTTGCTGCTTTTGCGTTTGGCTGTTGGGAGATTTACAGCACAAAGTTATCTAGTTGATTCGAAGCAGTTCCGAGAAAGTCTAAACATAATCGCCACTTCTCCCTCCTGGCACTTTCCATGTGGGAGATATAGCAGGATGTATATTGGTTTTGAGGACAACTCAATGGACAGTGTAGGGAGAAAAGTTCCTGGCTCCTTGAATGCCGTTCCTGGAGACACTGCGATCAATGTGGGAGATATGTCAAGATGTGTGTTGGTTTTGAGGACGGCTCTCTGGAGAGTCTTAGCAAAGAGGTCACAGGGATAATCAGAGCAATTCTCAGAGACACTGAGAACAAGCTCGACAATTCCCTCCTGGCACTTTCCCTGTAGGAGATACCGCAAGACGTTTCTGTAGATTGGGCACAGCGCTCTGCAGGGTGTTAGCAGAGACTTTCCCGGGACAGTGAAACCCTATGTCAGAGACACTGAGAAGAAGCCCCAATGTTCCCTCCAGGCACTTTCAGTGTGGGTGCCTTCTCCACGTGGTTCCTGGTTTCCCTGCAGCGCTGAAGAGAATGTTAGCAAAGAGGTAACCGGGACAGCGAAAACAGTACTCAAAGACAGGGAGAGCAAGCTCTCTCTTGGCACTTTGGATGTGGGACATACAGTGAGATGTTTGCTGCTTTTGCGTTTGGCTGTTGGGAGATTTACAGCACAAAGATATCTAGTTGATTTGAAGCAGTTCCGAGAAAGTCTAAACATAATCGCCACTTCTCCCTCCTGGCACTTTCCATGTGGGAGATATAGCAGGATGTATATTGGTTTTGAGGACAACTCAATGGACAGTGTAGGGAGAAAAGTTCCTGGCTCCTTGAATGCCGTTCCTGGAGACACTGCGATCAATGTGGGAGATATGTCAAGATGTGTGTTGGTTTTGAGGACGGCTCTCTGGAGAGTCTTAGCAAAGAGGTCACAGGGATAATCAGAGCAATTCTCAGAGACACTGAGAACAAGCTCGACAATTCCCTCCTGGCACTTTCCCTGTAGGAGATACCGCAAGACGTTTCTGTAGATTGGGCACAGCGCTCTGCAGGGTGTTAGCAGAGACTTTCCCGGGACAGTGAAACCCTATGTCAGAGACACTGAGAAGAAGCCCCAATGTTCCCTCCAGGCACTTTCAGTGTGGGTGCCTTCTCCACGTGGTTCCTGGTTTCCCTGCAGCGCTGAAGGGAATGTTAGCAAAGAGGTAACCGGGACAGTGAAAACAGTACTCAAGACAGGGAGAGCAAGCTCTCTCTTGGCACTTTGGATGTGGGACATACAGCGAGATGTTTGCTGCTTTTGCGTTTGGCTGTTGGGAGATTTACAGCACAAAGATATCTAGTTGATTTGAAGCAGTTCCGAGAAAGTCTAAACATAATCGCCACTTCTCCCTCCTGGCACTTTCCATGTGGGAGATATAGCAGGATGTATATTGGTTTTGAGGACAACTCAATGGACAGTGTAGGGAGAAAAGTTCCTGGCTCCTTGAATGCCGTTCCTGGAGACACTGCGATCAATGTGGGAGATATGTCAAGATGTGTGTTGGTTTTGAGGACGGCTCTCTGGAGAGTCTTAGCAAAGAGGTCACAAGGATAATCAGAGCAATTCTCAGAGACACTGAGAACAAGCTCGACAATTCCCTCCTGGCACTTTCCCTGTAGGAGATACCGCAAGACGTTTCTGTAGATTGGGCACAGCGCTCTGCAGGGTGTTAGCAGAGACTTTCCCGGGACAGTGAAACCCTATATCAGAGACATTGAGAAGAAGCCCCAGTGTTCCCTCCAGGCACTTTCAGTGTGGGTGCCTTCTCCACGTGGTGCCTGGTTTCCCTGCAGCGCTGAAGAGAATGTTAGCAAAGAGGTAACCGGGACAGCGAAAACAGTACTCAAAGAGAGGGAGAGCAAGCTCTCTCTTGGCACTTTGGATGTGGGACATACAGCGAGATGTTTGCTGCTTTTGCGTTTGGCTGTTGGGAGATTTACAGCACAAAGATATCTAGTTGATTTGAAGCAGTTCCGAGAAAGTCTAAACATAATCGCCACTTCTCCCTCCTGGCACTTTCCATGTGGGAGATATAGCAGGATGTATATTGGTTTTGAGGACAACTCAATGGACAGTGTAGGGAGAAAAGTTCCTGGCTCCTTGAATGCCGTTCCTGGAGACACTGCGATCAATGAGGGAGATATGTCAAGATGTGTGTTGGTTTTGAGGACGGCTCTCTGGAGAGTCTTAGCAAAGAGGTCACAGGGATAATCAGAGCAATTCTCAGAGACACTGAGAACAAGCTCGACAATTCCCTCCTGGCACTTTCCCTGTAGGAGATACCGCAAGACGTTTCTGTAGATTGGGCACAGCGCTCTGCAGGGTGTTAGCAGAGACTTTCCCGGGACAGTGAAACCCTATGTCAGAGACACTGAGAAGAAGCCCCAATGTTCCCTCCAGGCACTTTCAGTGTGGGTGCCTTCTCCACGTGGTTCCTGGTTTCCCTGCAGCGCTGAAGAGAATGTTAGCAGAGGTAACCGGGACAGTGAAAACAGTACTCAAAGACAGGGAGAGCAAGCTCTCTCTTGGCACTTTGGATGTGGGACATACAGCGAGATGTTTGCTGCTTTTGCGTTTGGCTGTTGGGAGATTTACAGCACAAAGTTATCTAGTTGATTTGAAGCAGTTCCGAGAAAGTCTAAACATAATCGCCACTTCTCCCTCCTGGCACTTTCCATGTGGGAGATATAGCAGGATGTATATTGGTTTTGAGGACAACTCAATGGACAGTGTAGGGAGAAAAGTTCCTGGCTCCTTGAATGCCGTTCCTGGAGACACTGCGATCAATGTGGGAGATATGTCAAGATGTGTGTTGGTTTTGAGGACGGCTCTCTGGAGAGTCTTAGCAAAGAGGTCACAGGGATAATCAGAGCAATTCTCAGAGACACTGAGAACAAGCTCGACAATTCCCTCCTGGCACTTTCCCTGTAGGAGATACCGCAAGACGTTTCTGTAGATTGGGCACAGCGCTCTGCAGGGTGTTAGCAGAGACTTTCCCGGGACAGTGAAACCCTATGTCAGAGACACTGAGAAGAAGCCCCAATGTTCCCTCCAGGCACTTTCAGTGTGGGTGCCTTCTCCACGTGGTTCCTGGTTTCCCTGCAGCGCTGAAGGGAATGTTAGCAAAGAGGTAACCGGGACAGTGAAAACAGTACTCAAGACAGGGAGAGCAAGCTCTCTCTTGGCACTTTGGATGTGGGACATACAGCGAGATGTTTGCTGCTTTTGCGTTTGGCTGTTGGGAGATTTACAGCACAAAGATATCTAGTTGATTTGAAGCAGTTCCGAGAAAGTCTAAACATAATCGCCACTTCTCCCTCCTGGCACTTTCCATGTGGGAGATATAGCAGGATGTATATTGGTTTTGAGGACAACTCAATGGACAGTGTAGGGAGAAAAGTTCCTGGCTCCTTGAATGCCGTTCCTGGAGACACTGCGATCAATGTGGGAGATATGTCAAGATGTGTGTTGGTTTTGAGGACGGCTCTCTGGAGAGTCTTAGCAAAGAGGTCACAGGGATAATCAGAGCAATTCTCAGAGACACTGAGAACAAGCTCGACAATTCCCTCCTGGCACTTTCCCTGTAGGAGATACCGCAAGACGTTTCTGTAGATTGGGCACAGCGCTCTGCAGGGTGTTAGCAGAGACTTTCCCGGGACAGTGAAACCCTATATCAGAGACATTGAGAAGAAGCCCCAGTGTTCCCTCCAGGCACTTTCAGTGTGGGTGCCTTCTCCACGTGGTGCCTGGTTTCCCTGCAGCGCTGAAGAGAATGTTAGCAAAGAGGTAACCGGGACAGCGAAAACAGTACTCAAAGAGAGGGAGAGCAAGCTCTCTCTTGGCACTTTGGATGTGGGACATACAGCGAGATGTTTGCTGCTTTTGCGTTTGGCTGTTGGGAGATTTACAGCACAAAGATATCTAGTTGATTTGAAGCAGTTCCGAGAAAGTCTAAACATAATCGCCACTTCTCCCTCCTGGCACTTTCCATGTGGGAGATATAGCAGGATGTATATTGGTTTTGAGGACAACTCAATGGACAGTGTAGGGAGAAAAGTTCCTGGCTCCTTGAATGCCGTTCCTGGAGACACTGCGATCAATGAGGGAGATATGTCAAGATGTGTGTTGGTTTTGAGGACGGCTCTCTGGAGAGTCTTAGCAAAGAGGTCACAGGGATAATCAGAGCAATTCTCAGAGACACTGAGAACAAGCTCGACAATTCCCTCCTGGCACTTTCCCTGTAGGAGATACCGCAAGACGTTTCTGTAGATTGGGCACAGCGCTCTGCAGGGTGTTAGCAGAGACTTTCCCGGGACAGTGAAACCCTATGTCAGAGACACTGAGAAGAAGCCCCAATGTTCCCTCCAGGCACTTTCAGTGTGGGTGCCTTCTCCACGTGGTTCCTGGTTTCCCTGCAGCGCTGAAGAGAATGTTAGCAGAGGTAACCGGGACAGTGAAAACAGTACTCAAAGACAGGGAGAGCAAGCTCTCTCTTGGCACTTTGGATGTGGGACATACAGCGAGATGTTTGCTGCTTTTGCGTTTGGCTGTTGGGAGATTTACAGCACAAAGTTATCTAGTTGATTTGAAGCAGTTCCGAGAAAGTCTAAACATAATCGCCACTTCTCCCTCCTGGCACTTTCCATGTGGGAGATATAGCAGGATGTATATTGGTTTTGAGGACAACTCAATGGACAGTGTAGGGAGAAAAGTTCCTGGCTCCTTGAATGCCGTTCCTGGAGACACTGCGATCAATGTGGGAGATATGTCAAGATGTGTGTTGGTTTTGAGGACGGCTCTCTGGAGAGTCTTAGCAAAGAGGTCACAGGGATAATCAGAGCAATTCTCAGAGACACTGAGAACAAGCTCGACAATTCCCTCCTGGCACTTTCCCTGTAGGAGATACCGCAAGACGTTTCTGTAGATTGGGCACAGCGCTCTGCAGGGTGTTAGCAGAGACTTTCCCGGGACAGTGAAACCCTATGTCAGAGACACTGAGAAGAAGCCCCAATGTTCCCTCCAGGCACTTTCAGTGTGGGTGCCTTCTCCACGTGGTTCCTGGTTTCCCTGCAGCGCTGAAGAGAATGTTAGCAAAGAGGTAACCGGGACAGTGAAAACAGTACTCAAAGACAGGGAGAGCAAGCTCTCTCTTGGCACTTTGGATGTGGGACATACAGCGAGATGTTTGCTGCTTTTGCGTTTGGCTGTTGGGAGATTTACAGCACAAAGTTATCTAGTTGATTCGAAGCAGTTCCGAGAAAGTCTAAACATAATCCCCACTTCTCCCTCCTGGCACTTTCCATGTGGGAGATATAGCAGGATGTATATTGGTTTTGAGGACAACTCAATGGACAGTGTAGGGAGAAAAGTTCCTGGCTCCTTGAATGCCGTTCCTGGAGACACTGCGATCAATGTGGGAGATATGTCAAGATGTGTGTTTGTTTTGAGGACGGCTCTCTGGAGAGTCTTAGCAAAGAGGTCACAGGGATAATCAGAGCAATTCTCAGAGACACTGAGAACAAGCTCGACAATTCCCTCCTGGCACTTTCCCTGTAGGAGATACCGCAAGACGTTTCTGTAGATTGGGCACAGCGCTCTGCAGGGTGTTAGCAGAGACTTTCCCGGGACAGTGAAACCCTATGTCAGAGACACTGAGAAGAAGCCCCAATGTTCCCTCCAGGCACTTTCAGTGTGGGTGCCTTCTCCACGTGGTTCCTGGTTTCCCTGCAGCGCTGAAGAGAATGTTAGCAGAGGTAACCGGGACAGCGAAAACAGTACTCAAGACAGGGAGAGCAAGCTCTCTCTTGGCACTTTGGATGTGGGACATACAGCGAGATGTTTGCTGCTTTTGCGTTTGGCTGTTGGGAGATTTACAGCACAAAGATATCTAGTTGATTTGAAGCAGTTCCGAGAAAGTCTAAACATAATCGCCACTTCTCCCTCCTGGCACTTTCCATGTGGGAGATATAGCAGGATGTATATTGGTTTTGAGAACAACTCAATGGACAGTGTAGGGAGAAAAGTTCCTGGCTCCTTGAATGCCGTTCCTGGAGACACTGCGATCAATGTGGGAGATATGTCAAGATGTGTGTTGGTTTTGAGGACGGCTCTCTGGAGAGTCTTAGCAAAGAGGTCACAGGGATAATCAGAGCAATTCTCAGAGACACTGAGAACAAGCTCGACAATTCCCTCCTGGCACTTTCCCTGTAGGAGATACCGCAAGACGTTTCTGTAGACTGGGCACAGCGCTCTGCAGGGTGTTAGCAGAGACTTTCCCGGGACAGTGAAACCCTATGTCAGAGACACTGAGAAGAAGCCCCAATGTTCCCTCCAGGCACTTTCAGTGTGGGTGCCTTCTCCACGTGGTTCCTGGTTTCCCTGCAGCGCTGAAGAGAATGTTAGCAGAGGTAACCGGGACAGTGAAAACAGTACTCAAAGACAGGGAGAGCAAGCTCTCTCTTGGCACTTTGGATGTGGGACATACAGCGAGATGTTTGCTGCTTTTGCGTTTGGCTGTTGGGAGATTTACAGCACAAAGTTATCTAGTTGATTCGAAGCAGTTCCGAGAAAGTCTAAACATAATCGCCACTTCTCCCTCCTGGCACTTTCCATGTGGGAGATATAGCAGGATGTATATTGGTTTTGAGGACAACTCAATGGACAGTGTAGGGAGAAAAGTTCCTGGCTCCTTGAATGCCGTTCCTGGAGACACTGCGATCAATGTGGGAGATATGTCAAGATGTGTGTTGGTTTTGAGGACGGCTCTCTGGAGAGTCTTAGCAAAGAGGTCACAGGGATAATCAGAGCAATTCTCAGAGACACTGAGAACAAGCTCGACAATTCCCTCCTGGCACTTTCCCTGTAGGAGATACCGCAAGACGTTTCTGTAGATTGGGCACAGCGCTCTGCAGGGTGTTAGCAGAGACTTTCCCGGGACAGTGAAACCCTATGTCAGAGACACTGAGAAGAAGCCCCAATGTTCCCTCCAGGCACTTTCAGTGTGGGTGCCTTCTCCACGTGGTTCCTGGTTTCCCTGCAGCGCTGAAGAGAATGTTAGCAAAGAGGTAACCGGGACAGCGAAAACAGTACTCAAGACAGGGAGAGCAAGCTCTCTCTTGGCACTTTGGATGTGGGACATACAGTGAGATGTTTGCTGCTTTTGCGTTTGGCTGTTGGGAGATTTACAGCACAAAGATATCTAGTTGATTTGAAGCAGTTCCGAGAAAGTCTAAACATAATCGCCACTTCTCCCTCCTGGCACTTTCCATGTGGGAGATATAGCAGGATGTATATTGGTTTTGAGGACAACTCAATGGACAGTGTAGGGAGAAAAGTTCCTGGCTCCTTGAATGCCGTTCCTGGAGACACTGCGATCAATGTGGGAGATATGTCAAGATGTGTGTTGGTTTTGAGGACGGCTCTCTGGAGAGTCTTAGCAAAGAGGTCACAGGGATAATCAGAGCAATTCTCAGAGACACTGAGAACAAGCTCGACAATTCCCTCCTGGCACTTTCCCTGTAGGAGATACCGCAAGACGTTTCTGTAGATTGGGCACAGCGCTCTGCAGGGTGTTAGCAGAGACTTTCCCGGGACAGTGAAACCCTATGTCAGAGACACTGAGAAGAAGCCCCAATGTTCCCTCCAGGCACTTTCAGTGTGGGTGCCTTCTCCACGTGGTTCCTGGTTTCCCTGCAGCGCTGAAGAGAATGTTAGCAAAGAGGTAACCGGGACAGCGAAAACAGTACTCAAAGACAGGGAGAGCAAGCTCTCTCTTGGCACTTTGGATGTGGGACATACAGTGAGATGTTTGCTGCTTTTGCGTTTGGCTGTTGGGAGATTTACAGCACAAAGATATCTAGTTGATTTGAAGCAGTTCCGAGAAAGTCTAAACATAATCGCCACTTCTCCCTCCTGGCACTTTCCATGTGGGAGATATAGCAGGATGTATATTGGTTTTGAGGACAACTCAATGGACAGTGTAGGGAGAAAAGTTCCTGGCTCCTTGAATGCCGTTCCTGGAGACACTGCGATCAATGTGGGAGATATGTCAAGATGTGTGTTGGTTTTGAGGACGGCTCTCTGGAGAGTCTTAGCAAAGAGGTCACAGGGATAATCAGAGCAATTCTCAGAGACACTGAGAACAAGCTCGACAATTCCCTCCTGGCACTTTTCTCTGTAGGAGATACCGCAAGACGTTTCTGTAGATTGGGCACAGCGCTCTGCAGGGTGTTAGCAGAGACTTTCCCGGGACAGTGAAACCCTATATCAGAGACATTGAGAAGAAGCCCCAGTGTTCCCTCCAGGCACTTTCAGTGTGGGTGCCTTCTCCACGTGGTGCCTGGTTTCCCTGCAGCGCTGAAGAGAATGTTAGCAAAGAGGTAACCGGGACAGCGAAAACAGTACTCAAAGAGAGGGAGAGCAAGCTCTCTCTTGGCACTTTGGATGTGGGACATACAGCGAGATGTTTGCTGCTTTTGCGTTTGGCTGTTGGGAGATTTACAGCACAAAGATATCTAGTTGATTTGAAGCAGTTCCGAGAAAGTCTAAACATAATCGCCACTTCTCCCTCCTGGCACTTTCCATGTGGGAGATATAGCAGGATGTATATTGGTTTTGAGGACAACTCAATGGACAGTGTAGGGAGAAAAGTTCCTGGCTCCTTGAATGCCGTTCCTGGAGACACTGCGATCAATGAGGGAGATATGTCAAGATGTGTGTTGGTTTTGAGGACGGCTCTCTGGAGAGTCTTAGCAAAGAGGTCACAGGCATAATCAGAGCAATTCTCAGAGACACTGAGAACAAGCTCGACAATTCCCTCCTGGCACTTTCCCTGTAGGAGATACCGCAAGACGTTTCTGTAGATTGGGCACAGCGCTCTGCAGGGTGTTAGCAGAGACTTTCCCGGGACAGTGAAACCCTATGTCAGAGACACTGAGAAGAAGCCCCAATGTTCCCTCCAGGCACTTTCAGTGTGGGTGCCTTCTCCACGTGGTTCCTGGTTTCCCTGCAGCGCTGAAGAGAATGTTAGCAGAGGTAACCGGGACAGCGAAAGCAGTACTCAAGACAGGGAGAGCAAGCTCTCTCTTGGCACTTTGGATGTGGGACATACAGCGAGATGTTTGCTGCTTTTGCGTTTGGCTGTTGGGAGATTTACAGCACAAAGATATCTAGTTGATTTGAAGCAGTTCCGAGAAAGTCTAAACATAATCGCCACTTCTCCCTCCTGGCACTTTCCATGTGGGAGATATAGCAGGATGTATATTGGTTTTGAGAACAACTCAATGGACAGTGTAGGGAGAAAAGTTCCTGGCTCCTTGAATGCCGTTCCTGGAGACACTGCGATCAATGTGGGAGATATGTCAAGATGTGTGTTGGTTTTGAGGACGGCTCTCTGGAGAGTCTTAGCAAAGAGGTCACAGGGATAATCAGAGCAATTCTCAGAGACACTGAGAACAAGCTCGACAATTCCCTCCTGGCACTTTCCCTGTAGGAGATACCGCAAGACGTTTCTGTAGACTGGGCACAGCGCTCTGCAGGGTGTTAGCAGAGACTTTCCCGGGACAGTGAAACCCTATGTCAGAGACACTGAGAAGAAGCCCCAATGTTCCCTCCAGGCACTTTCAGTGTGGGTGCCTTCTCCACGTGGTTCCTGGTTTCCCTGCAGCGCTGAAGAGAATGTTAGCAGAGGTAACCGGGACAGTGAAAACAGTACTCAAAGACAGGGAGAGCAAGCTCTCTCTTGGCACTTTGGATGTGGGACATACAGCGAGATGTTTGCTGCTTTTGCGTTTGGCTGTTGGGAGATTTACAGCACAAAGTTATCTAGTTGATTCGAAGCAGTTCCGAGAAAGTCTAAACATAATCGCCACTTCTCCCTCCTGGCACTTTCCATGTGGGAGATATAGCAGGATGTATATTGGTTTTGAGGACAACTCAATGGACAGTGTAGGGAGAAAAGTTCCTGGCTCCTTGAATGCCGTTCCTGGAGACACTGCGATCAATGTGGGAGATATGTCAAGATGTGTGTTGGTTTTGAGGACGGCTCTCTGGAGAGTCTTAGCAAAGAGGTCACAGGGATAATCAGAGCAATTCTCAGAGACACTGAGAACAAGCTCGACAATTCCCTCCTGGCACTTTCCCTGTAGGAGATACCGCAAGACGTTTCTGTAGATTGGGCACAGCGCTCTGCAGGGTGTTAGCAGAGACTTTCCCGGGACAGTGAAACCCTATGTCAGAGACACTGAGAAGAAGCCCCAATGTTCCCTCCAGGCACTTTCAGTGTGGGTGCCTTCTCCACGTGGTTCCTGGTTTCCCTGCAGCGCTGAAGAGAATGTTAGCAAAGAGGTAACCGGGACAGCGAAAACAGTACTCAAAGACAGGGAGAGCAAGCTCTCTCTTGGCACTTTGGATGTGGGACATACAGTGAGATGTTTGCTGCTTTTGCGTTTGGCTGTTGGGAGATTTACAGCACAAAGATATCTAGTTGATTTGAAGCAGTTCCGAGAAAGTCTAAACATAATCGCCACTTCTCCCTCCTGGCACTTTCCATGTGGGAGATATAGCAGGATGTATATTGGTTTTGAGGACAACTCAATGGACAGTGTAGGGAGAAAAGTTCCTGGCTCCTTGAATGCCGTTCCTGGAGACACTGCGATCAATGTGGGAGATATGTCAAGATGTGTGTTGGTTTTGAGGACGGCTCTCTGGAGAGTCTTAGCAAAGAGGTCACAGGGATAATCAGAGCAATTCTCAGAGACACTGAGAACAAGCTCGACAATTCCCTCCTGGCACTTTCCCTGTAGGAGATACCGCAAGACGTTTCTGTAGATTGGGCACAGCGCTCTGCAGGGTGTTAGCAGAGACTTTCCCGGGACAGTGAAACCCTATGTCAGAGACACTGAGAAGAAGCCCCAATGTTCCCTCCAGGCACTTTCAGTGTGGGTGCCTTCTCCACGTGGTTCCTGGTTTCCCTGCAGCGCTGAAGGGAATGTTAGCAAAGAGGTAACCGGGACAGTGAAAACAGTACTCAAGACAGGGAGAGCAAGCTCTCTCTTGGCACTTTGGATGTGGGACATACAGCGAGATGTTTGCTGCTTTTGCGTTTGGCTGTTGGGAGATTTACAGCACAAAGATATCTAGTTGATTTGAAGCAGTTCCGAGAAAGTCTAAACATAATCGCCACTTCTCCCTCCTGGCACTTTCCATGTGGGAGATATAGCAGGATGTATATTGGTTTTGAGGACAACTCAATGGACAGTGTAGGGAGAAAAGTTCCTGGCTCCTTGAATGCCGTTCCTGGAGACACTGCGATCAATGTGGGAGATATGTCAAGATGTGTGTTGGTTTTGAGGACGGCTCTCTGGAGAGTCTTAGCAAAGAGGTCACAGGGATAATCAGAGCAATTCTCAGAGACACTGAGAACAAGCTCGACAATTCCCTCCTGGCACTTTCCCTGTAGGAGATACCGCAAGACGTTTCTGTAGATTGGGCACAGCGCTCTGCAGGGTGTTAGCAGAGACTTTCCCGGGACAGTGAAACCCTATGTCAGAGACACTGAGAAGAAGCCCCAATGTTCCCTCCAGGCACTTTCAGTGTGGGTGCCTTCTCCACGTGGTTCCTGGTTTCCCTGCAGCGCTGAAGAGAATGTTAGCAAAGAGGTAACCGGGACAGCGAAAACAGTACTCAAAGACAGGGAGAGCAAGCTCTCTCTTGGCACTTTGGATGTGGGACATACAGTGAGATGTTTGCTGCTTTTGCGTTTGGCTGTTGGGAGATTTACAGCACAAAGATATCTAGTTGATTTGAAGCAGTTCCGAGAAAGTCTAAACATAATCGCCACTTCTCCCTCCTGGCACTTTCCATGTGGGAGATATAGCAGGATGTATATTGGTTTTGAGGACAACTCAATGGACAGTGTAGGGAGAAAAGTTCCTGGCTCCTTGAATGCCGTTCCTGGAGACACTGCGATCAATGTGGGAGATATGTCAAGATGTGTGTTGGTTTTGAGGACGGCTCTCTGGAGAGTCTTAGCAAAGAGGTCACAGGGATAATCAGAGCAATTCTCAGAGACACTGAGAACAAGCTCGACAATTCCCTCCTGGCACTTTCCCTGTAGGAGATACCGCAAGACGTTTCTGTAGATTGGGCACAGCGCTCTGCAGGGTGTTAGCAGAGACTTTCCCGGGACAGTGAAACCCTATGTCAGAGACACTGAGAAGAAGCCCCAATGTTCCCTCCAGGCACTTTCAGTGTGGGTGCCTTCTCCACGTGGTTCCTGGTTTCCCTGCAGCGCTGAAGGGAATGTTAGCAAAGAGGTAACCGGGACAGTGAAAACAGTACTCAAGACAGGGAGAGCAAGCTCTCTCTTGGCACTTTGGATGTGGGACATACAGCGAGATGTTTGCTGTTTTTGCGTTTGGCTGTTGGGAGATTTACAGCACAAAGATATCTAGTTGATTTGAAGCAGTTCCGAGAAAGTCTAAACATAATCGCCACTTCTCCCTCCTGGCACTTTCCATGTGGGAGATATAGCAGGATGTATATTGGTTTTGAGAACAACTCAATGGACAGTGTAGGGAGAAAAGTTCCTGGCTCCTTGAATGCCGTTCCTGGAGACACTGCGATCAATGAGGGAGATATGTCAAGATGTGTGTTGGTTTTGAGGACGGCTCTCTGGAGAGTCTTAGCAAAGAGGTCACAGGGATAATCAGAGCAATTCTCAGAGACACTGAGAACAAGCTCGACAATTCCCTCCTGGCACTTTCCCTGTAGGAGATACCGCAAGACGTTTCTGTAGATTGGGCACAGCGCTCTGCAGGGTGTTAGCAGAGACTTTCCCGGGACAGTGAAACCCTATGTCAGAGACACTGAGAAGAAGCCCCAATGTTCCCTCCAGGCACTTTCAGTGTGGGTGCCTTCTCCACGTGGTTCCTGGTTTCCCTGCAGCGCTGAAGAGAATGTTAGCAAAGAGGTAACCGGGACAGTGAAAACAGTACTCAAGACAGGGAGAGCAAGCTCTCTCTTGGCACTTTGGATGTGGGACATACAGCGAGATGTTTGCTGCTTTTGCGTTTGGCTGTTGGGAGATTTACAGCACAAAGATATCTAGTTGATTTGAAGCAGTTCCGAGAAAGTCTAAACATAATCGCCACTTCTCCCTCCTGGCACTTTCCATGTGGGAGATATAGCAGGATGTATATTGGTTTTGAGAACAACTCAATGGACAGTGTAGGGAGAAAAGTTCCTGGCTCCTTGAATGCCGTTCCTGGAGACACTGTGATCAATGAGGGAGATATGTCAAGATGTGTGTTGGTTT
The DNA here is from genome assembly GCF_963924245.1 of Chroicocephalus ridibundus. Lineage (NCBI taxonomy): Eukaryota > Metazoa > Chordata > Aves > Charadriiformes > Laridae > Chroicocephalus > Chroicocephalus ridibundus. Next base: position 76,521 of record NW_026961515.1, read on the forward strand.
TGAGGACGGCTCTCTGGAGAGTCTTAGCAAAGAGGTCACAGGGATAATCAGAGCAATTCTCAGAGACACTGAGAACAAGCTCGACAATTCCCTCCTGGCACTTTCCCTGTAGGAGATACCGCAAGACGTTTCTGTAGACTGGGCACAGCGCTCTGCAGGGTGTTAGCAGAGACTTTCCCGGGACAGTGAAACCCTATGTCAGAGACACTGAGAAGAAGCCCCAATGTTCCCTCCAGGCACTTTCAGTGTGGGTGCCTTCTCCACGTGGTTCCTGGTTTCCCTGCAGCGCTGAAGAGAATGTTAGCAGAGGTAACCGGGACAGTGAAAACAGTACTCAAAGACAGGGAGAGCAAGCTCTCTCTTGGCACTTTGGATGTGGGACATACAGCGAGATGTTTGCTGCTTTTGCGTTTGGCTGTTGGGAGATTTACAGCACAAAGTTATCTAGTTGATTCGAAGCAGTTCCGAGAAAGTCTAAACATAATCGCCACTTCTCCCTCCTGGCACTTTCCATGTGGGAGATATAGCAGGATGTATATTGGTTTTGAGGACAACTCAATGGACAGTGTAGGGAGAAAAGTTCCTGGCTCCTTGAATGCCGTTCCTGGAGACACTGCGATCAATGTGGGAGATATGTCAAGATGTGTGTTGGTTTTGAGGACGGCTCTCTGGAGAGTCTTAGCAAAGAGGTCACAGGGATAATCAGAGCAATTCTCAGAGACACTGAGAACAAGCTCGACAATTCCCTCCTGGCACTTTCCCTGTAGGAGATACCGCAAGACGTTTCTGTAGACTGGGCACAGCGCTCTGCAGGGTGTTAGCAGAGACTTTCCCGGGACAGTGAAACCCTATGTCAGAGACACTGAGAAGAAGCCCCAATGTTCCCTCCAGGCACTTTCAGTGTGGGTGCCTTCTCCACGTGGTTCCTGGTTTCCCTGCAGCGCTGAAGAGAATGTTAGCAGAGGTAACCGGGACAGTGAAAACAGTACTCAAAGACAGGGAGAGCAAGCTCTCTCTTGGCACTTTGGATGTGGGACATACAGCGAGATGTTTGCTGCTTTTGCGTTTGGCTGTTGGGAGATTTACAGCACAAAGTTATCTAGTTGATTCGAAGCAGTTCCGAGAAAGTCTAAACATAATCGCCACTTCTCCCTCCTGGCACTTTCCATGTGGGAGATATAGCAGGATGTATATTGGTTTTGAGGACAACTCAATGGACAGTGTAGGGAGAAAAGTTCCTGGCTCCTTGAATGCCGTTCCTGGAGACACTGCGATCAATGTGGGAGATATGTCAAGATGTGTGTTGGTTTTGAGGACGGCTCTCTGGAGAGTCTTAGCAAAGAGGTCACAGGGATAATCAGAGCAATTCTCAGAGACACTGAGAACAAGCTCGACAATTCCCTCCTGGCACTTTCCCTGTAGGAGATACCGCAAGACGTTTCTGTAGATTGGGCACAGCGCTCTGCAGGGTGTTAGCAGAGACTTTCCCGGGACAGTGAAACCCTATGTCAGAGACACTGAGAAGAAGCCCCAATGTTCCCTCCAGGCACTTTCAGTGTGGGTGCCTTCTCCACGTGGTTCCTGGTTTCCCTGCAGCGCTGAAGGGAATGTTAGCAAAGAGGTAACCGGGACAGTGAAAACAGTACTCAAGACAGGGAGAGCAAGCTCTCTCTTGGCACTTTGGATGTGGGACATACAGCGAGATGTTTGCTGCTTTTGCGTTTGGCTGTTGGGAGATTTACAGCACAAAGATATCTAGTTGATTTGAAGCAGTTCCGAGAAAGTCTAAACATAATCGCCACTTCTCCCTCCTGGCACTTTCCATGTGGGAGATATAGCAGGATGTATATTGGTTTTGAGGACAACTCAATGGACAGTGTAGGGAGAAAAGTTCCTGGCTCCTTGAATGCCGTTCCTGGAGACACTGCGATCAATGTGGGAGATATGTCAAGATGTGTGTTGGTTTTGAGGACGGCTCTCTGGAGAGTCTTAGCAAAGAGGTCACAGGGATAATCAGAGCAATTCTCAGAGACACTGAGAACAAGCTCGACAATTCCCTCCTGGCACTTTCCCTGTAGGAGATACCGCAAGACGTTTCTGTAGATTGGGCACAGCGCTCTGCAGGGTGTTAGCAGAGACTTTCCCGGGACAGTGAAACCCTATGTCAGAGACACTGAGAAGAAGCCCCAATGTTCCCTCCAGGCACTTTCAGTGTGGGTGCCTTCTCCACGTGGTTCCTGGTTTCCCTGCAGCGCTGAAGAGAATGTTAGCAAAGAGGTAACCGGGACAGCGAAAACAGTACTCAAAGACAGGGAGAGCAAGCTCTCTCTTGGCACTTTGGATGTGGGACATACAGTGAGATGTTTGCTGCTTTTGCGTTTGGCTGTTGGGAGATTTACAGCACAAAGATATCTAGTTGATTTGAAGCAGTTCCGAGAAAGTCTAAACATAATCGCCACTTCTCCCTCCTGGCACTTTCCATGTGGGAGATATAGCAGGATGTATATTGGTTTTGAGGACAACTCAATGGACAGTGTAGGGAGAAAAGTTCCTGGCTCCTTGAATGCCGTTCCTGGAGACACTGCGATCAATGTGGGAGATATGTCAAGATGTGTGTTGGTTTTGAGGACGGCTCTCTGGAGAGTCTTAGCAAAGAGGTCACAGGGATAATCAGAGCAATTCTCAGAGACACTGAGAACAAGCTCGACAATTCCCTCCTGGCACTTTCCCTGTAGGAGATACCGCAAGACGTTTCTGTAGATTGGGCACAGCGCTCTGCAGGGTGTTAGCAGAGACTTTCCCGGGACAGTGAAACCCTATGTCAGAGACACTGAGAAGAAGCCCCAATGTTCCCTCCAGGCACTTTCAGTGTGGGTGCCTTCTCCACGTGGTTCCTGGTTTCCCTGCAGCGCTGAAGGGAATGTTAGCAAAGAGGTAACCGGGACAGTGAAAACAGTACTCAAGACAGGGAGAGCAAGCTCTCTCTTGGCACTTTGGATGTGGGACATACAGCGAGATGTTTGCTGCTTTTGCGTTTGGCTGTTGGGAGATTTACAGCACAAAGATATCTAGTTGATTTGAAGCAGTTCCGAGAAAGTCTAAACATAATCGCCACTTCTCCCTCCTGGCACTTTCCATGTGGGAGATATAGCAGGATGTATATTGGTTTTGAGAACAACTCAATGGACAGTGTAGGGAGAAAAGTTCCTGGCTCCTTGAATGCCGTTCCTGGAGACACTGCGATCAATGAGGGAGATATGTCAAGATGTGTGTTGGTTTTGAGGACGGCTCTCTGGAGAGTCTTAGCAAAGAGGTCACAGGGATAATCAGAGCAATTCTCAGAGACACTGAGAACAAGCTCGACAATTCCCTCCTGGCACTTTCCCTGTAGGAGATACCGCAAGAGGTTTCTGTAGACTGGGCACAGCGCTCTGCAGGGTGTTAGCAGAGACTTTCCCGGGACAGTGAAACCCTATGTCAGAGACACTGAGAAGAAGCCCCAATGTTCCCTCCAGGCACTTTCAGTGTGGGTGCCTTCTCCACGTGGTTCCTGGTTTCCCTGCAGCGCTGAAGAGAATGTTAGCAGAGGTAACCGGGACAGTGAAAACAGTACTCAAAGACAGGGAGAGCAAGCTCTCTCTTGGCACTTTGGATGTGGGACATACAGCGAGATGTTTGCTGCTTTTGCGTTTGGCTGTTGGGAGATTTACAGCACAAAGTTATCTAGTTGATTCGAAGCAGTTCCGAGAAAGTCTAAACATAATCGCCACTTCTCCCTCCTGGCACTTTCCATGTGGGAGATATAGCAGGATGTATATTGGTTTTGAGGACAACTCAATGGACAGTGTAGGGAGAAAAGTTCCTGGCTCCTTGAATGCCGTTCCTGGAGACACTGCGATCAATGTGGGAGATATGTCAAGATGTGTGTTGGTTTTGAGGACGGCTCTCTGGAGAGTCTTAGCAAAGAGGTCACAGGGATAATCAGAGCAATTCTCAGAGACACTGAGAACAAGCTCGACAATTCCCTCCTGGCACTTTCCCTGTAGGAGATACCGCAAGACGTTTCTGTAGATTGGGCACAGCGCTCTGCAGGGTGTTAGCAGAGACTTTCCCGGGACAGTGAAACCCTATGTCAGAGACACTGAGAAGAAGCCCCAATGTTCCCTCCAGGCACTTTCAGTGTGGGTGCCTTCTCCACGTGGTTCCTGGTTTCCCTGCAGCGCTGAAGAGAATGTTAGCAAAGAGGTAACCGGGACAGCGAAAACAGTACTCAAAGACAGGGAGAGCAAGCTCTCTCTTGGCACTTTGGATGTGGGACATACAGTGAGATGTTTGCTGCTTTTGCGTTTGGCTGTTGGGAGATTTACAGCACAAAGATATCTAGTTGATTTGAAGCAGTTCCGAGAAAGTCTAAACATAATCGCCACTTCTCCTTCCTGGCACTTTCCATGTGGGAGATATAGCAGGATGTATATTGGTTTTGAGGACAACTCAATGGACAGTGTAGGGAGAAAAGTTCCTGGCTCCTTGAATGCCGTTCCTGGAGACACTGCGATCAATGCGGGAGATATGTCAAGATGTGTGTTTGTTTTGAGGACGGCTCTCTGGAGAGTCTTAGCAAAGAGGTCACAGGGATAATCAGAGCAATTCTCAGAGACACTGAGAACAAGCTCGACAATTCCCTCCTGGCACTTTCCCTGTAGGAGATACCGCAAGACGTTTCTGTAGATTGGGCACAGTGCTCTGCAGGGTGTTAGCAGAGACTTTCCCGGGACAGTGAAACCCTATGTCAGAGACACTGAGAAGAAGCCCCAATGTTCCCTCCAGGCACTTTCAGTGTGGGTGCCTTCTCCACGTGGTTCCTGGTTTCCCTGCAGCGCTGAAGAGAATGTTAGCAAAGAGGTAACCGGGACAGTGAAAACAGTACTCAAAGACAGGGAGAGCAAGCTCTCTCTTGGCACTTTGGATGTGGGACATACAGCGAGATGTTTGCTGCTTTTGCGTTTGGCTGTTGGGAGATTTACAGCACAAAGATATCTAGTTGATTTGAAGCAGTTCCGAGAAAGTCTAAACATAATCGCCACTTCTCCCTCCTGGCACTTTCCATGTGGGAGATATAGCAGGATGTATATTGGTTTTGCGGACAACTCAATGGACAGTGTAGGGAGAAAAGTTCCTGGCTCCTTGAATGCCGTTCCTGGAGACACTGCGATCAATGTGGGAGATATGTCAAGATGTGTGTTTGTTTTGAGGACGGCTCTCTGGAGAGTCTTAGCAAAGAGGTCACAGGGATAATCAGAGCAATTCTCAGAGACACTGAGAACAAGCTCGACAATTCCCTCCTGGCACTTTCCCTGTAGGAGATACCGCAAGACGTTTCTGTAGATTGGGCACAGCGCTCTGCAGGGTGTTAGCAGAGACTTTCCCGGGACAGTGAAACCCTATGTCAGAGACACTGAGAAGAAGCCCCAATGTTCCCTCCAGGCACTTTCAGTGTGGGTGCCTTCTCCACGTGGTTCCTGGTTTCCCTGCAGCGCTGAAGAGAATGTTAGCAAAGAGGTAACCGGGACAGCGAAAACAGTACTCAAAGACAGGGAGAGCAAGCTCTCTCTTGGCACTTTGGATGTGGGACATACAGCGAGATGTTTGCTGCTTTTGCGTTTGGCTGTTGGGAGATTTACAGCACAAAGATATCTAGTTGATTTGAAGCAGTTCCGAGAAAGTCTAAACATAATCGCCACTTCTCCCTCCTGGCACTTTCCATGTGGGAGATATAGCAGGATGTATATTGGTTTTGAGGACAACTCAATGGACAGTGTAGGGAGAAAAGTTCCTGGCTCCTTGAATGCTGTTCCTGGAGACACTGCGATCAATGTGGGAGATATGTCAAGATGTGTGTTTGTTTTGAGGACGGCTCTCTGGAGAGTCTTAGCAAAGAGGTCACAGGGATAATCAGAGCAATTCTCAGAGACACTGAGAACAAGCTCGACAATTCCCTCCTGGCACTTTCCCTGTAGGAGATACCGCAAGACGTTTCTGTAGATTGGGCACAGCGCTCTGCAGGGTGTTAGCAGAGACTTTCCCGGGACAGTGAAACCCTATGTCAGAGACACTGAGAAGAAGCCCCAATGTTCCCTCCAGGCACTTTCAGTGTGGGTGCCTTCTCCACGTGGTTCCTGGTTTCCCTGCAGCGCTGAAGAGAATGTTAGCAAAGAGGTAACCGGCACAGCGAAAACAGTACTCAAAGACAGGGAGAGCAAGCTCTCTCTTGGCACTTTGGATGTGGGACATACAGCGAGATGTTTGCTGCTTTTGCGTTTGGCTGTTGGGAGATTTACAGCACAAAGATATCTAGTTGATTTGAAGCAGTTCCGAGAAAGTCTAAACATAATCGCCACTTCTCCCTCCTGGCACTTTCCATGTGGGAGATATAGCAGGATGTATATTGGTTTTGAGGACAACTCAATGGACAGTGTAGGGAGAAAAGTTCCTGGCTCCTTGAATGCCGTTCCTGGAGACACTGCGATCAATGAGGGAGATATGTCAAGATGTGTGTTGGTTTTGAGGACGGCTCTCTGGAGAGTCTTAGCAAAGAGGTCACAGGGATAATCAGAGCAATTCTCAGAGACACTGAGAACAAGCTCGACAATTCCCTCCTGGCACTTTCCCTGTAGGAGATACCGCAAGACGTTTCTGTAGATTGGGCACAGCGCTCTGCAGGGTGTTAGCAGAGACTTTCCCGGGACAGTGAAACCCTATGTCAGAGACACTGAGAAGAAGCCCCAATGTTCCCTCCAGGCACTTTCAGTGTGGGTGCCTTCTCCACGTGGTTCCTGGTTTCCCTGCAGCGCTGAAGAGAATGTTAGCAAAGAGGTAACCGGCACAGCGAAAACAGTACTCAAAGACAGGGAGAGCAAGCTCTCTCTTGGCACTTTGGATGTGGGACATACAGCGAGATGTTTGCTGCTTTTGCGTTTGGCTGTTGGGAGATATACAGCACAAAGATATCTAGTTGATTTGAAGCAGTTCCGAGAAAGTCTAAACATAATCGCCACTTCTCCCTCCTGGCACTTTCCATGTGGGAGATATAGCAGGATGTATATTGGTTTTGAGGACAACTCAATGGACAGTGTAGGGAGAAAAGTTCCTGGCTCCTTGAATGCCGTTCCTGGAGACACTGCGATCAATGAGGGAGATATGTCAAGATGTGTGTTGGTTTTGAGGACGGCTCTCTGGAGAGTCTTAGCAAAGAGGTCACACAGATAATCAGAGCAATTCTCAGAGACACTGAGAACAAGCTCGACAATTCCCTCCTGGCACTTTCCCTGTAGGAGATACCGCAAGACGTTTCTGTAGATTGGGCAGAGCGCTCTGCAGGGTGTTAGCAGAGACTTTCCCGGGACAGTGAAACCCTATGTCAGAGACACTGAGAAGAAGCCCCAATGTTCCCTCCAGGCACTTTCAGTGTGGGTGCCTTCTCCACGTGGTTCCTGGTTTCCCTGCAGCGCTGAAGAGAATGTTAGCAAAGAGGTAACCGGCACAGCGAAAACAGTACTCAAGGAGAGGGAGAGCAAGCTCTCTCTTGGCACTTTGGATGTGGGACATACAGCGAGATGTTTGCTGCTTTTGCGTTTGGCTGTTGGGAGATTTACAGCACAAAGATATCTAGTTGATTTGAAGCAGTTCCGAGAAAGTCTAAACATAATCGCCACTTCTCCCTCCTGGCACTTTCCATGTGGGAGATATAGCAGGATGTATATTGGTTTTGAGGACAACTCAATGGACAGTGTAGGGAGAAAAGTTCCTGGCTCCTTGAATGCCGTTCCTGGAGACACTGCGATCAATGTGGGAGATATGTCAAGATGTGTGTTGGTTTTGAGGACGGCTCTCTGGAGAGTCTTAGCAAAGAGGTCACAGGGATAATCAGAGCAATTCTCAGAGACACTGAGAACAAGCTCGACAATTCCCTCCTGGCACTTTCCCTGTAGGAGATACCGCAAGACGTTTCTGTAGATTGGGCACAGCGCTCTGCAGGGTGTTAGCAGAGACTTTCCCGGGACAGTGAAACCCTAGGTCAGAGACACTGAGAAGAAGCCCCAATGTTCCCTCCAGGCACTTTCAGTGTGGGTGCCTTCTCCACGTGGTTCCTGGTTTCCCTGCAGCGCTGAAGAGAATGTTAGCAAAGAGGTAACCGGCACAGCGAAAACAGTACTCAAAGACAGGGAGAGCAAGCTCTCTCTTGGCACTTTGGATGTGGGACATACAGCGAGATGTTTGCTGCTTTTGCGTTTGGCTGTTGGGAGATTTACAGCACAAAGATATCTAGTTGATTTGAAGCAGTTCCGAGAAAGTCTAAACATAATCGCCACTTCTCCCTCCTGGCACTTTCCATGTGGGAGATATAGCAGGATGTATATTGGTTTTGAGGACAACTCAATGGACAGTGTAGGGAGAAAAGTTCCTGGCTCCTTGAATGCTGTTCCTGGAGACACTGCGATCAATGTGGGAGATATGTCAAGATGTGTGTTTGTTTTGAGGACGGCTCTCTGGAGAGTCTTAGCAAAGAGGTCACAGGGATAATCAGAGCAATTCTCAGAGACACTGAGAACAAGCTCGACAATTCCCTCCTGGCACTTTCCCTGTAGGAGATACCGCAAGACGTTTCTGTAGATTGGGCACAGCGCTCTGCAGGGTGTTAGCAGAGACTTTCCCGGGACAGTGAAACCCTATGTCAGAGACACTGAGAAGAAGCCCCAATGTTCCCTCCAGGCACTTTCAGTGTGGGTGCCTTCTCCACGTGGTTCCTGGTTTCCCTGCAGCGCTGAAGAGAATGTTAGCAAAGAGGTAACCGGGACAGCGAAAACAGTACTCAAAGACAGGGAGAGCAAGCTCTCTCTTGGCACTTTGGATGTGGGACATACAGCGAGATGTTTGCTGCTTTTGCGTTTGGCTGTTGGGAGATTTACAGCACAAAGATATCTAGTTGATTTGAAGCAGTTCCGAGAAAGTCTAAACATAATCGCCACTTCTCCCTCCTGGCACTTTCCATGTGGGAGATATAGCAGGATGTATATTGGTTTTGAGGACAACTCAATGGACAGTGTAGGGAGAAAAGTTCCTGGCTCCTTGAATGCCGTTCCTGGAGACACTGCGATCAATGAGGGAGATATGTCAAGATGTGTGTTGGTTTTGAGGACGGCTCTCTGGAGAGTCTTAGCAAAGAGGTCACAGGGATAATCAGAGCAATTCTCAGAGACACTGAGAACAAGCTCGACAATTCCCTCCTGGCACTTTCCCTGTAGGAGATACCGCAAGACGTTTCTGTAGATTGGGCACAGCGCTCTGCAGGGTGTTAGCAGAGACTTTCCCGGGACAGTGAAACCCTATGTCAGAGACACTGAGAAGAAGCCCCAATGTTCCCTCCAGGCACTTTCAGTGTGGGTGCCTTCTCCACGTGGTTCCTGGTTTCCCTGCAGCGCTGAAGAGAATGTTAGCAAAGAGGTAACCGGCACAGCGAAAACAGTACTCAAAGACAGGGAGAGCAAGCTCTCTCTTGGCACTTTGGATGTGGGACATACAGCGAGATGTTTGCTGCTTTTGCGTTTGGCTGTTGGGAGATTTACAGCACAAAGATATCTAGTTGATTTGAAGCAGTTCCGAGAAAGTCTAAACATAATCGCCACTTCTCCCTCCTGGCACTTTCCATGTGGGAGATATAGCAGGATGTATATTGGTTTTGAGGACAACTCAATGGACAGTGTAGGGAGAAAAGTTCCTGGCTCCTTGAATGCCGTTCCTGGAGACACTGCGATCAATGAGGGAGATATGTCAAGATGTGTGTTGGTTTTGAGGACGGCTCTCTGGAGAGTCTTAGCAAAGAGGTCACACAGATAATCAGAGCAATTCTCAGAGACACTGAGAACAAGCTCGACAATTCCCTCCTGGCACTTTCCCTGTAGGAGATACCGCAAGACGTTTCTGTAGATTGGGCACAGCGCTCTGCAGGGTGTTAGCAGAGACTTTCCCGGGACAGTGAAACCCTATGTCAGAGACACTGAGAAGAAGCCCCAATGTTCCCTCCAGGCACTTTCAGTGTGGGTGCCTTCTCCACGTGGTTCCTGGTTTCCCTGCAGCGCTGAAGAGAATGTTAGCAAAGAGGTAACCGGCACAGCGAAAACAGTACTCAAAGACAGGGAGAGCAAGCTCTCTCTTGGCACTTTGGATGTGGGACATACAGCGAGATGTTTGCTGCTTTTGCGTTTGGCTGTTGGGAGATTTACAGCACAAAGATATCTAGTTGATTTGAAGCAGTTCCGAGAAAGTCTAAACATAATCGCCACTTCTCCCTCCTGGCACTTTCCATGTGGGAGATATAGCAGGATGTATATTGGTTTTGAGGACAACTCAATGGACAGTGTAGGGAGAAAAGTTCCTGGCTCCTTGAATGCCGTTCCTGGAGACACTGCGATCAATGTGGGAGATATGTCAAGATGTGTGTTTGTTTTGAGGACGGCTCTCTGGAGAGTCTTAGCAAAGAGGTCACAGGGATAATCAGAGCAATTCTCAGAGACACTGAGAACAAGCTCGACAATTCCCTCCTGGCACTTTCCCTGTAGGAGATACCGCAAGACGTTTCTGTAGATTGGGCACAGCGCTCTGCAGGGTGTTAGCAGAGACTTTCCCGGGACAGTGAAACCCTATGTCAGAGACACTGAGAAGAAGCCCCAATGTTCCCTCCAGGCACTTTCAGTGTGGGTGCCTTCTCCACGTGGTTCCTGGTTTCCCTGCAGCGCTGAAGAGAATGTTAGCAAAGAGGTAACCGGGACAGCGAAAACAGTACTCAAAGACAGGGAGAGCAAGCTCTCTCTTGGCACTTTGGATGTGGGACATACAGCGAGATGTTTGCTGCTTTTGCGTTTGGCTGTTGGGAGATTTACAGCACAAAGATATCTAGTTGATTTGAAGCAGTTCCGAGAAAGTCTAAACATAATCGCCACTTCTCCCTCCTGGCACTTTCCATGTGGGAGATATAGCAGGATGTATATTGGTTTTGAGGACAACTCAATGGACAGTGTAGGGAGAAAAGTTCCTGGCTCCTTGAATGCCGTTCCTGGAGACACTGCGATCAATGAGGGAGATATGTCAAGATGTGTGTTGGTTTTGAGGACGGCTCTCTGGAGAGTCTTAGCAAAGAGGTCACAGGGATAATCAGAGCAATTCTCAGAGACACTGAGAACAAGCTCGACAATTCCCTCCTGGCACTTTCCCTGTAGGAGATACCGCAAGACGTTTCTGTAGATTGGGCACAGCGCTCTGCAGGGTGTTAGCAGAGACTTTCCCGGGACAGTGAAACCCTATGTCAGAGACACTGAGAAGAAGCCCCAATGTTCCCTCCAGGCACTTTCAGTGTGGGTGCCTTCTCCACGTGGTTCCTGGTTTCCCTGCAGCGCTGAAGAGAATGTTAGCAGAGGTAACCGGGACAGTGAAAACAGTACTCAAAGACAGGGAGAGCAAGCTCTCTCTTGGCACTTTGGATGTGGGACATACAGCGAGATGTTTGCTGCTTTTGCGTTTGGCTGTTGGGAGATTTACAGCACAAAGATATCTAGTTGATTTGAAGCAGTTCCGAGAAAGTCTAAACATAATCGCCACTTCTCCCTCCTGGCACTTTCCATGTGGGAGATATAGCAGGATGTATATTGGTTTTGAGGACAACTCAATGGACAGCGTAGGGAGAAAAGTTCCTGGCTCCTTGAATGCCGTTCCTGGAGACACTGCGATCAATGAGGGAGATATGTCAAGATGTGTGTTTGTTTTGAGGACGGCTCTCTGGAGAGTCTTAGCAAAGAGGTCACAGGGATAATCAGAGCAATTCTCAGAGACACTGAGAACAAGCTCGACAATTCCCTCCTGGCACTTTCCCTGTAGGAGATACCGCAAGACGTTTCTGTAGATTGGGCACAGCGCTCTGCAGGGTGTTAGCAGAGACTTTCCCGGGACAGTGAAACCCTATGTCAGAGACATTGAGAAGAAGCCCCAGTGTTCCCTCCAGGCACTTTCAGTGTGGGTGCCTTCTCCACGTGGTTCCTGGTTTCCCTGCAGCGCTGAAGAGAATGTTAGCAAAGAGGTAACCGGCACAGCGAAAACAGTACTCAAAGACAGGGAGAGCAAGCTCTCTCTTGGCACTTTGGATGTGGGACATACAGCGAGATGTTTGCTGCTTTTGCGTTTGGCTGTTGGGAGATTTACAGCACAAAGATATCTAGTTGATTTGAAGCAGTTCCGAGAAAGTCTAAACATAATCGCCACTTCTCCCTCCTGGCACTTTCCATGTGGGAGATATAGCAGGATGTATATTGGTTTTGAGGACAACTCAATGGACAGTGTAGGGAGAAAAGTTCCTGGCTCCTTGAATGCCGTTCCTGGAGACACTGCGATCAATGTGGGAGATATGTCAAGATGTGTGTTTGTTTTGAGGACGGCTCTCTGGAGAGTCTTAGCAAAGAGGTCACAGGGATAATCAGAGCAATTCTCAGAGACACTGAGAACAAGCTCGACAATTCCCTCCTGGCACTTTCCCTGTAGGAGATACCGCAAGATGTTTCTGTAGATTGGGCACAGCGCTCTGCAGGGTGTTAGCAGAGACTTTCCCGGGACAGTGAAACCCTATGTCAGAGACACTGAGAAGAAGCCCCAATGTTCCCTCCAGGCACTTTCAGTGTGGGTGCCTTCTCCACGTGGTTCCTGGTTTCCCTGCAGCGCTGAAGAGAATGTTAGCAAAGAGGTAACCGGGACAGTGCAAACAGTACTCAAAGAGAGGGAGAGCAAGCTCTCTCTTGGCACTTTGGATGTGGGACATACAGCGAGATGTTTGCTGCTTTTGCGTTTGGCTGTTGGGAGATTTACAGCACAAAGATATCTAGTTGATTTGAAGCAGTTCCGAGAAAGTCTAAACATAATCGCCACTTCTCCCTCCTGGCACTTTCCATGTGGGAGATATAGCAGGATGTATATTGGTTTTGAGGACAACTCAATGGACAGTGTAGGGAGAAAAGTTCCTGGCTCCTTGAATGCCGTTCCTGGAGACACTGCGATCAATGAGGGAGATATGTCAAGATGTGTGTTGGTTTTGAGGACGGCTCTCTGGAGAGTCTTAGCAAAGAGGTCACAGGGATAATCAGAGCAATTCTCAGAGACACTGAGAACAAGCTCGACAATTCCCTCCTGGCACTTTCCCTGTAGGAGATACCGCAAGACGTTTCTGTAGATTGGGAACAGCGCTCTGCAGGGTGTTAGCAGAGACTTTCCCGGGACAGTGAAACCCTATGTCAGAGACATTGAGAAGAAGCCCCAGTGTTCCCTCCAGGCACTTTCAGTGTGGGTGCCTTCTCCACGTGGTTCCTGGTTTCCCTGCAGCGCTGAAGAGAATGTTAGCAAAGAGGTAACCGGCACAGCGAAAACAGTACTCAAAGACAGGGAGAGCAAGCTCTCTCTTGGCACTTTGGATGTGGGACATACAGCGAGATGTTTGCTGCTTTTGCGTTTGGCTGTTGGGAGATTTACAGCACAAAGATATCTAGTTGATTTGAAGCAGTTCCGAGAAAGTCTAAACATAATCGCCACTTCTCCCTCCTGGCACTTTCCATGTGGGAGATATAGCAGGATGTATATTGGTTTTGAGGACAACTCAATGGACAGTGTAGGGAGAAAAGTTCCTGGCTCCTTGAATGCCGTTCCTGGAGACACTGCGATCAATGTGGGAGATATGTCAAGATGTGTGTTTGTTTTGAGGACGGCTCTCTGGAGAGTCTTAGCAAAGAGGTCACAGGGATAATCAGAGCAATTCTCAGAGACACTGAGAACAAGCTCGACAATTCCCTCCTGGCACTTTCCCTGTAGGAGATACCGCAAGACGTTTCTGTAGATTGGGCACAGCGCTCTGCAGGGTGTTAGCAGAGACTTTCCCGGGACAGTGAAACCCTATGTCAGAGACACTGAGAAGAAGCCCCAATGTTCCCTCCAGGCACTTTCAGTGTGGGTGCCTTCTCCACGTGGTTCCTGGTTTCCCTGCAGCGCTGAAGAGAATGTTAGCAAAGAGGTAACCGGGACAGTGCAAACAGTACTCAAAGAGAGGGAGAGCAAGCTCTCTCTTGGCACTTTGGATGTGGGACATACAGCGAGATGTTTGCTGCTTTTGCGTTTGGCTGTTGGGAGATTTACAGCACAAAGATATCTAGTTGATTTGAAGCAGTTCCGAGAAAGTCTAAACATAATCGCCACTTCTCCCTCCTGGCACTTTCCATGTGGGAGATATAGCAGGATGTATATTGGTTTTGAGGACAACTCAATGGACAGTGTAGGGAGAAAAGTTCCTGGCTCCTTGAATGCCGTTCCTGGAGACACTGCGATCAATGAGGGAGATATGTCAAGATGTGTGTTGGTTTTGAGGACGGCTCTCTGGAGAGTCTTAGCAAAGAGGTCACAGGGATAATCAGAGCAATTCTCAGAGACACTGAGAACAAGCTCGACAATTCCCTCCTGGCACTTTCCCTGTAGGAGATACCGCAAGACGTTTCTGTAGATTGGGCACAGCGCTCTGCAGGGTGTTAGCAGAGACTTTCCCGGGACAGTGAAACCCTATGTCAGAGACACTGAGAAGAAGCCCCAATGTTCCCTCCAGGCACTTTCAGTGTGGGTGCCTTCTCCACGTGGTTCCTGGTTTCCCTGCAGCGCTGAAGAGAATGTTAGCAAAGAGGTAACCGGGACAGTGAAAACAGTACTCAAAGACAGGGAGAGCAAGCTCTCTCTTGGCACTTTGGATGTGGGACATACAGCGAGATGTTTGCTGCTTTTGCGTTTGGCTGTTGGGAGATTTACAGCACAAAGATATCTAGTTGATTTGAAGCAGTTCCGAGAAAGTCTAAACATAATCGCCACTTCTCCCTCCTGGCACTTTCCATGTGGGAGATATAGCAGGATGTATATTGGTTTTGAGGACAACTCAATGGACAGTGTAGGGAGAAAAGTTCCTGGCTCCTTGAATGCCGTTCCTGGAGACACTGCGATCAATGTGGGAGATATGTCAAGATGTGTGTTGGTTTTGAGGACGGCTCTCTGGAGAGTCTTAGCAAAGAGGTCACAGGGATAATCAGAGCAATTCTCAGAGACACTGAGAACAAGCTCGACAATTCCCTCCTGGCACTTTCCCTGTAGGAGATACCGCAAGACGTTTCTGTAGATTGGGCACAGCGCTCTGCAGGGTGTTAGCAGAGACTTTCCCGGGACAGTGAAACCCTATGTCAGAGACACTGAGAAGAAGCCCCAATGTTCCCTCCAGGCACTTTCAGTGTGGGTGCCTTCTCCACGTGGTTCCTGGTTTCCCTGCAGCGCTGAAGAGAATGTTAGCAGAGGTAACCGGGACAGCGAAAACAGTACTCAAGACAGGGAGAGCAAGCTCTCTCTTGGCACTTTGGATGTGGGACATACAGCGAGATGTTTGCGGCTTTTGCATTTGGCTGTTGGGAGATTTACAGCACAAAGATATCTAGTTGATTTGAAGCAGTTCCGAGAAAGTCTAAACATAATCGCCACTTCTCCCTCCTGGCACTTTCCATGTGGGAGATATAGCAGGATGTATATTGGTTTTGAGGACAACTCAATGGACAGTGTAGGGAGAAAAGTTCCTGGCTCCTTGAATGCCGTTCCTGGAGACACTGCGATCAATGAGGGAGATATGTCAAGATGTGTGTTGGTTTTGAGGACGGCTCTCTGGAGAGTCTTAGCAAAGAGGTCACAGGGATAATCAGAGCAATTCTCAGAGACACTGAGAACAAGCTCGACAATTCCCTCCTGGCACTTTCCCTGTAGGAGATACCGCAAGACGTTTCTGTAGATTGGGCACAGCGCTCTGCAGGGTGTTAGCAGAGACTTTCCCGGGACAGTGAAACCCTATGTCAGAGACACTGAGAAGAAGCCCCAATGTTCCCTCCAGGCACTTTCAGTGTGGGTGCCTTCTCCACGTGGTTCCTGGTTTCCCTGCAGCGCTGAAGAGAATGTTAGCAAAGAGGTAACCGGCACAGCGAAAACAGTACTCAAAGACAGGGAGAGCAAGCTCTCTCTTGGCACTTTGGATGTGGGACATACAGCGAGATGTTTGCTGCTTTTGCGTTTGGCTGTTGGGAGATTTACAGCACAAAGATATCTAGTTGATTTGAAGCAGTTCCGAGAAAGTCTAAACATAATCGCCACTTCTCCCTCCTGGCACTTTCCATGTGGGAGATATAGCAGGATGTATATTGGTTTTGAGGACAACTCAATGGACAGTGTAGGGAGAAAAGTTCCTGGCTCCTTGAATGCCGTTCCTGGAGACACTGCGATCAATGAGGGAGATATGTCAAGATGTGTGTTGGTTTTGAGGACGGCTCTCTGGAGAGTCTTAGCAAAGAGGTCACACAGATAATCAGAGCAATTCTCAGAGACACTGAGAACAAGCTCGACAATTCCCTCCTGGCACTTTCCCTGTAGGAGATACCGCAAGACGTTTCTGTAGATTGGGCACAGCGCTCTGCAGGGTGTTAGCAGAGACTTTCCCGGGACAGTGAAACCCTATGTCAGAGACACTGAGAAGAAGCCCCAATGTTCCCTCCAGGCACTTTCAGTGTGGGTGCCTTCTCCACGTGGTTCCTGGTTTCCCTGCAGCGCTGAAGAGAATGTTAGCAAAGAGGTAACCGGGACAGCGAAAACAGTACTCAAGGAGAGGGAGAGCAAGCTCTCTCTTGGCACTTTGGATGTGGGACATACAGCGAGATGTTTGCTGCTTTTGCGTTTGGCTGTTGGGAGATTTACAGCACAAAGATATCTAGTTGATTTGAAGCAGTTCCGAGAAAGTCTAAACATAATCGCCACTTCTCCCTCCTGGCACTTTCCATGTGGGAGATATAGCAGGATGTATATTGGTTTTGAGGACAACTCAATGGACAGTGTAGGGAGAAAAGTTCCTGGCTCCTTGAATGCCGTTCCTGGAGACACTGCGATCAATGAGGGAGATATGTCAAGATGTGTGTTGGTTTTGAGGACGGCTCTCTGGAGAGTCTTAGCAAAGAGGTCACAGGGATAATCAGAGCAATTCTCAGAGACACTGAGAACAAGCTCGACAATTCCCTCCTGGCACTTTCCCTGTAGGAGATACCGCAAGACGTTTCTGTAGATTGGGCACAGTGCTCTGCAGGGTGTTAGCAGAGACTTTCCCGGGACAGTGAAACCCTATGTCAGAGACACTGAGAAGAAGCCCCAATGTTCCCTCCAGGCACTTTCAGTGTGGGTGCCTTCTCCACGTGGTTCCTGGTTTCCCTGCAGCGCTGAAGAGAATGTTAGCAAAGAGGTAACCGGGACAGTGAAAACAGTACTCAAAGACAGGGAGAGCAAGCTCTCTCTTGGCACTTTGGATGTGGGACATACAGCGAGATGTTTGCTGCTTTTGCGTTTGGCTGTTGGGAGATTTACAGCACAAAGATATCTAGTTGATTTGAAGCAGTTCCGAGAAAGTCTAAACATAATCACCACTTCTCCCTCCTGGCACTTTCCATGTGGGAGATATAGCAGGATGTATATTGGTTTTGAGGACAACTCAATGGACAGTGTAGGGAGAAAAGTTCCTGGCTCCTTGAATGCCGTTCCTGGAGACACTGCGATCAATGTGGGAGATATGTCAAGATGTGTGTTTGTTTTGAGGACGGCTCTCTGGAGAGTCTTAGCAAAGAGGTCACAGGGATAATCAGAGCAATTCTCAGAGACACTGAGAACAAGCTCGACAATTCCCTCCTGGCACTTTCCCTGTAGGAGATACCGCAAGACGTTTCTGTAGATTGGGCACAGCGCTCTGCAGGGTGTTAGCAGAGACTTTCCCGGGACAGTGAAACCCTATGTCAGAGACACTGAGAAGAAGCCCCAATGTTCCCTCCAGGCACTTTCAGTGTGGGTGCCTTCTCCACGTGGTTCCTGGTTTCCCTGCAGCGCTGAAGAGAATGTTAGCAAAGAGGTAACCGGCACAGCGAAAACAGTACTCAAAGACAGGGAGAGCAAGCTCTCTCTTGGCACTTTGGATGTGGGACATACAGCGAGATGTTTGCTGCTTTTGCGTTTGGCTGTTGGGAGATTTACAGCACAAAGATATCTAGTTGATTTGAAGCAGTTCCGAGAAAGTCTAAACATAATCGCCACTTCTCCCTCCTGGCACTTTCCATGTGGGAGATATAGCAGGATGTATATTGGTTTTGAGGACAACTCAATGGACAGTGTAGGGAGAAAAGTTCCTGGCTCCTTGAATGCCGTTCCTGGAGACACTGCGATCAATGTGGGAGATATGTCAAGATGTGTGTTTGTTTTGAGGACGGCTCTCTGGAGAGTCTTAGCAAAGAGGTCACAGGGATAATCAGAGCAATTCTCAGAGACACTGAGAACAAGCTCGACAATTCCCTCCTGGCACTTTCCCTGTAGGAGATACCGCAAGACGTTTCTGTAGATTGGGCACAGCGCTCTGCAGGGTGTTAGCAGAGACTTTCCCGGGACAGTGAAACCCTATGTCAGAGACACTGAGAAGAAGCCCCAATGTTCCCTCCAGGCACTTTCAGTGTGGGTGCCTTCTCCACGTGGTTCCTGGTTTCCCTGCAGCGCTGAAGAGAATGTTAGCAAAGAGGTAACCGGGACAGCGAAAACAGTACTCAAAGACAGGGAGAGCAAGCTCTCTCTTGGCACTTTGGATGTGGGACATACAGCGAGATGTTTGCTGCTTTTGCGTTTGGCTGTTGGGAGATTTACAGCACAAAGATATCTAGTTGATTTGAAGCAGTTCCGAGAAAGTCTAAACATAATCGCCACTTCTCCCTCCTGGCACTTTCCATGTGGGAGATATAGCAGGATGTATATTGGTTTTGAGGACAACTCAATGGACAGTGTAGGGAGAAAAGTTCCTGGCTCCTTGAATGCCGTTCCTGGAGACACTGCGATCAATGAGGGAGATATGTCAAGATGTGTGTTGGTTTTGAGGACGGCTCTCTGGAGAGTCTTAGCAAAGAGGTCACAGGGATAATCAGAGCAATTCTCAGAGACACTGAGAACAAGCTCGACAATTCCCTCCTGGCACTTTCCCTGTAGGAGATACCGCAAGACGTTTCTGTAGATTGGGCACAGCGCTCTGCAGGGTGTTAGCAGAGACTTTCCCGGGACAGTGAAACCCTATGTCAGAGACACTGAGAAGAAGCCCCAATGTTCCCTCCAGGCACTTTCAGTGTGGGTGCCTTCTCCACGTGGTTCCTGGTTTCCCTGCAGCGCTGAAGAGAATGTTAGCAGAGGTAACCGGGACAGTGAAAACAGTACTCAAAGACAGGGAGAGCAAGCTCTCTCTTGGCACTTTGGATGTGGGACATACAGCGAGATGTTTGCTGCTTTTGCGTTTGGCTGTTGGGAGATTTACAGCACAAAGATATCTAGTTGATTTGAAGCAGTTCCGAGAAAGTCTAAACATAATCGCCACTTCTCCCTCCTGGCACTTTCCATGTGGGAGATATAGCAGGATGTATATTGGTTTTGAGGACAACTCAATGGACAGCGTAGGGAGAAAAGTTCCTGGCTCCTTGAATGCCGTTCCTGGAGACACTGCGATCAATGAGGGAGATATGTCAAGATGTGTGTTTGTTTTGAGGACGGCTCTCTGGAGAGTCTTAGCAAAGAGGTCACAGGGATAATCAGAGCAATTCTCAGAGACACTGAGAACAAGCTCGACAATTCCCTCCTGGCACTTTCCCTGTAGGAGATACCGCAAGACGTTTCTGTAGATTGGGCACAGCGCTCTGCAGGGTGTTAGCAGAGACTTTCCCGGGACAGTGAAACCCTATGTCAGAGACATTGAGAAGAAGCCCCAGTGTTCCCTCCAGGCACTTTCAGTGTGGGTGCCTTCTCCACGTGGTTCCTGGTTTCCCTGCAGCGCTGAAGAGAATGTTAGCAAAGAGGTAACCGGCACAGCGAAAACAGTACTCAAAGACAGGGAGAGCAAGCTCTCTCTTGGCACTTTGGATGTGGGACATACAGCGAGATGTTTGCTGCTTTTGCGTTTGGCTGTTGGGAGATTTACAGCACAAAGATATCTAGTTGATTTGAAGCAGTTCCGAGAAAGTCTAAACATAATCGCCACTTCTCCCTCCTGGCACTTTCCATGTGGGAGATATAGCAGGATGTATATTGGTTTTGAGGACAACTCAATGGACAGTGTAGGGAGAAAAGTTCCTGGCTCCTTGAATGCCGTTCCTGGAGACACTGCGATCAATGTGGGAGATATGTCAAGATGTGTGTTTGTTTTGAGGACGGCTCTCTGGAGAGTCTTAGCAAAGAGGTCACAGGGATAATCAGAGCAATTCTCAGAGACACTGAGAACAAGCTCGACAATTCCCTCCTGGCACTTTCCCTGTAGGAGATACCGCAAGATGTTTCTGTAGATTGGGCACAGCGCTCTGCAGGGTGTTAGCAGAGACTTTCCCGGGACAGTGAAACCCTATGTCAGAGACACTGAGAAGAAGCCCCAATGTTCCCTCCAGGCACTTTCAGTGTGGGTGCCTTCTCCACGTGGTTCCTGGTTTCCCTGCAGCGCTGAAGAGAATGTTAGCAAAGAGGTAACCGGGACAGTGCAAACAGTACTCAAAGAGAGGGAGAGCAAGCTCTCTCTTGGCACTTTGGATGTGGGACATACAGCGAGATGTTTGCTGCTTTTGCGTTTGGCTGTTGGGAGATTTACAGCACAAAGATATCTAGTTGATTTGAAGCAGTTCCGAGAAAGTCTAAACATAATCGCCACTTCTCCCTCCTGGCACTTTCCATGTGGGAGATATAGCAGGATGTATATTGGTTTTGAGGACAACTCAATGGACAGTGTAGGGAGAAAAGTTCCTGGCTCCTTGAATGCCGTTCCTGGAGACACTGCGATCAATGAGGGAGATATGTCAAGATGTGTGTTGGTTTTGAGGACGGCTCTCTGGAGAGTCTTAGCAAAGAGGTCACAGGGATAATCAGAGCAATTCTCAGAGACACTGAGAACAAGCTCGACAATTCCCTCCTGGCACTTTCCCTGTAGGAGATACCGCAAGACGTTTCTGTAGATTGGGCACAGCGCTCTGCAGGGTGTTAGCAGAGACTTTCCCGGGACAGTGAAACCCTATGTCAGAGACATTGAGAAGAAGCCCCAGTGTTCCCTCCAGGCACTTTCAGTGTGGGTGCCTTCTCCACGTGGTTCCTGGTTTCCCTGCAGCGCTGAAGAGAATGTTAGCAAAGAGGTAACCGGCACAGCGAAAACAGTACTCAAAGACAGGGAGAGCAAGCTCTCTCTTGGCACTTTGGATGTGGGACATACAGCGAGATGTTTGCTGCTTTTGCGTTTGGCTGTTGGGAGATTTACAGCACAAAGATATCTAGTTGATTTGAAGCAGTTCCGAGAAAGTCTAAACATAATCGCCACTTCTCCCTCCTGGCACTTTCCATGTGGGAGATATAGCAGGATGTATATTGGTTTTGAGGACAACTCAATGGACAGTGTAGGGAGAAAAGTTCCTGGCTCCTTGAATGCCGTTCCTGGAGACACTGCGATCAATGTGGGAGATATGTCAAGATGTGTGTTTGTTTTGAGGACGGCTCTCTGGAGAGTCTTAGCAAAGAGGTCACAGGGATAATCAGAGCAATTCTCAGAGACACTGAGAACAAGCTCGACAATTCCCTCCTGGCACTTTCCCTGTAGGAGATACCGCAAGACGTTTCTGTAGATTGGGCACAGCGCTCTGCAGGGTGTTAGCAGAGACTTTCCCGGGACAGTGAAACCCTATGTCAGAGACACTGAGAAGAAGCCCCAATGTTCCCTCCAGGCACTTTCAGTGTGGGTGCCTTCTCCACGTGGTTCCTGGTTTCCCTGCAGCGCTGAAGAGAATGTTAGCAAAGAGGTAACCGGGACAGTGCAAACAGTACTCAAAGAGAGGGAGAGCAAGCTCTCTCTTGGCACTTTGGATGTGGGACATACAGCGAGATGTTTGCTGCTTTTGCGTTTGGCTGTTGGGAGATTTACAGCACAAAGATATCTAGTTGATTTGAAGCAGTTCCGAGAAAGTCTAAACATAATCGCCACTTCTCCCTCCTGGCACTTTCCATGTGGGAGATATAGCAGGATGTATATTGGTTTTGAGGACAACTCAATGGACAGTGTAGGGAGAAAAGTTCCTGGCTCCTTGAATGCCGTTCCTGGAGACACTGCGATCAATGAGGGAGATATGTCAAGATGTGTGTTGGTTTTGAGGACGGCTCTCTGGAGAGTCTTAGCAAAGAGGTCACAGGGATAATCAGAGCAATTCTCAGAGACACTGAGAACAAGCTCGACAATTCCCTCCTGGCACTTTCCCTGTAGGAGATACCGCAAGACGTTTCTGTAGATTGGGCACAGCGCTCTGCAGGGTGTTAGCAGAGACTTTCCCGGGACAGTGAAACCCTATGTCAGAGACACTGAGAAGAAGCCCCAATGTTCCCTCCAGGCACTTTCAGTGTGGGTGCCTTCTCCACGTGGTTCCTGGTTTCCCTGCAGCGCTGAAGAGAATGTTAGCAAAGAGGTAACCGGGACAGTGAAAACAGTACTCAAAGACAGGGAGAGCAAGCTCTCTCTTGGCACTTTGGATGTGGGACATACAGCGAGATGTTTGCTGCTTTTGCGTTTGGCTGTTGGGAGATTTACAGCACAAAGATATCTAGTTGATTTGAAGCAGTTCCGAGAAAGTCTAAACATAATCGCCACTTCTCCCTCCTGGCACTTTCCATGTGGGAGATATAGCAGGATGTATATTGGTTTTGAGGACAACTCAATGGACAGTGTAGGGAGAAAAGTTCCTGGCTCCTTGAATGCCGTTCCTGGAGACACTGCGATCAATGTGGGAGATATGTCAAGATGTGTGTTGGTTTTGAGGACGGCTCTCTGGAGAGTCTTAGCAAAGAGGTCACAGGGATAATCAGAGCAATTCTCAGAGACACTGAGAACAAGCTCGACAATTCCCTCCTGGCACTTTCCCTGTAGGAGATACCGCAAGACGTTTCTGTAGATTGGGCACAGCGCTCTGCAGGGTGTTAGCAGAGACTTTCCCGGGACAGTGAAACCCTATGTCAGAGACACTGAGAAGAAGCCCCAATGTTCCCTCCAGGCACTTTCAGTGTGGGTGCCTTCTCCACGTGGTTCCTGGTTTCCCTGCAGCGCTGAAGAGAATGTTAGCAGAGGTAACCGGGACAGCGAAAACAGTACTCAAGACAGGGAGAGCAAGCTCTCTCTTGGCACTTTGGATGTGGGACATACAGCGAGATGTTTGCGGCTTTTGCATTTGGCTGTTGGGAGATTTACAGCACAAAGATATCTAGTTGATTTGAAGCAGTTCCGAGAAAGTCTAAACATAATCCCCACTTCTCCCTCCTGGCACTTTCCATGTGGGAGATATAGCAGGATGTATATTGGTTTTGAGGACAACTCAATGGACAGTGTAGGGAGAAAAGTTCCTGGCTCCTTGAATGCCGTTCCTGGAGACACTGCGATCAATGAGGGAGATATGTCAAGATGTGTGTTGGTTTTGAGGACGGCTCTCTGGAGAGTCTTAGCAAAGAGGTCACAGGGATAATCAGAGCAATTCTCAGAGACACTGAGAACAAGCTCGACAATTCCCTCCTGGCACTTTCCCTGTAGGAGATACCGCAAGACGTTTCTGTAGATTGGGCACAGCGCTCTGCAGGGTGTTAGCAGAGACTTTCCCGGGACAGTGAAACCCTATGTCAGAGACACTGAGAAGAAGCCCCAATGTTCCCTCCAGGCACTTTCAGTGTGGGTGCCTTCTCCACGTGGTTCCTGGTTTCCCTGCAGCGCTGAAGAGAATGTTAGCAAAGAGGTAACCGGGACAGCGAAAACAGTACTCAAAGACAGGGAGAGCAAGCTCTCTCTTGGCACTTTGGATGTGGGACATACAGCGAGATGTTTGCTGCCTTTGCGTTTGGCTGTTGGGAGATTTACAGCACAAAGATATCTAGTTGATTTGAAGCAGTTCCGAGAAAGTCTAAACATAATCGCCACTTCTCCCTCCTGGCACTTTCCATGTGGGAGATATAGCAGGATGTATATTGGTTTTGAGGACAACTCAATGGACAGTGTAGGGAGAAAAGTTCCTGGCTCCTTGAATGCCGTTCCTGGAGACACTGCGATCAATGAGGGAGATATGTCAAGATGTGTGTTGGTTTTGAGGACGGCTCTCTGGAGAGTCTTAGCAAAGAGGTCACAGGGATAATCAGAGCAATTCTCAGAGACACTGAGAACAAGCTCGACAATTCCCTCCTGGCACTTTCCCTGTAGGAGATACCGCAAGACGTTTCTGTAGATTGGGCACAGCGCTCTGCAGGGTGTTAGCAGAGATTTTCCCGGGACAGTGAAACCCTATGTCAGAGACACTGAGAAGAAGCCCCAGTGTTCCCTCCAGGCACTTTCAGTGTGGGTGCCTTCTCCACGTGGTTCCTGGTTTCCCTGCAGCGCTGAAGAGAATGTTAGCAAAGAGGTAACCGGGACAGTGAAAACAGTACTCAAAGACAGGGAGAGCAAGCTCTCTCTTGGCACTTTGGATGTGGGACATACAGCGAGATGTTTGCTGCTTTTGCGTTTGGCTGTTGGGAGATTTACAGCACAAAGATATCTAGTTGATTTGAAGCAGTTCCGAGAAAGTCTAAACATAATCGCCACTTCTCCCTCCTGGCACTTTCCATGTGGGAGATATAGCAGGATGTATATTGGTTTTGAGGACAACTCAATGGACAGTGTAGGGAGAAAAGTTCCTGGCTCCTTGAATGCCGTTCCTGGAGACACTGCGATCAATGAGGGAGATATGTCAAGATGTGTGTTGGTTTTGAGGACGGCTCTCTGGAGAGTCTTAGCAAAGAGGTCACAGGGATAATCAGAGCAATTCTCAGAGACACTGAGAACAAGCTCGACAATTCCCTCCTGGCACTTTCCCTGTAGGAGATACCGCAAGACGTTTCTGTAGATTGGGCACAGCGCTCTGCAGGGTGTTAGCAGAGACTTTCCCGGGACAGTGAAACCCTATGTCAGAGACACTGAGAAGAAGCCCCAATGTTCCCTCCAGGCACTTTCAGTGTGGGTGCCTTCTCCACGTGGTTCCTGGTTTCCCTGCAGCGCTGAAGAGAATGTTAGCAGAGGTAACCGGGACAGCGAAAACAGTACTCAAGACAGGGAGAGCAAGCTCTCTCTTGGCACTTTGGATGTGGGACATACAGCGAGATGTTTGCGGCTTTTGCATTTGGCTGTTGGGAGATTTACAGCACAAAGATATCTAGTTGATTTGAAGCAGTTCCGAGAAAGTCTAAACATAATCCCCACTTCTCCCTCCTGGCACTTTCCATGTGGGAGATATAGCAGGATGTATATTGGTTTTGAGGACAACTCAATGGACAGTGTAGGGAGAAAAGTTCCTGGCTCCTTGAATGCCGTTCCTGGAGACACTGCGATCAATGTGGGAGATATGTCAAGATGTGTGTTTGTTTTGAGGACGGCTCTCTGGAGAGTCTTAGCAAAGAGGTCACAGGGATAATCAGAGCAATTCTCAGAGACACTGAGAACAAGCTCGACAATTCCCTCCTGGCACTTTCCCTGTAGGAGATACCGCAAGACGTTTCTGTAGATTGGGCACAGCGCTCTGCAGGGTGTTAGCAGAGACTTTCCCGGGACAGTGAAACCCTATGTCAGAGACACTGAGAAGAAGCCCCAATGTTCCCTCCAGGCACTTTCAGTGTGGGTGCCTTCTCCACGTGGTTCCTGGTTTCCCTGCAGCGCTGAAGAGAATGTTAGCAAAGAGGTAACCGGGACAGTGCAAACAGTACTCAAAGAGAGGGAGAGCAAGCTCTCTCTTGGCACTTTGGATGTGGGACATACAGCGAGATGTTTGCTGCTTTTGCGTTTGGCTGTTGGGAGATTTACAGCACAAAGATATCTAGTTGATTTGAAGCAGTTCCGAGAAAGTCTAAACATAATCGCCACTTCTCCCTCCTGGCACTTTCCATGTGGGAGATATAGCAGGATGTATATTGGTTTTGAGGACAACTCAATGGACAGTGTAGGGAGAAAAGTTCGTGGCTCCTTGAATGCCGTTCCTGGAGACACTGCGATCAATGTGGGAGATATGTCAAGATGTGTGTTTGTTTTGAGGACGGCTCTCTGGAGAGTCTTAGCAAAGAGGTCACAGGGATAATCAGAGCAATTCTCAGAGACACTGAGAACAAGCTCGACAATTCCCTCCTGGCACTTTCCCTGTAGGAGATACCGCAAGACGTTTCTGTAGATTGGGCACAGCGCTCTGCAGGGTGTTAGCAGAGACTTTCCCGGGACAGTGAAACCCTATGTCAGAGACACTGAGAAGAAGCCCCAGTGTTCCCTCCAGGCACTTTCAGTGTGGGTGCCTTCTCCACGTGGTTCCTGGTTTCCCTGCAGCGCTGAAGAGAATGTTAGCAAAGAGGTAACCGGGACAGTGAAAACAGTACTCAAAGACAGGGAGAGCAAGCTCTCTCTTGGCACTTTGGATGTGGGACATACAGCGAGATGTTTGCTGCTTTTGCGTTTGGCTGTTGGGAGATTTACAGCACAAAGATATCTAGTTGATTTGAAGCAGTTCCGAGAAAGTCTAAACATAATCGCCACTTCTCCCTCCTGGCACTTTCCATGTGGGAGATATAGCAGGATGTATATTGGTTTTGAGGACAACTCAATGGACAGTGTAGGGAGAAAAGTTCCTGGCTCCTTGAATGCCGTTCCTGGAGACACTGCGATCAATGTGGGAGATATGTCAAGATGTGTGTTTGTTTTGAGGACGGCTCTCTGGAGAGTCTTAGCAAAGAGGTCACAGGGATAATCAGAGCAATTCTCAGAGACACTGAGAACAAGCTCGACAATTCCCTCCTGGCACTTTCCCTGTAGGAGATACCGCAAGACGTTTCTGTAGATTGGGCACAGTGCTCTGCAGGGTGTTAGCAGAGACTTTCCCGGGACAGTGAAACCCTATGTCAGAGACACTGAGAAGAAGCCCCAATGTTCCCTCCAGGCACTTTCAGTGTGGGTGCCTTCTCCACGTGGTTCCTGGTTTCCCTGCAGCGCTGAAGAGAATGTTAGCAAAGAGGTAACCGGGACAGCGAAAACAGTACTCAAAGACAGGGAGAGCAAGCTCTCTCTTGGCACTTTGGATGTGGGACATACAGCGAGATGTTTGCTGCTTTTGCGTTTGGCTGTTGGGAGATTTACAGCACAAAGATATCTAGTTGATTTGAAGCAGTTCCGAGAAAGTCTAAACATAATCCCCACTTCTCCCTCCTGGCACTTTCCATGTGGGAGATATAGCAGGATGTATATTGGTTTTGAGGACAACTCAATGGACAGTGTAGGGAGAAAAGTTCCTGGCTCCTTGAATGCCGTTCCTGGAGACACTGCGATCAATGTGGGAGATATGTCAAGATGTGTGTTTGTTTTGAGGACGGCTCTCTGGAGAGTCTTAGCAAAGAGGTCACAGGGATAATCAGAGCAATTCTCAGAGACACTGAGAACAAGCTCGACAATTCCCTCCTGGCACTTTCCCTGTAGGAGATACCGCAAGACGTTTCTGTAGATTGGGCACAGCGCTCTGCAGGGTGTTAGCAGAGACTTTCCCGGGACAGTGAAACCCTATGTCAGAGACACTGAGAAGAAGCCCCAATGTTCCCTCCAGGCACTTTCAGTGTGGGTGCCTTCTCCACGTGGTTCCTGGTTTCCCTGCAGCGCTGAAGAGAATGTTAGCAGAGGTAACCGGGACAGTGAAAACAGTACTCAAGACAGGGAGAGCAAGCTCTCTCTTGGCACTTTGGATGTGGGACATACAGCGAGATGTTTGCTGCTTTTGCGTTTGGCTGTTGGGAGATTTACAGCACAAAGTTATCTAGTTGATTTGAAGCAGTTCCGAGAAAGTCTAAACATAATCGCCACTTCTCCCTCCTGGCACTTTCCATGTGGGAGATATAGCAGGATGTATATTGGTTTTGAGGACTACTCAATGGACAGTGTAGGGAGAAAAGTTCGTGGCTCCTTGAATGCCGTTCCTGGAGACACTGCGATCAATGTGGGAGATATGTCAAGATGTGTGTTGGTTTTGAGGTCGGCTCTCTGGAGAGTCTTAGCAAAGAGGTCACAGGGATAATCAGAGCAATTCTCAGAGACACTGAGAACAAGCTCGACAATTCCCTCCTGGCACTTTCCCTGTAGGAGATACCGCAAGACGTTTCTGTAGATTGGGCACAGCGCTCTGCAGGGTGTTAGCAGAGACTTTCCCGGGACAGTGAAACCCTATGTCAGAGACACTGAGAAGAAGCCCCAATGTTCCCTCCAGGCACTTTCAGTGTGGGTGCCTTCTCCACGTGGTTCCTGGTTTCCCTGCAGCGCTGAAGAGAATGTTAGCAAAGAGGTAACCGGCACAGCGAAAACAGTACTCAAAGACAGGGAGAGCAAGCTCTCTCTTGGCACTTTGGATGTGGGACATACAGCGAGATGTTTGCTGCTTTTGCGTTTGGCTGTTGGGAGATTTACAGCACAAAGATATCTAGTTGATTTGAAGCAGTTCCGAGAAAGTCTAAACATAATCGCCACTTCTCCCTCCTGGCACTTTCCATGTGGGAGATATAGCAGGATGTATATTGGTTTTGAGGACAACTCAATGGACAGTGTAGGGAGAAAAGTTCCTGGCTCCTTGAATGCCGTTCCTGGAGACACTGCGATCAATGAGGGAGATATGTCAAGATGTGTGTTTGTTTTGAGGACGGCTCTCTGGAGAGTCTTAGCAAAGAGGTCACAGGGATAATCAGAGCAATTCTCAGAGACACTGAGAACAAGCTCGACAATTCCCTCCTGGCACTTTCCCTGTAGGAGATACCGCAAGACGTTTCTGTAGATTGGGCACAGCGCTCTGCAGGGTGTTAGCAGAGACTTTCCCGGGACAGTGAAACCCTATGTCAGAGACACTGAGAAGAAGCCCCAATGTTCCCTCCAGGCACTTTCAGTGTGTGTGCCTTCTCCACGTGGTTCCTGGTTTCCCTGCAGCGCTGAAGAGAATGTTAGCAGAGGTAACCGGGACAGTGAAAACAGTACTCAAGACAGGGAGAGCAAGCTCTCTCTTGGCACTTTGGATGTGGGACATACAGCGAGATGTTTGCTGCTTTTGCGTTTGGCTGTTGGGAGATTTACAGCACAAAGATATCTAGTTGATTTGAAGCAGTTCCGAGAAAGTCTAAACATAATCGCCACTTCTCCCTCCTGGCACTTTCCATGTGGGAGATATAGCAGGATGTATATTGGTTTTGAGGACAACTCAATGGACAGTGTAGGGAGAAAAGTTCCTGGCTCCTTGAATGCCGTTCCTGGAGACACTGCGATCAATGTGGGAGATATGTCAAGATGTGTGTTGGTTTTGAGGACGGCTCTCTGGAGAGTCTTAGCAAAGAGGTCACAGGGATAATCAGAGCAATTCTCAGAGACACTGAGAACAAGCTCGACAATTCCCTCCTGGCACTTTCCCTGTAGGAGATACCGCAAGACGTTTCTGTAGATTGGGCACAGTGCTCTGCAGGGTGTTAGCAGAGACTTTCCCGGGACAGTGAAACCCTATGTCAGAGACACTGAGAAGAAGCCCCAATGTTCCCTCCAGGCACTTTCAGTGTGGGTGCCTTCTCCACGTGGTTCCTGGTTTCCCTGCAGCGCTGAAGAGAATGTTAGCAAAGAGGTAACCGGGACAGTGAAAACAGTACTCAAAGACAGGGAGAGCAAGCTCTCTCTTGGCACTTTGGATGTGGGACATACAGCGAGATGTTTGCTGCTTTTGCGTTTGGCTGTTGGGAGATTTACAGCACAAAGATATCTAGTTGATTTGAAGCAGTTCCGAGAAAGTCTAAACATAATCGCCACTTCTCCCTCCTGGCACTTTCCATGTGGGAGATATAGCAGGATGTATATTGGTTTTGCGGACAACTCAATGGACAGTGTAGGGAGAAAAGTTCCTGGCTCCTTGAATGCCGTTCCTGGAGACACTGCGATCAATGTGGGAGATATGTCAAGATGTGTGTTGGTTTTGAGGACGGCTCTCTGGAGAGTCTTAGCAAAGAGGTCACAGGGATAATCAGAGCAATTCTCAGAGACACTGAGAACAAGCTCGACAATTCCCTCCTGGCACTTTCCCTGTAGGAGATACCGCAAGACGTTTCTGTAGATTGGGCACAGCGCTCTGCAGGGTGTTAGCAGAGACTTTCCCGGGACAGTGAAACCCTATGTCAGAGACACTGAGAAGAAGCCCCAATGTTCCCTCCAGGCACTTTCAGTGTGGGTGCCTTCTCCACGTGGTTCCTGGTTTCCCTGCAGCGCTGAAGAGAATGTTAGCAAAGAGGTAACCGGCACAGCGAAAACAGTACTCAAAGACAGGGAGAGCAAGCTCTCTCTTGGCACTTTGGATGTGGGACATACAGCGAGATGTTTGCTGCTTTTGCGTTTGGCTGTTGGGAGATTTACAGCACAAAGATATCTAGTTGATTTGAAGCAGTTCCGAGAAAGTCTAAACATAATCGCCACTTCTCCCTCCTGGCACTTTCCATGTGGGAGATATAGCAGGATGTATATTGGTTTTGAGGACAACTCAATGGACAGTGTAGGGAGAAAAGTTCCTGGCTCCTTGAATGCCGTTCCTGGAGACACTGCGATTAATGTGGGAGATATGTCAAGATGTGTGTTTGTTTTGAGGACGGCTCTCTGGAGAGTCTTAGCAAAGAGGTCACAGGGATAATCAGAGCAATTCTCAGAGACACTGAGAACAAGCTCGACAATTCCCTCCTGGCACTTTCCCTGTAGGAGATACCGCAAGACGTTTCTGTAGATTGGGCACAGCGCTCTGCAGGGTGTTAGCAGAGACTTTCCCGGGACAGTGAAACCCTATGTCAGAGACACTGAGAAGAAGCCCCAATGTTCCCTCCAGGCACTTTCAGTGTGGGTGCCTTCTCCACGTGGTTCCTGGTTTCCCTGCAGCGCTGAAGAGAATGTTAGCAAAGAGGTAACCGGCACAGCGAAAACAGTACTCAAAGACAGGGAGAGCAAGCTCTCTCTTGGCACTTTGGATGTGGGACATACAGCGAGATGTTTGCTGCTTTTGCGTTTGGCTGTTGGGAGATTTACAGCACAAAGATATCTAGTTGATTTGAAGCAGTTCCGAGAAAGTCTAAACATAATCGCCACTTCTCCCTCCTGGCACTTTCCATGTGGGAGATATAGCAGGATGTATATTGGTTTTGAGGACAACTCAATGGACAGTGTAGGGAGAAAAGTTCGTGGCTCCTTGAATGCCGTTCCTGGAGACACTGCGATCAATGTGGGAGATATGTCAAGATGTGTGTTTGTTTTGAGGACGGCTCTCTGGAGAGTCTTAGCAAAGAGGTCACAGGGATAATCAGAGCAATTCTCAGAGACACTGAGAACAAGCTCGACAATTCCCTCCTGGCACTTTCCCTGTAGGAGATACCGCAAGACGTTTCTGTAGATTGGGCACAGCGCTCTGCAGGGTGTTAGCAGAGACTTTCCCGGGACAGTGAAACCCTATGTCAGAGACACTGAGAAGAAGCCCCAATGTTCCCTCCAGGCACTTTCAGTGTGGGTGCCTTCTCCACGTGGTTCCTGGTTTCCCTGCAGCGCTGAAGAGAATGTTAGCAGAGGTAACCGGGACAGTGAAAACAGTACTCAAAGACAGGGAGAGCAAGCTCTCTCTTGGCACTTTGGATGTGGGACATACAGCGAGATGTTTGCTGCTTTTGCGTTTGGCTGTTGGGAGATTTACAGCACAAAGATATCTAGTTGATTTGAAGCAGTTCCGAGAAAGTCTAAACATAATCGCCACTTCTCCCTCCTGGCACTTTCCATGTGGGAGATATAGCAGGATGTATATTGGTTTTGAGGACAACTCAATGGACAGCGTAGGGAGAAAAGTTCCTGGCTCCTTGAATGCCGTTCCTGGAGACACTGCGATCAATGAGGGAGATATGTCAAGATGTGTGTTTGTTTTGAGGACGGCTCTCTGGAGAGTCTTAGCAAAGAGGTCACAGGGATAATCAGAGCAATTCTCAGAGACACTGAGAACAAGCTCGACAATTCCCTCCTGGCACTTTCCCTGTAGGAGATACCGCAAGACGTTTCTGTAGATTGGGCACAGCGCTCTGCAGGGTGTTAGCAGAGACTTTCCCGGGACAGTGAAACCCTATGTCAGAGACATTGAGAAGAAGCCCCAGTGTTCCCTCCAGGCACTTTCAGTGTGGGTGCCTTCTCCACGTGGTTCCTGGTTTCCCTGCAGCGCTGAAGAGAATGTTAGCAAAGAGGTAACCGGCACAGCGAAAACAGTACTCAAAGACAGGGAGAGCAAGCTCTCTCTTGGCACTTTGGATGTGGGACATACAGCGAGATGTTTGCTGCTTTTGCGTTTGGCTGTTGGGAGATTTACAGCACAAAGATATCTAGTTGATTTGAAGCAGTTCCGAGAAAGTCTAAACATAATCGCCACTTCTCCCTCCTGGCACTTTCCATGTGGGAGATATAGCAGGATGTATATTGGTTTTGAGGACAACTCAATGGACAGTGTAGGGAGAAAAGTTCCTGGCTCCTTGAATGCCGTTCCTGGAGACACTGCGATCAATGTGGGAGATATGTCAAGATGTGTGTTTGTTTTGAGGACGGCTCTCTGGAGAGTCTTAGCAAAGAGGTCACAGGGATAATCAGAGCAATTCTCAGAGACACTGAGAACAAGCTCGACAATTCCCTCCTGGCACTTTCCCTGTAGGAGATACCGCAAGATGTTTCTGTAGATTGGGCACAGCGCTCTGCAGGGTGTTAGCAGAGACTTTCCCGGGACAGTGAAACCCTATGTCAGAGACACTGAGAAGAAGCCCCAATGTTCCCTCCAGGCACTTTCAGTGTGGGTGCCTTCTCCACGTGGTTCCTGGTTTCCCTGCAGCGCTGAAGAGAATGTTAGCAAAGAGGTAACCGGGACAGTGCAAACAGTACTCAAAGACAGGGAGAGCAAGCTCTCTCTTGGCACTTTGGATGTGGGACATACAGCGAGATGTTTGCTGCTTTTGCGTTTGGCTGTTGGGAGATTTACAGCACAAAGATATCTAGTTGATTTGAAGCAGTTCCGAGAAAGTCTAAACATAATCGCCACTTCTCCCTCCTGGCACTTTCCATGTGGGAGATATAGCAGGATGTATATTGGTTTTGAGGACAACTCAATGGACAGTGTAGGGAGAAAAGTTCCTGGCTCCTTGAATGCCGTTCCTGGAGACACTGCGATCAATGAGGGAGATATGTCAAGATGTGTGTTGGTTTTGAGG
Organism: Chroicocephalus ridibundus; assembly: GCF_963924245.1. Lineage (NCBI taxonomy): Eukaryota > Metazoa > Chordata > Aves > Charadriiformes > Laridae > Chroicocephalus > Chroicocephalus ridibundus. The sequence continues at coordinate 110,004 of NW_026961515.1, forward strand.
ACGGCTCTCTGGAGAGTCTTAGCAAAGAGGTCACAGGGATAATCAGAGCAATTCTCAGAGACACTGAGAACAAGCTCGACAATTCCCTCCTGGCACTTTCCCTGTAGGAGATACCGCAAGACGTTTCTGTAGATTGGGCACAGCGCTCTGCAGGGTGTTAGCAGAGACTTTCCCGGGACAGTGAAACCCTATGTCAGAGACATTGAGAAGAAGCCCCAGTGTTCCCTCCAGGCACTTTCAGTGTGGGTGCCTTCTCCACGTGGTTCCTGGTTTCCCTGCAGCGCTGAAGAGAATGTTAGCAAAGAGGTAACCGGCACAGCGAAAACAGTACTCAAAGACAGGGAGAGCAAGCTCTCTCTTGGCACTTTGGATGTGGGACATACAGCGAGATGTTTGCTGCTTTTGCGTTTGGCTGTTGGGAGATTTACAGCACAAAGATATCTAGTTGATTTGAAGCAGTTCCGAGAAAGTCTAAACATAATCGCCACTTCTCCCTCCTGGCACTTTCCATGTGGGAGATATAGCAGGATGTATATTGGTTTTGAGGACAACTCAATGGACAGTGTAGGGAGAAAAGTTCCTGGCTCCTTGAATGCCGTTCCTGGAGACACTGCGATCAATGTGGGAGATATGTCAAGATGTGTGTTTGTTTTGAGGACGGCTCTCTGGAGAGTCTTAGCAAAGAGGTCACAGGGATAATCAGAGCAATTCTCAGAGACACTGAGAACAAGCTCGACAATTCCCTCCTGGCACTTTCCCTGTAGGAGATACCGCAAGACGTTTCTGTAGATTGGGCACAGCGCTCTGCAGGGTGTTAGCAGAGACTTTCCCGGGACAGTGAAACCCTATGTCAGAGACACTGAGAAGAAGCCCCAATGTTCCCTCCAGGCACTTTCAGTGTGGGTGCCTTCTCCACGTGGTTCCTGGTTTCCCTGCAGCGCTGAAGAGAATGTTAGCAAAGAGGTAACCGGCACAGCGAAAACAGTACTCAAAGACAGGGAGAGCAAGCTCTCTCTTGGCACTTTGGATGTGGGACATACAGCGAGATGTTTGCTGCTTTTGCGTTTGGCTGTTGGGAGATTTACAGCACAAAGATATCTAGTTGATTTGAAGCAGTTCCGAGAAAGTCTAAACATAATCGCCACTTCTCCCTCCTGGCACTTTCCATGTGGGAGATATAGCAGGATGTATATTGGTTTTGAGGACAACTCAATGGACAGTGTAGGGAGAAAAGTTCCTGGCTCCTTGAATGCCGTTCCTGGAGACACTGCGATCAATGAGGGAGATATGTCAAGATGTGTGTTGGTTTTGAGGACGGCTCTCTGGAGAGTCTTAGCAAAGAGGTCACAGGGATAATCAGAGCAATTCTCAGAGACACTGAGAACAAGCTCGACAATTCCCTCCTGGCACTTTCCCTGTAGGAGATACCGCAAGACGTTTCTGTAGATTGGGCACAGCGCTCTGCAGGGTGTTAGCAGAGACTTTCCCGGGACAGTGAAACCCTATGTCAGAGACACTGAGAAGAAGCCCCAATGTTCCCTCCAGGCACTTTCAGTGTGGGTGCCTTCTCCACGTGGTTCCTGGTTTCCCTGCAGCGCTGAAGAGAATGTTAGCAAAGAGGTAACCGGGACAGTGCAAACAGTACTCAAAGAGAGGGAGAGCAAGCTCTCTCTTGGCACTTTGGATGTGGGACATACAGCGAGATGTTTGCTGCTTTTGCGTTTGGCTGTTGGGAGATTTACAGCACAAAGATATCTAGTTGATTTGAAGCAGTTCCGAGAAAGTCTAAACATAATCGCCACTTCTCCCTCCTGGCACTTTCCATGTGGGAGATATAGCAGGATGTATATTGGTTTTGAGGACAACTCAATGGACAGTGTAGGGAGAAAAGTTCCTGGCTCCTTGAATGCCGTTCCTGGAGACACTGCGATCAATGAGGGAGATATGTCAAGATGTGTGTTGGTTTTGAGGACGGCTCTCTGGAGAGTCTTAGCAAAGAGGTCACAGGGATAATCAGAGCAATTCTCAGAGACACTGAGAACAAGCTCGACAATTCCCTCCTGGCACTTTCCCTGTAGGAGATACCGCAAGACGTTTCTGTAGATTGGGCACAGCGCTCTGCAGGGTGTTAGCAGAGACTTTCCCGGGACAGTGAAACCCTATGTCAGAGACACTGAGAAGAAGCCCCAATGTTCCCTCCAGGCACTTTCAGTGTGGGTGCCTTCTCCACGTGGTTCCTGGTTTCCCTGCAGCGCTGAAGAGAATGTTAGCAAAGAGGTAACCGGCACAGCGAAAACAGTACTCAAAGACAGGGAGAGCAAGCTCTCTCTTGGCACTTTGGATGTGGGACATACAGCGAGATGTTTGCTGCCTTTGCGTTTGGCTGTTGGGAGATTTACAGCACAAAGATATCTAGTTGATTTGAAGCAGTTCCGAGAAAGTCTAAACATAATCGCCACTTCTCCCTCCTGGCACTTTCCATGTGGGAGATATAGCAGGATGTATATTGGTTTTGAGGACAACTCAATGGACAGTGTAGGGAGAAAAGTTCCTGGCTCCTTGAATGCCGTTCCTGGAGACACTGCGATCAATGAGGGAGATATGTCAAGATGTGTGTTTGTTTTGAGGACGGCTCTCTGGAGAGTCTTAGCAAAGAGGTCACAGGGATAATCAGAGCAATTCTCAGAGACACTGAGAACAAGCTCGACAATTCCCTCCTGGCACTTTCCCTGTAGGAGATACCGCAAGACGTTTCTGTAGATTGGGCACAGCGCTCTGCAGGGTGTTAGCAGAGACTTTCCCGGGACAGTGAAACCCTATGTCAGAGACACTGAGAAGAAGCCCCAATGTTCCCTCCAGGCACTTTCAGTGTGGGTGCCTTCTCCACGTGGTTCCTGGTTTCCCTGCAGCGCTGAAGAGAATGTTAGCAGAGGTAACCGGGACAGCGAAAACAGTACTCAAGACAGGGAGAGCAAGCTCTCTCTTGGCACTTTGGATGTGGGACATACAGCGAGATGTTTGCGGCTTTTGCATTTGGCTGTTGGGAGATTTACAGCACAAAGATATCTAGTTGATTTGAAGCAGTTCCGAGAAAGTCTAAACATAATCGCCACTTCTCCCTCCTGGCACTTTCCATGTGGGAGATATAGCAGGATGTATATTGGTTTTGAGGACAACTCAATGGACAGTGTAGGGAGAAAAGTTCCTGGCTCCTTGAATGCCGTTCCTGGAGACACTGCGATCAATGTGGGAGATATGTCAAGATGTGTGTTGGTTTTGAGGACGGCTCTCTGGAGAGTCTTAGCAAAGAGGTCACAGGGATAATCAGAGCAATTCTCAGAGACACTGAGAACAAGCTCGACAATTCCCTCCTGGCACTTTCCCTGTAGGAGATACCGCAAGACGTTTCTGTAGATTGGGCACAGCGCTCTGCAGGGTGTTAGCAGAGACTTTCCCGGGACAGTGAAACCCTATGTCAGAGACACTGAGAAGAAGCCCCAGTGTTCCCTCCAGGCACTTTCAGTGTGGGTGCCTTCTCCACGTGGTTCCTGGTTTCCCTGCAGCGCTGAAGAGAATGTTAGCAAAGAGGTAACCGGGACAGTGAAAACAGTACTCAAAGACAGGGAGAGCAAGCTCTCTCTTGGCACTTTGGATGTGGGACATACAGCGAGATGTTTGCTGCTTTTGCGTTTGGCTGTTGGGAGATTTACAGCACAAAGATATCTAGTTGATTTGAAGCAGTTCCGAGAAAGTCTAAACATAATCGCCACTTCTCCCTCCTGGCACTTTCCATGTGGGAGATATAGCAGGATGTATATTGGTTTTGAGGACAACTCAATGGACAGTGTAGGGAGAAAAGTTCCTGGCTCCTTGAATGCCGTTCCTGGAGACACTGCGATCAATGAGGGAGATATGTCAAGATGTGTGTTGGTTTTGAGGACGGCTCTCTGGAGAGTCTTAGCAAAGAGGTCACAGGGATAATCAGAGCAATTCTCAGAGACACTGAGAACAAGCTCGACAATTCCCTCCTGGCACTTTCCCTGTAGGAGATACCGCAAGACGTTTCTGTAGATTGGGCACAGCGCTCTGCAGGGTGTTAGCAGAGACTTTCCCGGGACAGTGAAACCCTATGTCAGAGACACTGAGAAGAAGCCCCAATGTTCCCTCCAGGCACTTTCAGTGTGGGTGCCTTCTCCACGTGGTTCCTGGTTTCCCTGCAGCGCTGAAGAGAATGTTAGCAAAGAGGTAACCGGGACAGCGAAAACAGTACTCAAAGACAGGGAGAGCAAGCTCTCTCTTGGCACTTTGGATGTGGGACATACAGCGAGATGTTTGCTGCTTTTGCGTTTGGCTGTTGGGAGATTTACAGCACAAAGATATCTAGTTGATTTGAAGCAGTTCCGAGAAAGTCTAAACATAATCGCCACTTCTCCCTCCTGGCACTTTCCATGTGGGAGATATAGCAGGATGTATATTGGTTTTGAGGACAACTCAATGGACAGTGTAGGGAGAAAAGTTCCTGGCTCCTTGAATGCCGTTCCTGGAGACACTGCGATCAATGTGGGAGATATGTCAAGATGTGTGTTTGTTTTGAGGACGGCTCTCTGGAGAGTCTTAGCAAAGAGGTCACAGGGATAATCAGAGCAATTCTCAGAGACACTGAGAACAAGCTCGACAATTCCCTCCTGGCACTTTCCCTGTAGGAGATACCGCAAGACGTTTCTGTAGATTGGGCACAGCGCTCTGCAGGGTGTTAGCAGAGACTTTCCCGGGACAGTGAAACCCTATGTCAGAGACACTGAGAAGAAGCCCCAATGTTCCCTCCAGGCACTTTCAGTGTGGGTGCCTTCTCCACGTGGTTCCTGGTTTCCCTGCAGCGCTGAAGAGAATGTTAGCAGAGGTAACCGGGACAGTGAAAACAGTACTCAAGACAGGGAGAGCAAGCTCTCTCTTGGCACTTTGGATGTGGGACATACAGCGAGATGTTTGCTGCTTTTGCGTTTGGCTGTTGGGAGATTTACAGCACAAAGTTATCTAGTTGATTTGAAGCAGTTCCGAGAAAGTCTAAACATAATCCCCACTTCTCCCTCCTGGCACTTTCCATGTGGGAGATATAGCAGGATGTATATTGGTTTTGAGGACAACTCAATGGACAGTGTAGGGAGAAAAGTTCCTGGCTCCTTGAATGCCGTTCCTGGAGACACTGCGATCAATGTGGGAGATATGTCAAGATGTGTGTTGGTTTTGAGGTCGGCTCTCTGGAGAGTCTTAGCAAAGAGGTCACAGGGATAATCAGAGCAATTCTCAGAGACACTGAGAACAAGCTCGACAATTCCCTCCTGGCACTTTCCCTGTAGGAGATACCGCAAGACGTTTCTGTAGATTGGGCACAGCGCTCTGCAGGGTGTTAGCAGAGACTTTCCCGGGACAGTGAAACCCTATGTCAGAGACACTGAGAAGAAGCCCCAATGTTCCCTCCAGGCACTTTCAGTGTGGGTGCCTTCTCCACGTGGTTCCTGGTTTCCCTGCAGCGCTGAAGAGAATGTTAGCAAAGAGGTAACCGGCACAGCGAAAACAGTACTCAAAGACAGGGAGAGCAAGCTCTCTCTTGGCACTTTGGATGTGGGACATACAGCGAGATGTTTGCTGCTTTTGCGTTTGGCTGTTGGGAGATTTACAGCACAAAGATATCTAGTTGATTTGAAGCAGTTCCGAGAAAGTCTAAACATAATCGCCACTTCTCCCTCCTGGCACTTTCCATGTGGGAGATATAGCAGGATGTATATTGGTTTTGAGGACAACTCAATGGACAGTGTAGGGAGAAAAGTTCCTGGCTCCTTGAATGCCGTTCCTGGAGACACTGCGATCAATGAGGGAGATATGTCAAGATGTGTGTTTGTTTTGAGGACGGCTCTCTGGAGAGTCTTAGCAAAGAGGTCACAGGGATAATCAGAGCAATTCTCAGAGACACTGAGAACAAGCTCGACAATTCCCTCCTGGCACTTTCCCTGTAGGAGATACCGCAAGACGTTTCTGTAGATTGGGCACAGCGCTCTGCAGGGTGTTAGCAGAGACTTTCCCGGGACAGTGAAACCCTATGTCAGAGACACTGAGAAGAAGCCCCAATGTTCCCTCCAGGCACTTTCAGTGTGTGTGCCTTCTCCACGTGGTTCCTGGTTTCCCTGCAGCGCTGAAGAGAATGTTAGCAGAGGTAACCGGGACAGTGAAAACAGTACTCAAGACAGGGAGAGCAAGCTCTCTCTTGGCACTTTGGATGTGGGACATACAGCGAGATGTTTGCTGCTTTTGCGTTTGGCTGTTGGGAGATTTACAGCACAAAGATATCTAGTTGATTTGAAGCAGTTCCGAGAAAGTCTAAACATAATCGCCACTTCTCCCTCCTGGCACTTTCCATGTGGGAGATATAGCAGGATGTATATTGGTTTTGAGGACAACTCAATGGACAGTGTAGGGAGAAAAGTTCCTGGCTCCTTGAATGCCGTTCCTGGAGACACTGCGATCAATGTGGGAGATATGTCAAGATGTGTGTTGGTTTTGAGGACGGCTCTCTGGAGAGTCTTAGCAAAGAGGTCACAGGGATAATCAGAGCAATTCTCAGAGACACTGAGAACAAGCTCGACAATTCCCTCCTGGCACTTTCCCTGTAGGAGATACCGCAAGACGTTTCTGTAGATTGGGCACAGCGCTCTGCAGGGTGTTAGCAGAGACTTTCCCGGGACAGTGAAACCCTATGTCAGAGACACTGAGAAGAAGCCCCAATGTTCCCTCCAGGCACTTTCAGTGTGGGTGCCTTCTCCACGTGGTTCCTGGTTTCCCTGCAGCGCTGAAGAGAATGTTAGCAGAGGTAACCGGGACAGCGAAAACAGTACTCAAGACAGGGAGAGCAAGCTCTCTCTTGGCACTTTGGATGTGGGACATACAGCGAGATGTTTGCGGCTTTTGCATTTGGCTGTTGGGAGATTTACAGCACAAAGATATCTAGTTGATTTGAAGCAGTTCCGAGAAAGTCTAAACATAATCGCCACTTCTCCCTCCTGGCACTTTCCATGTGGGAGATATAGCAGGATGTATATTGGTTTTGAGGACAACTCAATGGACAGTGTAGGGAGAAAAGTTCCTGGCTCCTTGAATGCCGTTCCTGGAGACACTGCGATCAATGTGGGAGATATGTCAAGATGTGTGTTTGTTTTGAGGACGGCTCTCTGGAGAGTCTTAGCAAAGAGGTCACAGGGATAATCAGAGCAATTCTCAGAGACACTGAGAACAAGCTCGACAATTCCCTCCTGGCACTTTCCCTGTAGGAGATACCGCAAGACGTTTCTGTAGATTGGGCACAGCGCTCTGCAGGGTGTTAGCAGAGACTTTCCCGGGACAGTGAAACCCTATGTCAGAGACACTGAGAAGAAGCCCCAGTGTTCCCTCCAGGCACTTTCAGTGTGGGTGCCTTCTCCACGTGGTTCCTGGTTTCCCTGCAGCGCTGAAGAGAATGTTAGCAAAGAGGTAACCGGGACAGTGAAAACAGTACTCAAAGACAGGGAGAGCAAGCTCTCTCTTGGCACTTTGGATGTGGGACATACAGCGAGATGTTTGCTGCTTTTGCGTTTGGCTGTTGGGAGATTTACAGCACAAAGATATCTAGTTGATTTGAAGCAGTTCCGAGAAAGTCTAAACATAATCGCCACTTCTCCCTCCTGGCACTTTCCATGTGGGAGATATAGCAGGATGTATATTGGTTTTGAGGACAACTCAATGGACAGTGTAGGGAGAAAAGTTCCTGGCTCCTTGAATGCCGTTCCTGGAGACACTGCGATCAATGAGGGAGATATGTCAAGATGTGTGTTGGTTTTGAGGACGGCTCTCTGGAGAGTCTTAGCAAAGAGGTCACAGGGATAATCAGAGCAATTCTCAGAGACACTGAGAACAAGCTCGACAATTCCCTCCTGGCACTTTCCCTGTAGGAGATACCGCAAGACGTTTCTGTAGATTGGGCACAGTGCTCTGCAGGGTGTTAGCAGAGACTTTCCCGGGACAGTGAAACCCTATGTCAGAGACACTGAGAAGAAGCCCCAATGTTCCCTCCAGGCACTTTCAGTGTGGGTGCCTTCTCCACGTGGTTCCTGGTTTCCCTGCAGCGCTGAAGAGAATGTTAGCAAAGAGGTAACCGGGACAGCGAAAACAGTACTCAAAGACAGGGAGAGCAAGCTCTCTCTTGGCACTTTGGATGTGGGACATACAGCGAGATGTTTGCTGCTTTTGCGTTTGGCTGTTGGGAGATTTACAGCACAAAGATATCTAGTTGATTTGAAGCAGTTCCGAGAAAGTCTAAACATAATCGCCACTTCTCCCTCCTGGCACTTTCCATGTGGGAGATATAGCAGGATGTATATTGGTTTTGAGGACAACTCAATGGACAGTGTAGGGAGAAAAGTTCCTGGCTCCTTGAATGCCGTTCCTGGAGACACTGCGATCAATGTGGGAGATATGTCAAGATGTGTGTTTGTTTTGAGGACGGCTCTCTGGAGAGTCTTAGCAAAGAGGTCACAGGGATAATCAGAGCAATTCTCAGAGACACTGAGAACAAGCTCGACAATTCCCTCCTGGCACTTTCCCTGTAGGAGATACCGCAAGACGTTTCTGTAGATTGGGCACAGCGCTCTGCAGGGTGTTAGCAGAGACTTTCCCGGGACAGTGAAACCCTATGTCAGAGACACTGAGAAGAAGCCCCAATGTTCCCTCCAGGCACTTTCAGTGTGGGTGCCTTCTCCACGTGGTTCCTGGTTTCCCTGCAGCGCTGAAGAGAATGTTAGCAGAGGTAACCGGGACAGTGAAAACAGTACTCAAGACAGGGAGAGCAAGCTCTCTCTTGGCACTTTGGATGTGGGACATACAGCGAGATGTTTGCTGCTTTTGCGTTTGGCTGTTGGGAGATTTACAGCACAAAGTTATCTAGTTGATTTGAAGCAGTTCCGAGAAAGTCTAAACATAATCCCCACTTCTCCCTCCTGGCACTTTCCATGTGGGAGATATAGCAGGATGTATATTGGTTTTGAGGACAACTCAATGGACAGTGTAGGGAGAAAAGTTCCTGGCTCCTTGAATGCCGTTCCTGGAGACACTGCGATCAATGTGGGAGATATGTCAAGATGTGTGTTGGTTTTGAGGTCGGCTCTCTGGAGAGTCTTAGCAAAGAGGTCACAGGGATAATCAGAGCAATTCTCAGAGACACTGAGAACAAGCTCGACAATTCCCTCCTGGCACTTTCCCTGTAGGAGATACCGCAAGACGTTTCTGTAGATTGGGCACAGCGCTCTGCAGGGTGTTAGCAGAGACTTTCCCGGGACAGTGAAACCCTATGTCAGAGACACTGAGAAGAAGCCCCAATGTTCCCTCCAGGCACTTTCAGTGTGGGTGCCTTCTCCACGTGGTTCCTGGTTTCCCTGCAGCGCTGAAGAGAATGTTAGCAAAGAGGTAACCGGCACAGCGAAAACAGTACTCAAAGACAGGGAGAGCAAGCTCTCTCTTGGCACTTTGGATGTGGGACATACAGCGAGATGTTTGCTGCTTTTGCGTTTGGCTGTTGGGAGATTTACAGCACAAAGATATCTAGTTGATTTGAAGCAGTTCCGAGAAAGTCTAAACATAATCGCCACTTCTCCCTCCTGGCACTTTCCATGTGGGAGATATAGCAGGATGTATATTGGTTTTGAGGACAACTCAATGGACAGTGTAGGGAGAAAAGTTCCTGGCTCCTTGAATGCCGTTCCTGGAGACACTGCGATCAATGAGGGAGATATGTCAAGATGTGTGTTTGTTTTGAGGACGGCTCTCTGGAGAGTCTTAGCAAAGAGGTCACAGGGATAATCAGAGCAATTCTCAGAGACACTGAGAACAAGCTCGACAATTCCCTCCTGGCACTTTCCCTGTAGGAGATACCGCAAGACGTTTCTGTAGATTGGGCACAGCGCTCTGCAGGGTGTTAGCAGAGACTTTCCCGGGACAGTGAAACCCTATGTCAGAGACACTGAGAAGAAGCCCCAATGTTCCCTCCAGGCACTTTCAGTGTGTGTGCCTTCTCCACGTGGTTCCTGGTTTCCCTGCAGCGCTGAAGAGAATGTTAGCAGAGGTAACCGGGACAGTGAAAACAGTACTCAAGACAGGGAGAGCAAGCTCTCTCTTGGCACTTTGGATGTGGGACATACAGCGAGATGTTTGCTGCTTTTGCGTTTGGCTGTTGGGAGATTTACAGCACAAAGATATCTAGTTGATTTGAAGCAGTTCCGAGAAAGTCTAAACATAATCGCCACTTCTCCCTCCTGGCACTTTCCATGTGGGAGATATAGCAGGATGTATATTGGTTTTGAGGACAACTCAATGGACAGTGTAGGGAGAAAAGTTCCTGGCTCCTTGAATGCCGTTCCTGGAGACACTGCGATCAATGAGGGAGATATGTCAAGATGTGTGTTGGTTTTGAGGACGGCTCTCTGGAGAGTCTTAGCAAAGAGGTCACAGGGATAATCAGAGCAATTCTCAGAGACACTGAGAACAAGCTCGACAATTCCCTCCTGGCACTTTCCCTGTAGGAGATACCGCAAGACGTTTCTGTAGATTGGGCACAGCGCTCTGCAGGGTGTTAGCAGAGACTTTCCCGGGACAGTGAAACCCTATGTCAGAGACACTGAGAAGAAGCCCCAATGTTCCCTCCAGGCACTTTCAGTGTGGGTGCCTTCTCCACGTGGTTCCTGGTTTCCCTGCAGCGCTGAAGAGAATGTTAGCAGAGGTAACCGGGACAGTGAAAACAGTACTCAAAGACAGGGAGAGCAAGCTCTCTCTTGGCACTTTGGATGTGGGACATACAGCGAGATGTTTGCTGCTTTTGCGTTTGGCTGTTGGGAGATTTACAGCACAAAGATATCTAGTTGATTTGAAGCAGTTCCGAGAAAGTCTAAACATAATCGCCACTTCTCCCTCCTGGCACTTTCCATGTGGGAGATATAGCAGGATGTATATTGGTTTTGAGGACAACTCAATGGACAGTGTAGGGAGAAAAGTTCCTGGCTCCTTGAATGCCGTTCCTGGAGACACTGCGATCAATGTGGGAGATATGTCAAGATGTGTGTTTGTTTTGAGGACGGCTCTCTGGAGAGTCTTAGCAAAGAGGTCACAGGGATAATCAGAGCAATTCTCAGAGACACTGAGAACAAGCTCGACAATTCCCTCCTGGCACTTTCCCTGTAGGAGATACCGCAAGACGTTTCTGTAGATTGGGCACAGTGCTCTGCAGGGTGTTAGCAGAGACTTTCCCGGGACAGTGAAACCCTATGTCAGAGACACTGAGAAGAAGCCCCAATGTTCCCTCCAGGCACTTTCAGTGTGGGTGCCTTCTCCACGTGGTTCCTGGTTTCCCTGCAGCGCTGAAGAGAATGTTAGCAGAGGTAACCGGGACAGTGAAAACAGTACTCAAGACAGGGAGAGCAAGCTCTCTCTTGGCACTTTGGATGTGGGACATACAGCGAGATGTTTGCTGCTTTTGCGTTTGGCTGTTGGGAGATTTACAGCACAAAGATATCTAGTTGATTTGAAGCAGTTCCGAGAAAGTCTAAACATAATCGCCACTTCTCCCTCCTGGCACTTTCCATGTGGGAGATATAGCAGGATGTATATTGGTTTTGAGGACAACTCAATGGACAGTGTAGGGAGAAAAGTTCCTGGCTCCTTGAATGCCGTTCCTGGAGACACTGCGATCAATGAGGGAGATATGTCAAGATGTGTGTTGGTTTTGAGGACGGCTCTCTGGAGAGTCTTAGCAAAGAGGTCACAGGGATAATCAGAGCAATTCTCAGAGACACTGAGAACAAGCTCGACAATTCCCTCCTGGCACTTTCCCTGTAGGAGATACCGCAAGACGTTTCTGTAGATTGGGCACAGCGCTCTGCAGGGTGTTAGCAGAGACTTTCCCGGGACAGTGAAACCCTATGTCAGAGACACTGAGAAGAAGCCCCAATGTTCCCTCCAGGCACTTTCAGTGTGGGTGCCTTCTCCACGTGGTTCCTGGTTTCCCTGCAGCGCTGAAGAGAATGTTAGCAGAGGTAACCGGGACAGTGAAAACAGTACTCAAAGACAGGGAGAGCAAGCTCTCTCTTGGCACTTTGGATGTGGGACATACAGCGAGATGTTTGCTGCTTTTGCGTTTGGCTGTTGGGAGATTTACAGCACAAAGATATCTAGTTGATTTGAAGCAGTTCCGAGAAAGTCTAAACATAATCGCCACTTCTCCCTCCTGGCACTTTCCATGTGGGAGATATAGCAGGATGTATATTGGTTTTGAGGACAACTCAATGGACAGTGTAGGGAGAAAAGTTCCTGGCTCCTTGAATGCCGTTCCTGGAGACACTGCGATCAATGTGGGAGATATGTCAAGATGTGTGTTTGTTTTGAGGACGGCTCTCTGGAGAGTCTTAGCAAAGAGGTCACAGGGATAATCAGAGCAATTCTCAGAGACACTGAGAACAAGCTCGACAATTCCCTCCTGGCACTTTCCCTGTAGGAGATACCGCAAGACGTTTCTGTAGATTGGGCACAGTGCTCTGCAGGGTGTTAGCAGAGACTTTCCCGGGACAGTGAAACCCTATGTCAGAGACACTGAGAAGAAGCCCCAATGTTCCCTCCAGGCACTTTCAGTGTGGGTGCCTTCTCCACGTGGTTCCTGGTTTCCCTGCAGCGCTGAAGAGAATGTTAGCAGAGGTAACCGGGACAGTGAAAACAGTACTCAAGACAGGGAGAGCAAGCTCTCTCTTGGCACTTTGGATGTGGGACATACAGCGAGATGTTTGCTGCTTTTGCGTTTGGCTGTTGGGAGATTTACAGCACAAAGATATCTAGTTGATTTGAAGCAGTTCCGAGAAAGTCTAAACATAATCGCCACTTCTCCCTCCTGGCACTTTCCATGTGGGAGATATAGCAGGATGTATATTGGTTTTGAGGACAACTCAATGGACAGTGTAGGGAGAAAAGTTCCTGGCTCCTTGAATGCCGTTCCTGGAGACACTGCGATCAATGAGGGAGATATGTCAAGATGTGTGTTGGTTTTGAGGACGGCTCTCTGGAGAGTCTTAGCAAAGAGGTCACAGGGATAATCAGAGCAATTCTCAGAGACACTGAGAACAAGCTCGACAATTCCCTCCTGGCACTTTCCCTGTAGGAGATACCGCAAGACGTTTCTGTAGATTGGGCACAGCGCTCTGCAGGGTGTTAGCAGAGACTTTCCCGGGACAGTGAAACCCTATGTCAGAGACACTGAGAAGAAGCCCCAATGTTCCCTCCAGGCACTTTCAGTGTGGGTGCCTTCTCCACGTGGTTCCTGGTTTCCCTGCAGCGCTGAAGAGAATGTTAGCAGAGGTAACCGGGACAGTGAAAACAGTACTCAAAGACAGGGAGAGCAAGCTCTCTCTTGGCACTTTGGATGTGGGACATACAGCGAGATGTTTGCTGCTTTTGCGTTTGGCTGTTGGGAGATTTACAGCACAAAGATATCTAGTTGATTTGAAGCAGTTCCGAGAAAGTCTAAACATAATCGCCACTTCTCCCTCCTGGCACTTTCCATGTGGGAGATATAGCAGGATGTATATTGGTTTTGAGGACAACTCAATGGACAGTGTAGGGAGAAAAGTTCCTGGCTCCTTGAATGCCGTTCCTGGAGACACTGCGATCAATGTGGGAGATATGTCAAGATGTGTGTTGGTTTTGAGGACGGCTCTCTGGAGAGTCTTAGCAAGGAGGTCACAGGGATAATCAGAGCAATTCTCAGAGACACTGAGAACAAGCTCGACAATTCCCTCCTGGCACTTTCCCTGTAGGAGATACCGCAAGGCGTTTCTGTAGATTGGGCACAGCGCTCTGCAGGGTGTTAGCAGAGACTTTCCCGGGACAGTGAAACCCTATGTCAGAGACATTGAGAAGAAGCCCCAGTGTTCCCTCCAGGCACTTTCAGTGTGGGTGCCTTCTCCACGTGGTTCCTGGTTTCCCTGCAGCGCTGAAGAGAATGTTAGCAAAGAGGTAACCGGGACAGTGAAAACAGTACTCAAAGACAGGGAGAGCAAGCTCTCTCTTGGCACTTTGGATGTGGGACATACAGCGAGATGTTTGCTGCTTTTGCGTTTGGCTGTTGGGAGATTTACAGCACAAAGATATCTAGTTGATTTGAAGCAGTTCCGAGAAAGTCTAAACATAATCGCCACTTCTCCCTCCTGGCACTTTCCATGTGGGAGATATAGCAGGATGTATATTGGTTTTGAGGACTACTCAATGGACAGTGTAGGGAGAAAAGTTCCTGGCTCCTTGAATGCCGTTCCTGGAGACACTGCGATCAATGAGGGAGATATGTCAAGATGTGTGTTGGTTTTGAGGACGGCTCTCTGGAGAGTCTTAGCAAAGAGGTCACAGGGATAATCAGAGCAATTCTCAGAGACACTGAGAACAAGCTCGACAATTCCCTCCTGGCACTTTCCCTGTAGGAGATACCGCAAGACGTTTCTGTAGATTGGGCACAGCGCTCTGCAGGGTGTTAGCAGAGACTTTCCCGGGACAGTGAAACCCTATGTCAGAGACATTGAGAAGAAGCCCCAGTGTTCCCTCCAGGCACTTTCAGTGTGGGTGCCTTCTCCACGTGGTTCCTGGTTTCCCTGCAGCGCTGAAGAGAATGTTAGCAAAGAGGTAACCGGGACAGTGAAAACAGTACTCAAAGACAGGGAGAGCAAGCTCTCTCTTGGCACTTTGGATGTGGGACATACAGCGAGATGTTTGCTGCTTTTGCGTTTGGCTGTTGGGAGATTTACAGCACAAAGATATCTAGTTGATTTGAAGCAGTTCCGAGAAAGTCTAAACATAATCGCCACTTCTCCCTCCTGGCACTTTCCATGTGGGAGATATAGCAGGATGTATATTGGTTTTGAGGACAACTCAATGGACAGTGTAGGGAGAAAAGTTCCTGGCTCCTTGAATGCCGTTCCTGGAGACACTGCGATCAATGAGGGAGATATGTCAAGATGTGTGTTGGTTTTGAGGACGGCTCTCTGGAGAGTCTTAGCAAAGAGGTCACAGGGATAATCAGAGCAATTCTCAGAGACACTGAGAACAAGCTCGACAATTCCCTCCTGGCACTTTCCCTGTAGGAGATACCGCAAGACGTTTCTGTAGATTGGGCACAGCGCTCTGCAGGGTGTTAGCAGAGACTTTCCCGGGACAGTGAAACCCTATGTCAGAGACACTGAGAAGAAGCCCCAGTGTTCCCTCCAGGCACTTTCAGTGTGGGTGCCTTCTCCACGTGGTTCCTGGTTTCCCTGCAGCGCTGAAGAGAATGTTAGCAAAGAGGTAACCGGCACAGCGAAAACAGTACTCAAAGACAGGGAGAGCAAGCTCTCTCTTGGCACTTTGGATGTGGGACATACAGCGAGATGTTTGCTGCTTTTGCGTTTGGCTGTTGGGAGATTTACAGCACAAAGATATCTAGTTGATTTGAAGCAGTTCCGAGAAAGTCTAAACATAATCGCCACTTCTCCCTCCTGGCACTTTCCATGTGGGAGATATAGCAGGATGTATATTGGTTTTGAGGACTACTCAATGGACAGTGTAGGGAGAAAAGTTCCTGGCTCCTTGAATGCCGTTCCTGGAGACACTGCGATCAATGTGGGAGATATGTCAAGATGTGTGTTGGTTTTGAGGACGGCTCTCTGGAGAGTCTTAGCAAAGAGGTCACAGGGATAATCAGAGCAATTCTCAGAGACACTGAGAACAAGCTCGACAATTCCCTCCTGGCACTTTCCCTGTAGGAGATACCGCAAGACGTTTCTGTAGATTGGGCACAGCGCTCTGCAGGGTGTTAGCAGAGACTTTCCCGGGACAGTGAAACCCTATGTCAGAGACACTGAGAAGAAGCCCCAGTGTTCCCTCCAGGCACTTTCAGTGTGGGTGCCTTCTCCACGTGGTTCCTGGTTTCCCTGCAGCGCTGAAGAGAATGTTAGCAAAGAGGTAACCGGGACAGCGAAAACAGTACTCAAAGACAGGGAGAGCAAGCTCTCTCTTGGCACTTTGGATGTGGGACATACAGCGAGATGTTTGCTGCTTTTGCGTTTGGCTGTTGGGAGATTTACAGCACAAAGATATCTAGTTGATTTGAAGCAGTTCCGAGAAAGTCTAAACATAATCGCCACTTCTCCCTCCTGGCACTTTCCATGTGGGAGATATAGCAGGATGTATATTGGTTTTGAGGACTACTCAATGGACAGTGTAGGGAGAAAAGTTCCTGGCTCCTTGAATGCCGTTCCTGGAGACACTGCGATCAATGAGGGAGATATGTCAAGATGTGTGTTGGTTTTGAGGACGGCTCTCTGGAGAGTCTTAGCAAAGAGGTCACAGGGATAATCAGAGCAATTCTCAGAGACACTGAGAACAAGCTCGACAATTCCCTCCTGGCACTTTCCCTGTAGGAGATACCGCAAGACGTTTCTGTAGATTGGGCACAGCGCTCTGCAGGGTGTTAGCAGAGACTTTCCCGGGACAGTGAAACCCTATGTCAGAGACACTGAGAAGAAGCCCCAATGTTCCCTCCAGGCACTTTCAGTGTGGGTGCCTTCTCCACGTGGTTCCTGGTTTCCCTGCAGCGCTGAAGAGAATGTTAGCAGAGGTAACCGGGACAGTGAAAACAGTACTCAAGACAGGGAGAGCAAGCTCTCTCTTGGCACTTTGGATGTGGGACATACAGCGAGATGTTTGCTGCTTTTGCGTTTGGCTGTTGGGAGATTTACAGCACAAAGATATCTAGTTGATTTGAAGCAGTTCCGAGAAAGTCTAAACATAATCGCCACTTCTCCCTCCTGGCACTTTCCATGTGGGAGATATAGCAGGATGTATATTGGTTTTGAGGACAACTCAATGGACAGTGTAGGGAGAAAAGTTCCTGGCTCCTTGAATGCCGTTCCTGGAGACACTGCGATCAATGAGGGAGATATGTCAAGATGTGTGTTGGTTTTGAGGACGGCTCTCTGGAGAGTCTTAGCAAAGAGGTCACAGGGATAATCAGAGCAATTCTCAGAGACACTGAGAACAAGCTCGACAATTCCCTCCTGGCACTTTCCCTGTAGGAGATACCGCAAGACGTTTCTGTAGATTGGGCACAGCGCTCTGCAGGGTGTTAGCAGAGACTTTCCCGGGACAGTGAAACCCTATGTCAGAGACACTGAGAAGAAGCCCCAGTGTTCCCTCCAGGCACTTTCAGTGTGGGTGCCTTCTCCACGTGGTTCCTGGTTTCCCTGCAGCGCTGAAGAGAATGTTAGCAAAGAGGTAACCGGGACAGCGAAAACAGTACTCAAAGACAGGGAGAGCAAGCTCTCTCTTGGCACTTTGGATGTGGGACATACAGCGAGATGTTTGCTGCTTTTGCGTTTGGCTGTTGGGAGATTTACAGCACAAAGATATCTAGTTGATTTGAAGCAGTTCCGAGAAAGTCTAAACATAATCGCCACTTCTCCCTCCTGGCACTTTCCATGTGGGAGATATAGCAGGATGTATATTGGTTTTGAGGACTACTCAATGGACAGTGTAGGGAGAAAAGTTCCTGGCTCCTTGAATGCCGTTCCTGGAGACACTGCGATCAATGTGGGAGATATGTCAAGATGTGTGTTGGTTTTGAGGACGGCTCTCTGGAGAGTCTTAGCAAAGAGGTCACAGGGATAATCAGAGCAATTCTCAGAGACACTGAGAACAAGCTCGACAATTCCCTCCTGGCACTTTCCCTGTAGGAGATACCGCAAGACGTTTCTGTAGATTGGGCACAGCGCTCTGCAGGGTGTTAGCAGAGACTTTCCCGGGACAGTGAAACCCTATGTCAGAGACACTGAGAAGAAGCCCCAGTGTTCCCTCCAGGCACTTTCAGTGTGGGTGCCTTCTCCACGTGGTTCCTGGTTTCCCTGCAGCGCTGAAGAGAATGTTAGCAAAGAGGTAACCGGGACAGCGAAAACAGTACTCAAAGACAGGGAGAGCAAGCTCTCTCTTGGCACTTTGGATGTGGGACATACAGCGAGATGTTTGCTGCTTTTGCGTTTGGCTGTTGGGAGATTTACAGCACAAAGATATCTAGTTGATTTGAAGCAGTTCCGAGAAAGTCTAAACATAATCGCCACTTCTCCCTCCTGGCACTTTCCATGTGGGAGATATAGCAGGATGTATATTGGTTTTGAGGACTACTCAATGGACAGTGTAGGGAGAAAAGTTCCTGGCTCCTTGAATGCCGTTCCTGGAGACACTGCGATCAATGAGGGAGATATGTCAAGATGTGTGTTGGTTTTGAGGACGGCTCTCTGGAGAGTCTTAGCAAAGAGGTCACAGGGATAATCAGAGCAATTCTCAGAGACACTGAGAACAAGCTCGACAATTCCCTCCTGGCACTTTCCCTGTAGGAGATACCGCAAGACGTTTCTGTAGATTGGGCACAGCGCTCTGCAGGGTGTTAGCAGAGACTTTCCCGGGACAGTGAAACCCTATGTCAGAGACACTGAGAAGAAGCCCCAATGTTCCCTCCAGGCACTTTCAGTGTGGGTGCCTTCTCCACGTGGTTCCTGGTTTCCCTGCAGCGCTGAAGAGAATGTTAGCAGAGGTAACCGGGACAGTGAAAACAGTACTCAAGACAGGGAGAGCAAGCTCTCTCTTGGCACTTTGGATGTGGGACATACAGCGAGATGTTTGCTGCTTTTGCGTTTGGCTGTTGGGAGATTTACAGCACAAAGATATCTAGTTGATTTGAAGCAGTTCCGAGAAAGTCTAAACATAATCGCCACTTCTCCCTCCTGGCACTTTCCATGTGGGAGATATAGCAGGATGTATATTGGTTTTGAGGACAACTCAATGGACAGTGTAGGGAGAAAAGTTCCTGGCTCCTTGAATGCCGTTCCTGGAGACACTGCGATCAATGAGGGAGATATGTCAAGATGTGTGTTGGTTTTGAGGACGGCTCTCTGGAGAGTCTTAGCAAAGAGGTCACAGGGATAATCAGAGCAATTCTCAGAGACACTGAGAACAAGCTCGACAATTCCCTCCTGGCACTTTCCCTGTAGGAGATACCGCAAGACGTTTCTGTAGATTGGGCACAGCGCTCTGCAGGGTGTTAGCAGAGACTTTCCCGGGACAGTGAAACCCTATGTCAGAGACACTGAGAAGAAGCCCCAATGTTCCCTCCAGGCACTTTCAGTGTGGGTGCCTTCTCCACGTGGTTCCTGGTTTCCCTGCAGCGCTGAAGAGAATGTTAGCAAAGAGGTAACCGGGACAGTGAAAACAGTACTCAAGACAGGGAGAGCAAGCTCTCTCTTGGCACTTTGGATGTGGGACATACAGCGAGATGTTTGCTGCTTTTGCGTTTGGCTGTTGGGAGATTTACAGCACAAAGATATCTAGTTGATTTGAAGCAGTTCCGAGAAAGTCTAAACATAATCGCCACTTCTCCCTCCTGGCACTTTCCGTGTGGGAGATATAGCAGGATGTATATTGGTTTTGAGGACAACTCAATGGACAGTGTAGGGAGAAAAGTTCCTGGCTCCTTGAATGCCGTTCCTGGAGACACTGCGATCAATGAGGGAGATATGTCAAGATGTGTGTTGGTTTTGAGGACGGCTCTCTGGAGAGTCTTAGCAAAGAGGTCACAGGGATAATCAGAGCAATTCTCAGAGACACTGAGAACAAGCTCGACAATTCCCTCCTGGCACTTTCCCTGTAGGAGATACCGCAAGACGTTTCTGTAGATTGGGCACAGCGCTCTGCAGGGTGTTAGCAGAGACTTTCCCGGGACAGTGAAACCCTATGTCAGAGACACTGAGAAGAAGCCCCAATGTTCCCTCCAGGCACTTTCAGTGTGGGTGCCTTCTCCACGTGGTTCCTGGTTTCCCTGCAGCGCTGAAGAGAATGTTAGCAAAGAGGTAACCGGGACAGCGAAAACAGTACTCAAAGACAGGGAGAGCAAGCTCTCTCTTGGCACTTTGGATGTGGGACATACAGCGAGATGTTTGCTGCTTTTGCGTTTGGCTGTTGGGAGATTTACAGCACAAAGATATCTAGTTGATTTGAAGCAGTTCCGAGAAAGTCTAAACATAATCGCCACTTCTCCCTCCTGGCACTTTCCATGTGGGAGATATAGCAGGATGTATATTGGTTTTGAGGACAACTCAATGGACAGTGTAGGGAGAAAAGTTCCTGGCTCCTTGAATGCCGTTCCTGGAGACACTGCGATCAATGAGGGAGATATGTCAAGATGTGTGTTGGTTTTGAGGACGGCTCTCTGGAGAGTCTTAGCAAAGAGGTCACAGGGATAATCAGAGCAATTCTCAGAGACACTGAGAACAAGCTCGACAATTCCCTCCTGGCACTTTCCCTGTAGGAGATACCGCAAGACGTTTCTGTAGATTGGGCACAGCGCTCTGCAGGGTGTTAGCAGAGACTTTCCCGGGACAGTGAAACCCTATGTCAGAGACACTGAGAAGAAGCCCCAATGTTCCCTCCAGGCACTTTCAGTGTGGGTGCCTTCTCCACGTGGTTCCTGGTTTCCCTGCAGCGCTGAAGAGAATGTTAGCAAAGAGGTAACCGGGACAGTGAAAACAGTACTCAAAGACAGGGAGAGCAAGCTCTCTCTTGGCACTTTGGATGTGGGACATACAGCGAGATGTTTGCTGCTTTTGCGTTTGGCTGTTGGGAGATTTACAGCACAAAGATATCTAGTTGATTTGAAGCAGTTCCGAGAAAGTCTAAACATAATCGCCACTTCTCCCTCCTGGCACTTTCCATGTGGGAGATATAGCAGGATGTATATTGGTTTTGAGGACAACTCAATGGACAGTGTAGGGAGAAAAGTTCCTGGCTCCTTGAATGCCGTTCCTGGAGACACTGCGATCAATGTGGGAGATATGTCAAGATGTGTGTTGGTTTTGAGGACGGCTCTCTGGAGAGTCTTAGCAAAGAGGTCACAGGGATAATCAGAGCAATTCTCAGAGACACTGAGAACAAGCTCGACAATTCCCTCCTGGCACTTTCCCTGTAGGAGATACCGCAAGACGTTTCTGTAGATTGGGCACAGCGCTCTGCAGGGTGTTAGCAGAGACTTTCCCGGGACAGTGAAACCCTATGTCAGAGACACTGAGAAGAAGCCCCAGTGTTCCCTCCAGGCACTTTCAGTGTGGGTGCCTTCTCCACGTGGTTCCTGGTTTCCCTGCAGCGCTGAAGAGAATGTTAGCAAAGAGGTAACCGGCACAGCGAAAACAGTACTCAAAGACAGGGAGAGCAAGCTCTCTCTTGGCACTTTGGATGTGGGACATACAGCGAGATGTTTGCTGCTTTTGCGTTTGGCTGTTGGGAGATTTACAGCACAAAGATATCTAGTTGATTTGAAGCAGTTCCGAGAAAGTCTAAACATAATCGCCACTTCTCCCTCCTGGCACTTTCCATGTGGGAGATATAGCAGGATGTATATTGGTTTTGAGGACAACTCAATGGACAGTGTAGGGAGAAAAGTTCCTGGCTCCTTGAATGCCGTTCCTGGAGACACTGCGATCAATGTGGGAGATATGTCAAGATGTGTGTTGGTTTTGAGGACGGCTCTCTGGAGAGTCTTAGCAAAGAGGTCACAGGGATAATCAGAGCAATTCTCAGAGACACTGAGAACAAGCTCGACAATTCCCTCCTGGCACTTTCCCTGTAGGAGATACCGCAAGACGTTTCTGTAGATTGGGCACAGCGCTCTGCAGGGTGTTAGCAGAGACTTTCCCGGGACAGTGAAACCCTATGTCAGAGACACTGAGAAGAAGCCCCAGTGTTCCCTCCAGGCACTTTCAGTGTGGGTGCCTTCTCCACGTGGTTCCTGGTTTCCCTGCAGCGCTGAAGAGAATGTTAGCAAAGAGGTAACCGGGACAGCGAAAACAGTACTCAAAGACAGGGAGAGCAAGCTCTCTCTTGGCACTTTGGATGTGGGACATACAGCGAGATGTTTGCTGCTTTTGCGTTTGGCTGTTGGGAGATTTACAGCACAAAGATATCGAGTTGATTTGAAGCAGTTCCGAGAAAGTCTAAACATAATCGCCACTTCTCCCTCCTGGCACTTTCCATGTGGGAGATATAGCAGGATGTATATTGGTTTTGAGGACTACTCAATGGACAGTGTAGGGAGAAAAGTTCCTGGCTCCTTGAATGCCGTTCCTGGAGACACTGCGATCAATGTGGGAGATATGTCAAGATGTGTGTTGGTTTTGAGGACGGCTCTCTGGAGAGTCTTAGCAAAGAGGTCACAGGGATAATCAGAGCAATTCTCAGAGACACTGAGAACAAGCTCGACAATTCCCTCCTGGCACTTTCCCTGTAGGAGATACCGCAAGACGTTTCTGTAGATTGGGCACAGCGCTCTGCAGGGTGTTAGCAGAGACTTTCCCGGGACAGTGAAACCCTATGTCAGAGACACTGAGAAGAAGCCCCAGTGTTCCCTCCAGGCACTTTCAGTGTGGGTGCCTTCTCCACGTGGTTCCTGGTTTCCCTGCAGCGCTGAAGAGAATGTTAGCAAAGAGGTAACCGGGACAGCGAAAACAGTACTCAAAGAGAGGGAGAGCAAGCTCTCTCTTGGCACTTTGGATGTGGGACATACAGCGAGATGTTTGCTGCTTTTGCGTTTGGCTGTTGGGAGATTTACAGCACAAAGATATCTAGTTGATTTGAAGCAGTTCCGAGAAAGTCTAAACATAATCGCCACTTCTCCCTCCTGGCACTTTCCATGTGGGAGATATAGCAGGATGTATATTGGTTTTGAGGACAACTCAATGGACAGTGTAGGGAGAAAAGTTCGTGGCTCCTTGAATGCCGTTCCTGGAGACACTGCGATCAATGAGGGAGATATGTCAAGATGTGTGTTTGTTTTGAGGACGGCTCTCTGGAGAGTCTTAGCAAAGAGGTCACAGGGATAATCAGAGCAATTCTCAGAGACACTGAGAACAAGCTCGACAATTCCCTCCTGGCACTTTCCCTGTAGGAGATACCGCAAGACGTTTCTGTAGATTGGGCACAGCGCTCTGCAGGGTGTTAGCAGAGACTTTCCCGGGACAGTGAAACCCTATGTCAGAGACACTGAGAAGAAGCCCCAATGTTCCCTCCAGGCACTTTCAGTGTGGGTGCCTTCTCCACGTGGTTCCTGGTTTCCCTGCAGCGCTGAAGAGAATGTTAGCAAAGAGGTAACCGGGACAGTGAAAACAGTACTCAAGACAGGGAGAGCAAGCTCTCTCTTGGCACTTTGGATGTGGGACATACAGCGAGATGTTTGCTGCTTTTGCGTTTGGCTGTTGGGAGATTTACAGCACAAAGATATCTAGTTGATTTGAAGCAGTTCCGAGAAAGTCTAAACATAATCGCCACTTCTCCCTCCTGGCACTTTCCATGTGGGAGATATAGCAGGATGTATATTGGTTTTGAGGACAACTCAATGGACAGTGTAGGGAGAAAAGTTCCTGGCTCCTTGAATGCCGTTCCTGGAGACACTGCGATCAATGAGGGAGATATGTCAAGATGTGTGTTGGTTTTGAGGACGGCTCTCTGGAGAGTCTTAGCAAAGAGGTCACAGGGATAATCAGAGCAATTCTCAGAGACACTGAGAACAAGCTCGACAATTCCCTCCTGGCACTTTCCCTGTAGGAGATACCGCAAGACGTTTCTGTAGATTGGGCACAGCGCTCTGCAGGGTGTTAGCAGAGACTTTCCCGGGACAGTGAAACCCTATGTCAGAGACACTGAGAAGAAGCCCCAATGTTCCCTCCAGGCACTTTCAGTGTGGGTGCCTTCTCCACGTGGTTCCTGGTTTCCCTGCAGCGCTGAAGAGAATGTTAGCAAAGAGGTAACCGGGACAGCGAAAACAGTACTCAAAGACAGGGAGAGCAAGCTCTCTCTTGGCACTTTGGATGTGGGACATACAGCGAGATGTTTGCTGCTTTTGCGTTTGGCTGTTGGGAGATTTACAGCACAAAGATATCTAGTTGATTTGAAGCAGTTCCGAGAAAGTCTAAACATAATCGCCACTTCTCCCTCCTGGCACTTTCCATGTGGGAGATATAGCAGGATGTATATTGGTTTTGAGGACTACTCAATGGACAGTGTAGGGAGAAAAGTTCCTGGCTCCTTGAATGCCGTTCCTGGAGACACTGCGATCAATGTGGGAGATATGTCAAGATGTGTGTTGGTTTTGAGGACGGCTCTCTGGAGAGTCTTAGCAAAGAGGTCACAGGGATAATCAGAGCAATTCTCAGAGACACTGAGAACAAGCTCGACAATTCCCTCCTGGCACTTTCCCTGTAGGAGATACCGCAAGACGTTTCTGTAGATTGGGCACAGCGCTCTGCAGGGTGTTAGCAGAGACTTTCCCGGGACAGTGAAACCCTATGTCAGAGACACTGAGAAGAAGCCCCAGTGTTCCCTCCAGGCACTTTCAGTGTGGGTGCCTTCTCCACGTGGTTCCTGGTTTCCCTGCAGCGCTGAAGAGAATGTTAGCAAAGAGGTAACCGGCACAGCGAAAACAGTACTCAAAGACAGGGAGAGCAAGCTCTCTCTTGGCACTTTGGATGTGGGACATACAGCGAGATGTTTGCTGCTTTTGCGTTTGGCTGTTGGGAGATTTACAGCACAAAGATATCTAGTTGATTTGAAGCAGTTCCGAGAACGTCTAAACATAATCGCCACTTCTCCCTCCTGGCACTTTCCATGTGGGAGATATAGCAGGATGTATATTGGTTTTGAGGACTACTCAATGGACAGTGTAGGGAGAAAAGTTCCTGGCTCCTTGAATGCCGTTCCTGGAGAAACTGCGATCAATGAGGGAGATATGTCAAGATGTGTGTTGGTTTTGAGGACGGCTCTCTGGAGAGTCTTAGCAAAGAGGTCACAGGGATAATCAGAGCAATTCTCAGAGACACTGAGAACAAGCTCGACAATTCCCTCCTGGCACTTTCCCTGTAGGAGATACCGCAAGACGTTTCTGTAGATTGGGCACAGCGCTCTGCAGGGTGTTAGCAGAGACTTTCCCGGGACAGTGAAACCCTATGTCAGAGACACTGAGAAGAAGCCCCAATGTTCCCTCCAGGCACTTTCAGTGTGGGTGCCTTCTCCACGTGGTTCCTGGTTTCCCTGCAGCGCTGAAGAGAATGTTAGCAGAGGTAACCGGGACAGTGAAAACAGTACTCAAGACAGGGAGAGCAAGCTCTCTCTTGGCACTTTGGATGTGGGACATACAGCGAGATGTTTGCTGCTTTTGCGTTTGGCTGTTGGGAGATTTACAGCACAAAGATATCTAGTTGATTTGAAGCAGTTCCGAGAAAGTCTAAACATAATCGCCACTTCTCCCTCCTGGCACTTTCCATGTGGGAGATATAGCAGGATGTATATTGGTTTTGAGGACAACTCAATGGACAGTGTAGGGAGAAAAGTTCCTGGCTCCTTGAATGCCGTTCCTGGAGACACTGCGATCAATGAGGGAGATATGTCAAGATGTGTGTTGGTTTTGAGGACGGCTCTCTGGAGAGTCTTAGCAAAGAGGTCACAGGGATAATCAGAGCAATTCTCAGAGACACTGAGAACAAGCTCGACAATTCCCTCCTGGCACTTTCCCTGTAGGAGATACCGCAAGACGTTTCTGTAGATTGGGCACAGCGCTCTGCAGGGTGTTAGCAGAGACTTTCCCGGGACAGTGAAACCCTATGTCAGAGACACTGAGAAGAAGCCCCAATGTTCCCTCCAGGCACTTTCAGTGTGGGTGCCTTCTCCACGTGGTTCCTGGTTTCCCTGCAGCGCTGAAGAGAATGTTAGCAAAGAGGTAACCGGGACAGTGAAAACAGTACTCAAGACAGGGAGAGCAAGCTCTCTCTTGGCACTTTGGATGTGGGACATACAGCGAGATGTTTGCTGCTTTTGCGTTTGGCTGTTGGGAGATTTACAGCACAAAGATATCTAGTTGATTTGAAGCAGTTCCGAGAAAGTCTAAACATAATCGCCACTTCTCCCTCCTGGCACTTTCCATGTGGGAGATATAGCAGGATGTATATTGGTTTTGAGGACAACTCAATGGACAGTGTAGGGAGAAAAGTTCCTGGCTCCTTGAATGCCGTTCCTGGAGACACTGCGATCAATGAGGGAGATATGTCAAGATGTGTGTTGGTTTTGAGGACGGCTCTCTGGAGAGTCTTAGCAAAGAGGTCACAGGGATAATCAGAGCAATTCTCAGAGACACTGAGAACAAGCTCGACAATTCCCTCCTGGCACTTTCCCTGTAGGAGATACCGCAAGACGTTTCTGTAGATTGGGCACAGCGCTCTGCAGGGTGTTAGCAGAGACTTTCCCGGGACAGTGAAACCCTATGTCAGAGACACTGAGAAGAAGCCCCAATGTTCCCTCCAGGCACTTTCAGTGTGGGTGCCTTCTCCACGTGGTTCCTGGTTTCCCTGCAGCGCTGAAGAGAATGTTAGCAAAGAGGTAACCGGGACAGCGAAAACAGTACTCAAAGACAGGGAGAGCAAGCTCTCTCTTGGCACTTTGGATGTGGGACATACAGCGAGATGTTTGCTGCTTTTGCGTTTGGCTGTTGGGAGATTTACAGCACAAAGATATCTAGTTGATTTGAAGCAGTTCCGAGAAAGTCTAAACATAATCGCCACTTCTCCCTCCTGGCACTTTCCATGTGGGAGATATAGCAGGATGTATATTGGTTTTGAGGACAACTCAATGGACAGTGTAGGGAGAAAAGTTCCTGGCTCCTTGAATGCCGTTCCTGGAGACACTGCGATCAATGAGGGAGATATGTCAAGATGTGTGTTGGTTTTGAGGACGGCTCTCTGGAGAGTCTTAGCAAAGAGGTCACAGGGATAATCAGAGCAATTCTCAGAGACACTGAGAACAAGCTCGACAATTCCCTCCTGGCACTTTCCCTGTAGGAGATACCGCAAGACGTTTCTGTAGATTGGGCACAGCGCTCTGCAGGGTGTTAGCAGAGACTTTCCCGGGACAGTGAAACCCTATGTCAGAGACACTGAGAAGAAGCCCCAATGTTCCCTCCAGGCACTTTCAGTGTGGGTGCCTTCTCCACGTGGTTCCTGGTTTCCCTGCAGCGCTGAAGAGAATGTTAGCAAAGAGGTAACCGGGACAGTGAAAACAGTACTCAAGACAGGGAGAGCAAGCTCTCTCTTGGCACTTTGGATGTGGGACATACAGCGAGATGTTTGCTGCTTTTGCGTTTGGCTGTTGGGAGATTTACAGCACAAAGATATCTAGTTGATTTGAAGCAGTTCCGAGAAAGTCTAAACATAATCGCCACTTCTCCCTCCTGGCACTTTCCATGTGGGAGATATAGCAGGATGTATATTGGTTTTGAGGACAACTCAATGGACAGTGTAGGGAGAAAAGTTCCTGGCTCCTTGAATGCCGTTCCTGGAGACACTGCGATCAATGAGGGAGATATGTCAAGATGTGTGTTGGTTTTGAGGACGGCTCTCTGGAGAGTCTTAGCAAAGAGGTCACAGGGATAATCAGAGCAATTCTCAGAGACACTGAGAACAAGCTCGACAATTCCCTCCTGGCACTTTCCCTGTAGGAGATACCGCAAGACGTTTCTGTAGATTGGGCACAGCGCTCTGCAGGGTGTTAGCAGAGACTTTCCCGGGACAGTGAAACCCTATGTCAGAGACACTGAGAAGAAGCCCCAATGTTCCCTCCAGGCACTTTCAGTGTGGGTGCCTTCTCCACGTGGTTCCTGGTTTCCCTGCAGCGCTGAAGAGAATGTTAGCAAAGAGGTAACCGGGACAGTGAAAACAGTACTCAAAGACAGGGAGAGCAAGCTCTCTCTTGGCACTTTGGATGTGGGACATACAGCGAGATGTTTGCTGCTTTTGCGTTTGGCTGTTGGGAGATTTACAGCACAAAGATATCTAGTTGATTTGAAGCAGTTCCGAGAAAGTCTAAACATAATCGCCACTTCTCCCTCCTGGCACTTTCCATGTGGGAGATATAGCAGGATGTATATTGGTTTTGAGGACAACTCAATGGACAGTGTAGGGAGAAAAGTTCCTGGCTCCTTGAATGCCGTTCCTGGAGACACTGCGATCAATGTGGGAGATATGTCAAGATGTGTGTTGGTTTTGAGGACGGCTCTCTGGAGAGTCTTAGCAAAGAGGTCACAGGGATAATCAGAGCAATTCTCAGAGACACTGAGAACAAGCTCGACAATTCCCTCCTGGCACTTTCCCTGTAGGAGATACCGCAAGACGTTTCTGTAGATTGGGCACAGCGCTCTGCAGGGTGTTAGGAGAGACTTTCCCGGGACAGTGAAACCCTATGTCAGAGACACTGAGAAGAAGCCCCAGTGTTCCCTCCAGGCACTTTCAGTGTGGGTGCCTTCTCCACGTGGTTCCTGGTTTCCCTGCAGCGCTGAAGAGAATGTTAGCAAAGAGGTAACCGGCACAGCGAAAACAGTACTCAAAGACAGGGAGAGCAAGCTCTCTCTTGGCACTTTGGATGTGGGACATACAGCGAGATGTTTGCTGCTTTTGCGTTTGGCTGTTGGGAGATTTACAGCACAAAGATATCTAGTTGATTTGAAGCAGTTCCGAGAAAGTCTAAACATAATCGCCACTTCTCCCTCCTGGCACTTTCCATGTGGGAGATATAGCAGGATGTATATTGGTTTTGAGGACAACTCAATGGACAGTGTAGGGAGAAAAGTTCCTGGCTCCTTGAATGCCGTTCCTGGAGACACTGCGATCAATGTGGGAGATATGTCAAGATGTGTGTTGGTTTTGAGGACGGCTCTCTGGAGAGTCTTAGCAAAGAGGTCACAGGGATAATCAGAGCAATTCTCAGAGACACTGAGAACAAGCTCGACAATTCCCTCCTGGCACTTTCCCTGTAGGAGATACCGCAAGACGTTTCTGTAGATTGGGCACAGCGCTCTGCAGGGTGTTAGCAGAGACTTTCCCGGGACAGTGAAACCCTATGTCAGAGACACTGAGAAGAAGCCCCAGTGTTCCCTCCAGGCACTTTCAGTGTGGGTGCCTTCTCCACGTGGTTCCTGGTTTCCCTGCAGCGCTGAAGAGAATGTTAGCAAAGAGGTAACCGGGACAGCGAAAACAGTACTCAAAGACAGGGAGAGCAAGCTCTCTCTTGGCACTTTGGATGTGGGACATACAGCGAGATGTTTGCTGCTTTTGCGTTTGGCTGTTGGGAGATTTACAGCACAAAGATATCTAGTTGATTTGAAGCAGTTCCGAGAAAGTCTAAACATAATCGCCACTTCTCCCTCCTGGCACTTTCCATGTGGGAGATATAGCAGGATGTATATTGGTTTTGAGGACTACTCAATGGACAGTGTAGGGAGAAAAGTTCCTGGCTCCTTGAATGCCGTTCCTGGAGACACTGCGATCAATGTGGGAGATATGTCAAGATGTGTGTTGGTTTTGAGGACGGCTCTCTGGAGAGTCTTAGCAAAGAGGTCACAGGGATAATCAGAGCAATTCTCAGAGACACTGAGAACAAGCTCGACAATTCCCTCCTGGCACTTTCCCTGTAGGAGATACCGCAAGACGTTTCTGTAGATTGGGCACAGCGCTCTGCAGGGTGTTAGCAGAGACTTTCCCGGGACAGTGAAACCCTATGTCAGAGACACTGAGAAGAAGCCCCAGTGTTCCCTCCAGGCACTTTCAGTGTGGGTGCCTTCTCCACGTGGTTCCTGGTTTCCCTGCAGCGCTGAAGAGAATGTTAGCAAAGAGGTAACCGGGACAGCGAAAACAGTACTCAAAGACAGGGAGAGCAAGCTCTCTCTTGGCACTTTGGATGTGGGACATACAGCGAGATGTTTGCTGCTTTTGCGTTTGGCTGTTGGGAGATTTACAGCACAAAGATATCTAGTTGATTTGAAGCAGTTCCGAGAAAGTCTAAACATAATCGCCACTTCTCCCTCCTGGCACTTTCCATGTGGGAGATATAGCAGGATGTATATTGGTTTTGAGGACTACTCAATGGACAGTGTAGGGAGAAAAGTTCCTGGCTCCTTGAATGCCGTTCCTGGAGACACTGCGATCAATGAGGGAGATATGTCAAGATGTGTGTTGGTTTTGAGGACGGCTCTCTGGAGAGTCTTAGCAAAGAGGTCACAGGGATAATCAGAGCAATTCTCAGAGACACTGAGAACAAGCTCGACAATTCCCTCCTGGCACTTTCCCTGTAGGAGATACCGCAAGACGTTTCTGTAGATTGGGCACAGCGCTCTGCAGGGTGTTAGCAGAGACTTTCCCGGGACAGTGAAACCCTATGTCAGAGACACTGAGAAGAAGCCCCAATGTTCCCTCCAGGCACTTTCAGTGTGGGTGCCTTCTCCACGTGGTTCCTGGTTTCCCTGCAGCGCTGAAGAGAATGTTAGCAGAGGTAACCGGGACAGTGAAAACAGTACTCAAGACAGGGAGAGCAAGCTCTCTCTTGGCACTTTGGATGTGGGACATACAGCGAGATGTTTGCTGCTTTTGCGTTTGGCTGTTGGGAGATTTACAGCACAAAGATATCTAGTTGATTTGAAGCAGTTCCGAGAAAGTCTAAACATAATCGCCACTTCTCCCTCCTGGCACTTTCCATGTGGGAGATATAGCAGGATGTATATTGGTTTTGAGGACAACTCAATGGACAGTGTAGGGAGAAAAGTTCCTGGCTCCTTGAATGCCGTTCCTGGAGACACTGCGATCAATGAGGGAGATATGTCAAGATGTGTGTTGGTTTTGAGGACGGCTCTCTGGAGAGTCTTAGCAAAGAGGTCACAGGGATAATCAGAGCAATTCTCAGAGACACTGAGAACAAGCTCGACAATTCCCTCCTGGCACTTTCCCTGTAGGAGATACCGCAAGACGTTTCTGTAGATTGGGCACAGCGCTCTGCAGGGTGTTAGCAGAGACTTTCCCGGGACAGTGAAACCCTATGTCAGAGACACTGAGAAGAAGCCCCAATGTTCCCTCCAGGCACTTTCAGTGTGGGTGCCTTCTCCACGTGGTTCCTGGTTTCCCTGCAGCGCTGAAGAGAATGTTAGCAAAGAGGTAACCGGGACAGCGAAAACAGTACTCAAAGACAGGGAGAGCAAGCTCTCTCTTGGCACTTTGGATGTGGGACATACAGCGAGATGTTTGCTGCTTTTGCGTTTGGCTGTTGGGAGATTTACAGCACAAAGATATCTAGTTGATTTGAAGCAGTTCCGAGAAAGTCTAAACATAATCGCCACTTCTCCCTCCTGGCACTTTCCATGTGGGAGATATAGCAGGATGTATATTGGTTTTGAGGACAACTCAATGGACAGTGTAGGGAGAAAAGTTCCTGGCTCCTTGAATGCCGTTCCTGGAGACACTGCGATCAATGAGGGAGATATGTCAAGATGTGTGTTGGTTTTGAGGACGGCTCTCTGGAGAGTCTTAGCAAAGAGGTCACAGGGATAATCAGAGCAATTCTCAGAGACACTGAGAACAAGCTCGACAATTCCCTCCTGGCACTTTCCCTGTAGGAGATACCGCAAGACGTTTCTGTAGATTGGGCACAGCGCTCTGCAGGGTGTTAGCAGAGACTTTCCCGGGACAGTGAAACCCTATGTCAGAGACACTGAGAAGAAGCCCCAATGTTCCCTCCAGGCACTTTCAGTGTGGGTGCCTTCTCCACGTGGTTCCTGGTTTCCCTGCAGCGCTGAAGAGAATGTTAGCAAAGAGGTAACCGGGACAGTGAAAACAGTACTCAAAGACAGGGAGAGCAAGCTCTCTCTTGGCACTTTGGATGTGGGACATACAGCGAGATGTTTGCTGCTTTTGCGTTTGGCTGTTGGGAGATTTACAGCACAAAGATATCTAGTTGATTTGAAGCAGTTCCGAGAAAGTCTAAACATAATCGCCACTTCTCCCTCCTGGCACTTTCCATGTGGGAGATATAGCAGGATGTATATTGGTTTTGAGGACAACTCAATGGACAGTGTAGGGAGAAAAGTTCCTGGCTCCTTGAATGCCGTTCCTGGAGACACTGCGATCAATGAGGGAGATATGTCAAGATGTGTGTTGGTTTTGAGGACGGCTCTCTGGAGAGTCTTAGCAAAGAGGTCACAGGGATAATCAGAGCAATTCTCAGAGACACTGAGAACAAGCTCGACAATTCCCTCCTGGCACTTTCCCTGTAGGAGATACCGCAAGACGTTTCTGTAGATTGGGCACAGCGCTCTGCAGGGTGTTAGCAGAGACTTTCCCGGGACAGTGAAACCCTATGTCAGAGACACTGAGAAGAAGCCCCAATGTTCCCTCCAGGCACTTTCAGTGTGGGTGCCTTCTCCACGTGGTTCCTGGTTTCCCTGCAGCGCTGAAGAGAATGTTAGCAAAGAGGTAACCGGGACAGTGAAAACAGTACTCAAGACAGGGAGAGCAAGCTCTCTCTTGGCACTTTGGATGTGGGACATACAGCGAGATGTTTGCTGCTTTTGCGTTTGGCTGTTGGGAGATTTACAGCACAAAGATATCTAGTTGATTTGAAGCAGTTCCGAGAAAGTCTAAACATAATCGCCACTTCTCCCTCCTGGCACTTTCCATGTGGGAGATATAGCAGGATGTATATTGGTTTTGAGGACAACTCAATGGACAGTGTAGGGAGAAAAGTTCCTGGCTCCTTGAATGCCGTTCCTGGAGACACTGCGATCAATGAGGGAGATATGTCAAGATGTGTGTTGGTTTTGAGGACGGCTCTCTGGAGAGTCTTAGCAAAGAGGT
The DNA here is from genome assembly GCF_963924245.1 of Chroicocephalus ridibundus. Lineage (NCBI taxonomy): Eukaryota > Metazoa > Chordata > Aves > Charadriiformes > Laridae > Chroicocephalus > Chroicocephalus ridibundus. The sequence continues at coordinate 142,838 of NW_026961515.1, forward strand.
CACAGGGATAATCAGAGCAATTCTCAGAGACACTGAGAACAAGCTCGACAATTCCCTCCTGGCACTTTCCCTGTAGGAGATACCGCAAGACGTTTCTGTAGATTGGGCACAGCGCTCTGCAGGGTGTTAGCAGAGACTTTCCCGGGACAGTGAAACCCTATGTCAGAGACACTGAGAAGAAGCCCCAATGTTCCCTCCAGGCACTTTCAGTGTGGGTGCCTTCTCCACGTGGTTCCTGGTTTCCCTGCAGCGCTGAAGAGAATGTTAGCAAAGAGGTAACCGGGACAGCGAAAACAGTACTCAAAGACAGGGAGAGCAAGCTCTCTCTTGGCACTTTGGATGTGGGACATACAGCGAGATGTTTGCTGCTTTTGCGTTTGGCTGTTGGGAGATTTACAGCACAAAGATATCTAGTTGATTTGAAGCAGTTCCGAGAAAGTCTAAACATAATCGCCACTTCTCCCTCCTGGCACTTTCCATGTGGGAGATATAGCAGGATGTATATTGGTTTTGAGGACAACTCAATGGACAGTGTAGGGAGAAAAGTTCCTGGCTCCTTGAATGCCGTTCCTGGAGACACTGCGATCAATGAGGGAGATATGTCAAGATGTGTGTTGGTTTTGAGGACGGCTCTCTGGAGAGTCTTAGCAAAGAGGTCACAGGGATAATCAGAGCAATTCTCAGAGACACTGAGAACAAGCTCGACAATTCCCTCCTGGCACTTTCCCTGTAGGAGATACCGCAAGACGTTTCTGTAGATTGGGCACAGCGCTCTGCAGGGTGTTAGCAGAGACTTTCCCGGGACAGTGAAACCCTATGTCAGAGACACTGAGAAGAAGCCCCAATGTTCCCTCCAGGCACTTTCAGTGTGGGTGCCTTCTCCACGTGGTTCCTGGTTTCCCTGCAGCGCTGAAGAGAATGTTAGCAAAGAGGTAACCGGGACAGCGAAAACAGTACTCAAAGACAGGGAGAGCAAGCTCTCTCTTGGCACTTTGGATGTGGGACATACAGCGAGATGTTTGCTGCTTTTGCGTTTGGCTGTTGGGAGATTTACAGCACAAAGATATCTAGTTGATTTGAAGCAGTTCCGAGAAAGTCTAAACATAATCGCCACTTCTCCCTCCTGGCACTTTCCATGTGGGAGATATAGCAGGATGTATATTGGTTTTGAGGACAACTCAATGGACAGTGTAGGGAGAAAAGTTCCTGGCTCCTTGAATGCCGTTCCTGGAGACACTGCGATCAATGTGGGAGATATGTCAAGATGTGTGTTGGTTTTGAGGACGGCTCTCTGGAGAGTCTTAGCAAAGAGGTCACAGGGATAATCAGAGCAATTCTCAGAGACACTGAGAACAAGCTCGACAATTCCCTCCTGGCACTTTCCCTGTAGGAGATACCGCAAGACGTTTCTGTAGATTGGGCACAGCGCTCTGCAGGGTGTTAGCAGAGACTTTCCCGGGACAGTGAAACCCTATGTCAGAGACACTGAGAAGAAGCCCCAGTGTTCCCTCCAGGCACTTTCAGTGTGGGTGCCTTCTCCACGTGGTTCCTGGTTTCCCTGCAGCGCTGAAGAGAATGTTAGCAAAGAGGTAACCGGCACAGCGAAAACAGTACTCAAAGACAGGGAGAGCAAGCTCTCTCTTGGCACTTTGGATGTGGGACATACAGCGAGATGTTTGCTGCTTTTGCGTTTGGCTGTTGGGAGATTTACAGCACAAAGATATCTAGTTGATTTGAAGCAGTTCCGAGAAAGTCTAAACATAATCGCCACTTCTCCCTCCTGGCACTTTCCATGTGGGAGATATAGCAGGATGTATATTGGTTTTGAGGACAACTCAATGGACAGTGTAGGGAGAAAAGTTCCTGGCTCCTTGAATGCCGTTCCTGGAGACACTGCGATCAATGTGGGAGATATGTCAAGATGTGTGTTGGTTTTGAGGACGGCTCTCTGGAGAGTCTTAGCAAAGAGGTCACAGGGATAATCAGAGCAATTCTCAGAGACACTGAGAACAAGCTCGACAATTCCCTCCTGGCACTTTCCCTGTAGGAGATACCGCAAGACGTTTCTGTAGATTGGGCACAGCGCTCTGCAGGGTGTTAGCAGAGACTTTCCCGGGACAGTGAAACCCTATGTCAGAGACACTGAGAAGAAGCCCCAGTGTTCCCTCCAGGCACTTTCAGTGTGGGTGCCTTCTCCACGTGGTTCCTGGTTTCCCTGCAGCGCTGAAGAGAATGTTAGCAAAGAGGTAACCGGCACAGCGAAAACAGTACTCAAAGACAGGGAGAGCAAGCTCTCTCTTGGCACTTTGGATGTGGGACATACAGCGAGATGTTTGCTGCTTTTGCGTTTGGCTGTTGGGAGATTTACAGCACAAAGATATCTAGTTGATTTGAAGCAGTTCCGAGAAAGTCTAAACATAATCGCCACTTCTCCCTCCTGGCACTTTCCATGTGGGAGATATAGCAGGATGTATATTGGTTTTGAGGACAACTCAATGGACAGTGTAGGGAGAAAAGTTCCTGGCTCCTTGAATGCCGTTCCTGGAGACACTGCGATCAATGTGGGAGATATGTCAAGATGTGTGTTGGTTTTGAGGACGGCTCTCTGGAGAGTCTTAGCAAAGAGGTCACAGGGATAATCAGAGCAATTCTCAGAGACACTGAGAACAAGCTCGACAATTCCCTCCTGGCACTTTCCCTGTAGGAGATACCGCAAGACGTTTCTGTAGATTGGGCACAGCGCTCTGCAGGGTGTTAGCAGAGACTTTCCCGGGACAGTGAAACCCTATGTCAGAGACACTGAGAAGAAGCCCCAGTGTTCCCTCCAGGCACTTTCAGTGTGGGTGCCTTCTCCACGTGGTTCCTGGTTTCCCTGCAGCGCTGAAGAGAATGTTAGCAAAGAGGTAACCGGGACAGCGAAAACAATACTCAAAGACAGGGAGAGCAAGCTCTCTCTTGGCACTTTGGATGTGGGACATACAGCGAGATGTTTGCTGCTTTTGCGTTTGGCTGTTGGGAGATTTACAGCACAAAGATATCTAGTTGATTTGAAGCAGTTCCGAGAAAGTCTAAACATAATCGCCACTTCTCCCTCCTGGCACTTTCCATGTGGGAGATATAGCAGGATGTATATTGGTTTTGAGGACTACTCAATGGACAGTGTAGGGAGAAAAGTTCCTGGCTCCTTGAATGCCGTTCCTGGAGACACTGCGATCAATGTGGGAGATATGTCAAGATGTGTGTTGGTTTTGAGGACGGCTCTCTGGAGAGTCTTAGCAAAGAGGTCACAGGGATAATCAGAGCAATTCTCAGAGACACTGAGAACAAGCTCGACAATTCCCTCCTGGCACTTTCCCTGTAGGAGATACCGCAAGACGTTTCTGTAGATTGGGCACAGCGCTCTGCAGGGTGTTAGCAGAGACTTTCCCGGGACAGTGAAACCCTATGTCAGAGACACTGAGAAGAAGCCCCAGTGTTCCCTCCAGGCACTTTCAGTGTGGGTGCCTTCTCCACGTGGTTCCTGGTTTCCCTGCAGCGCTGAAGAGAATGTTAGCAAAGAGGTAACCGGGACAGCGAAAACAGTACTCAAAGACAGGGAGAGCAAGCTCTCTCTTGGCACTTTGGATGTGGGACATACAGCGAGATGTTTGCTGCTTTTGCGTTTGGCTGTTGGGAGATTTACAGCACAAAGATATCTAGTTGATTTGAAGCAGTTCCGAGAAAGTCTAAACATAATCGCCACTTCTCCCTCCTGGCACTTTCCATGTGGGAGATATAGCAGGATGTATATTGGTTTTGAGGACTACTCAATGGACAGTGTAGGGAGAAAAGTTCCTGGCTCCTTGAATGCCGTTCCTGGAGACACTGCGATCAATGAGGGAGATATGTCAAGATGTGTGTTGGTTTTGAGGACGGCTCTCTGGAGAGTCTTAGCAAAGAGGTCACAGGGATAATCAGAGCAATTCTCAGAGACACTGAGAACAAGCTCGACAATTCCCTCCTGGCACTTTCCCTGTAGGAGATACCGCAAGACGTTTCTGTAGATTGGGCACAGCGCTCTGCAGGGTGTTAGCAGAGACTTTCCCGGGACAGTGAAACCCTATGTCAGAGACACTGAGAAGAAGCCCCAATGTTCCCTCCAGGCACTTTCAGTGTGGGTGCCTTCTCCACGTGGTTCCTGGTTTCCCTGCAGCGCTGAAGAGAATGTTAGCAGAGGTAACCGGGACAGTGAAAACAGTACTCAAGACAGGGAGAGCAAGCTCTCTCTTGGCACTTTGGATGTGGGACATACAGCGAGATGTTTGCTGCTTTTGCGTTTGGCTGTTGGGAGATTTACAGCACAAAGATATCTAGTTGATTTGAAGCAGTTCCGAGAAAGTCTAAACATAATCGCCACTTCTCCCTCCTGGCACTTTCCATGTGGGAGATATAGCAGGATGTATATTGGTTTTGAGGACAACTCAATGGACAGTGTAGGGAGAAAAGTTCCTGGCTCCTTGAATGCCGTTCCTGGAGACACTGCGATCAATGAGGGAGATATGTCAAGATGTGTGTTGGTTTTGAGGACGGCTCTCTGGAGAGTCTTAGCAAAGAGGTCACAGGGATAATCAGAGCAATTCTCAGAGACACTGAGAACAAGCTCGACAATTCCCTCCTGGCACTTTCCCTGTAGGAGATACCGCAAGACGTTTCTGTAGATTGGGCACAGCGCTCTGCAGGGTGTTAGCAGAGACTTTCCCGGGACAGTGAAACCCTATGTCAGAGACACTGAGAAGAAGCCCCAATGTTCCCTCCAGGCACTTTCAGTGTGGGTGCCTTCTCCACGTGGTTCCTGGTTTCCCTGCAGCGCTGAAGAGAATGTTAGCAAAGAGGTAACCGGGACAGTGAAAACAGTACTCAAGACAGGGAGAGCAAGCTCTCTCTTGGCACTTTGGATGTGGGACATACAGCGAGATGTTTGCTGCTTTTGCGTTTGGCTGTTGGGAGATTTACAGCACAAAGATATCTAGTTGATTTGAAGCAGTTCCGAGAAAGTCTAAACATAATCGCCACTTCTCCCTCCTGGCACTTTCCATGTGGGAGATATAGCAGGATGTATATTGGTTTTGAGGACAACTCAATGGACAGTGTAGGGAGAAAAGTTCCTGGCTCCTTGAATGCCGTTCCTGGAGACACTGCGATCAATGAGGGAGATATGTCAAGATGTGTGTTGGTTTTGAGGACGGCTCTCTGGAGAGTCTTAGCAAAGAGGTCACAGGGATAATCAGAGCAATTCTCAGAGACACTGAGAACAAGCTCGACAATTCCCTCCTGGCACTTTCCCTGTAGGAGATACCGCAAGACGTTTCTGTAGATTGGGCACAGCGCTCTGCAGGGTGTTAGCAGAGACTTTCCCGGGACAGTGAAACCCTATGTCAGAGACACTGAGAAGAAGCCCCAATGTTCCCTCCAGGCACTTTCAGTGTGGGTGCCTTCTCCACGTGGTTCCTGGTTTCCCTGCAGCGCTGAAGAGAATGTTAGCAAAGAGGTAACCGGGACAGCGAAAACAGTACTCAAAGACAGGGAGAGCAAGCTCTCTCTTGGCACTTTGGATGTGGGACATACAGCGAGATGTTTGCTGCTTTTGCGTTTGGCTGTTGGGAGATTTACAGCACAAAGATATCTAGTTGATTTGAAGCAGTTCCGAGAAAGTCTAAACATAATCGCCACTTCTCCCTCCTGGCACTTTCCATGTGGGAGATATAGCAGGATGTATATTGGTTTTGAGGACAACTCAATGGACAGTGTAGGGAGAAAAGTTCCTGGCTCCTTGAATGCCGTTCCTGGAGACACTGCGATCAATGAGGGAGATATGTCAAGATGTGTGTTGGTTTTGAGGACGGCTCTCTGGAGAGTCTTAGCAAAGAGGTCACAGGGATAATCAGAGCAATTCTCAGAGACACTGAGAACAAGCTCGACAATTCCCTCCTGGCACTTTCCCTGTAGGAGATACCGCAAGACGTTTCTGTAGATTGGGCACAGCGCTCTGCAGGGTGTTAGCAGAGACTTTCCCGGGACAGTGAAACCCTATGTCAGAGACACTGAGAAGAAGCCCCAATGTTCCCTCCAGGCACTTTCAGTGTGGGTGCCTTCTCCACGTGGTTCCTGGTTTCCCTGCAGCGCTGAAGAGAATGTTAGCAAAGAGGTAACCGGGACAGTGAAAACAGTACTCAAAGACAGGGAGAGCAAGCTCTCTCTTGGCACTTTGGATGTGGGACATACAGCGAGATGTTTGCTGCTTTTGCGTTTGGCTGTTGGGAGATTTACAGCACAAAGATATCTAGTTGATTTGAAGCAGTTCCGAGAAAGTCTAAACATAATCGCCACTTCTCCCTCCTGGCACTTTCCATGTGGGAGATATAGCAGGATGTATATTGGTTTTGAGGACAACTCAATGGACAGTGTAGGGAGAAAAGTTCCTGGCTCCTTGAATGCCGTTCCTGGAGACACTGCGATCAATGTGGGAGATATGTCAAGATGTGTGTTGGTTTTGAGGACGGCTCTCTGGAGAGTCTTAGCAAAGAGGTCACAGGGATAATCAGAGCAATTCTCAGAGACACTGAGAACAAGCTCGACAATTCCCTCCTGGCACTTTCCCTGTAGGAGATACCGCAAGACGTTTCTGTAGATTGGGCACAGCGCTCTGCAGGGTGTTAGCAGAGACTTTCCCGGGACAGTGAAACCCTATGTCAGAGACACTGAGAAGAAGCCCCAGTGTTCCCTCCAGGCACTTTCAGTGTGGGTGCCTTCTCCACGTGGTTCCTGGTTTCCCTGCAGCGCTGAAGAGAATGTTAGCAAAGAGGTAACCGGGACAGTGAAAACAGTACTCAAAGACAGGGAGAGCAAGCTCTCTCTTGGCACTTTGGATGTGGGACATACAGCGAGATGTTTGCTGCTTTTGCGTTTGGCTGTTGGGAGATTTACAGCACAAAGATATCTAGTTGATTTGAAGCAGTTCCGAGAAAGTCTAAACATAATCGCCACTTCTCCCTCCTGGCACTTTCCATGTGGGAGATATAGCAGGATGTATATTGGTTTTGAGGACAACTCAATGGACAGTGTAGGGAGAAAAGTTCCTGGCTCCTTGAATGCCGTTCCTGGAGACACTGCGATCAATGTGGGAGATATGTCAAGATGTGTGTTGGTTTTGAGGACGGCTCTCTGGAGAGTCTTAGCAAAGAGGTCACAGGGATAATCAGAGCAATTCTCAGAGACACTGAGAACAAGCTCGACAATTCCCTCCTGGCACTTTCCCTGTAGGAGATACCGCAAGACGTTTCTGTAGATTGGGCACAGCGCTCTGCAGGGTGTTAGCAGAGACTTTCCCGGGACAGTGAAACCCTATGTCAGAGACACTGAGAAGAAGCCCCAGTGTTCCCTCCAGGCACTTTCAGTGTGGGTGCCTTCTCCACGTGGTTCCTGGTTTCCCTGCAGCGCTGAAGAGAATGTTAGCAAAGAGGTAACCGGGACAGCGAAAACAATACTCAAAGACAGGGAGAGCAAGCTCTCTCTTGGCACTTTGGATGTGGGACATACAGCGAGATGTTTGCTGCTTTTGCGTTTGGCTGTTGGGAGATTTACAGCACAAAGATATCTAGTTGATTTGAAGCAGTTCCGAGAAAGTCTAAACATAATCGCCACTTCTCCCTCCTGGCACTTTCCATGTGGGAGATATAGCAGGATGTATATTGGTTTTGAGGACTACTCAATGGACAGTGTAGGGAGAAAAGTTCCTGGCTCCTTGAATGCCGTTCCTGGAGACACTGCGATCAATGTGGGAGATATGTCAAGATGTGTGTTGGTTTTGAGGACGGCTCTCTGGAGAGTCTTAGCAAAGAGGTCACAGGGATAATCAGAGCAATTCTCAGAGACACTGAGAACAAGCTCGACAATTCCCTCCTGGCACTTTCCCTGTAGGAGATACCGCAAGACGTTTCTGTAGATTGGGCACAGCGCTCTGCAGGGTGTTAGCAGAGACTTTCCCGGGACAGTGAAACCCTATGTCAGAGACACTGAGAAGAAGCCCCAGTGTTCCCTCCAGGCACTTTCAGTGTGGGTGCCTTCTCCACGTGGTTCCTGGTTTCCCTGCAGCGCTGAAGAGAATGTTAGCAAAGAGGTAACCGGGACAGCGAAAACAGTACTCAAAGACAGGGAGAGCAAGCTCTCTCTTGGCACTTTGGATGTGGGACATACAGCGAGATGTTTGCTGCTTTTGCGTTTGGCTGTTGGGAGATTTACAGCACAAAGATATCTAGTTGATTTGAAGCAGTTCCGAGAAAGTCTAAACATAATCGCCACTTCTCCCTCCTGGCACTTTCCATGTGGGAGATATAGCAGGATGTATATTGGTTTTGAGGACTACTCAATGGACAGTGTAGGGAGAAAAGTTCCTGGCTCCTTGAATGCCGTTCCTGGAGACACTGCGATCAATGAGGGAGATATGTCAAGATGTGTGTTGGTTTTGAGGACGGCTCTCTGGAGAGTCTTAGCAAAGAGGTCACAGGGATAATCAGAGCAATTCTCAGAGACACTGAGAACAAGCTCGACAATTCCCTCCTGGCACTTTCCCTGTAGGAGATACCGCAAGACGTTTCTGTAGATTGGGCACAGCGCTCTGCAGGGTGTTAGCAGAGACTTTCCCGGGACAGTGAAACCCTATGTCAGAGACACTGAGAAGAAGCCCCAATGTTCCCTCCAGGCACTTTCAGTGTGGGTGCCTTCTCCACGTGGTTCCTGGTTTCCCTGCAGCGCTGAAGAGAATGTTAGCAAAGAGGTAACCGGGACAGTGAAAACAGTACTCAAAGACAGGGAGAGCAAGCTCTCTCTTGGCACTTTGGATGTGGGACATACAGCGAGATGTTTGCTGCTTTTGCGTTTGGCTGTTGGGAGATTTACAGCACAAAGATATCTAGTTGATTTGAAGCAGTTCCGAGAAAGTCTAAACATAATCGCCACTTCTCCCTCCTGGCACTTTCCATGTGGGAGATATAGCAGGATGTATATTGGTTTTGAGGACAACTCAATGGACAGTGTAGGGAGAAAAGTTCCTGGCTCCTTGAATGCCGTTCCTGGAGACACTGCGATCAATGTGGGAGATATGTCAAGATGTGTGTTGGTTTTGAGGACGGCTCTCTGGAGAGTCTTAGCAAAGAGGTCACAGGGATAATCAGAGCAATTCTCAGAGACACTGAGAACAAGCTCGACAATTCCCTCCTGGCACTTTCCCTGTAGGAGATACCGCAAGACGTTTCTGTAGATTGGGCACAGCGCTCTGCAGGGTGTTAGCAGAGACTTTCCCGGGACAGTGAAACCCTATGTCAGAGACACTGAGAAGAAGCCCCAGTGTTCCCTCCAGGCACTTTCAGTGTGGGTGCCTTCTCCACGTGGTTCCTGGTTTCCCTGCAGCGCTGAAGAGAATGTTAGCAAAGAGGTAACCGGGACAGTGAAAACAGTACTCAAAGACAGGGAGAGCAAGCTCTCTCTTGGCACTTTGGATGTGGGACATACAGCGAGATGTTTGCTGCTTTTGCGTTTGGCTGTTGGGAGATTTACAGCACAAAGATATCTAGTTGATTTGAAGCAGTTCCGAGAAAGTCTAAACATAATCGCCACTTCTCCCTCCTGGCACTTTCCATGTGGGAGATATAGCAGGATGTATATTGGTTTTGAGGACAACTCAATGGACAGTGTAGGGAGAAAAGTTCCTGGCTCCTTGAATGCCGTTCCTGGAGACACTGCGATCAATGTGGGAGATATGTCAAGATGTGTGTTGGTTTTGAGGACGGCTCTCTGGAGAGTCTTAGCAAAGAGGTCACAGGGATAATCAGAGCAATTCTCAGAGACACTGAGAACAAGCTCGACAATTCCCTCCTGGCACTTTCCCTGTAGGAGATACCGCAAGACGTTTCTGTAGATTGGGCACAGCGCTCTGCAGGGTGTTAGCAGAGACTTTCCCGGGACAGTGAAACCCTATGTCAGAGACACTGAGAAGAAGCCCCAGTGTTCCCTCCAGGCACTTTCAGTGTGGGTGCCTTCTCCACGTGGTTCCTGGTTTCCCTGCAGCGCTGAAGAGAATGTTAGCAAAGAGGTAACCGGGACAGCGAAAACAATACTCAAAGACAGGGAGAGCAAGCTCTCTCTTGGCACTTTGGATGTGGGACATACAGCGAGATGTTTGCTGCTTTTGCGTTTGGCTGTTGGGAGATTTACAGCACAAAGATATCTAGTTGATTTGAAGCAGTTCCGAGAAAGTCTAAACATAATCGCCACTTCTCCCTCCTGGCACTTTCCATGTGGGAGATATAGCAGGATGTATATTGGTTTTGAGGACTACTCAATGGACAGTGTAGGGAGAAAAGTTCCTGGCTCCTTGAATGCCGTTCCTGGAGACACTGCGATCAATGTGGGAGATATGTCAAGATGTGTGTTGGTTTTGAGGACGGCTCTCTGGAGAGTCTTAGCAAAGAGGTCACAGGGATAATCAGAGCAATTCTCAGAGACACTGAGAACAAGCTCGACAATTCCCTCCTGGCACTTTCCCTGTAGGAGATACCGCAAGACGTTTCTGTAGATTGGGCACAGCGCTCTGCAGGGTGTTAGCAGAGACTTTCCCGGGACAGTGAAACCCTATGTCAGAGACACTGAGAAGAAGCCCCAGTGTTCCCTCCAGGCACTTTCAGTGTGGGTGCCTTCTCCACGTGGTTCCTGGTTTCCCTGCAGCGCTGAAGAGAATGTTAGCAAAGAGGTAACCGGGACAGCGAAAACAGTACTCAAAGACAGGGAGAGCAAGCTCTCTCTTGGCACTTTGGATGTGGGACATACAGCGAGATGTTTGCTGCTTTTGCGTTTGGCTGTTGGGAGATTTACAGCACAAAGATATCTAGTTGATTTGAAGCAGTTCCGAGAAAGTCTAAACATAATCGCCACTTCTCCCTCCTGGCACTTTCCATGTGGGAGATATAGCAGGATGTATATTGGTTTTGAGGACTACTCAATGGACAGTGTAGGGAGAAAAGTTCCTGGCTCCTTGAATGCCGTTCCTGGAGACACTGCGATCAATGAGGGAGATATGTCAAGATGTGTGTTGGTTTTGAGGACGGCTCTCTGGAGAGTCTTAGCAAAGAGGTCACAGGGATAATCAGAGCAATTCTCAGAGACACTGAGAACAAGCTCGACAATTCCCTCCTGGCACTTTCCCTGTAGGAGATACCGCAAGACGTTTCTGTAGATTGGGCACAGCGCTCTGCAGGGTGTTAGCAGAGACTTTCCCGGGACAGTGAAACCCTATGTCAGAGACACTGAGAAGAAGCCCCAATGTTCCCTCCAGGCACTTTCAGTGTGGGTGCCTTCTCCACGTGGTTCCTGGTTTCCCTGCAGCGCTGAAGAGAATGTTAGCAGAGGTAACCGGGACAGTGAAAACAGTACTCAAGACAGGGAGAGCAAGCTCTCTCTTGGCACTTTGGATGTGGGACATACAGCGAGATGTTTGCTGCTTTTGCGTTTGGCTGTTGGGAGATTTACAGCACAAAGATATCTAGTTGATTTGAAGCAGTTCCGAGAAAGTCTAAACATAATCGCCACTTCTCCCTCCTGGCACTTTCCATGTGGGAGATATAGCAGGATGTATATTGGTTTTGAGGACAACTCAATGGACAGTGTAGGGAGAAAAGTTCCTGGCTCCTTGAATGCCGTTCCTGGAGACACTGCGATCAATGAGGGAGATATGTCAAGATGTGTGTTGGTTTTGAGGACGGCTCTCTGGAGAGTCTTAGCAAAGAGGTCACAGGGATAATCAGAGCAATTCTCAGAGACACTGAGAACAAGCTCGACAATTCCCTCCTGGCACTTTCCCTGTAGGAGATACCGCAAGACGTTTCTGTAGATTGGGCACAGCGCTCTGCAGGGTGTTAGCAGAGACTTTCCCGGGACAGTGAAACCCTATGTCAGAGACACTGAGAAGAAGCCCCAATGTTCCCTCCAGGCACTTTCAGTGTGGGTGCCTTCTCCACGTGGTTCCTGGTTTCCCTGCAGCGCTGAAGAGAATGTTAGCAAAGAGGTAACCGGGACAGTGAAAACAGTACTCAAGACAGGGAGAGCAAGCTCTCTCTTGGCACTTTGGATGTGGGACATACAGCGAGATGTTTGCTGCTTTTGCGTTTGGCTGTTGGGAGATTTACAGCACAAAGATATCTAGTTGATTTGAAGCAGTTCCGAGAAAGTCTAAACATAATCGCCACTTCTCCCTCCTGGCACTTTCCATGTGGGAGATATAGCAGGATGTATATTGGTTTTGAGGACAACTCAATGGACAGTGTAGGGAGAAAAGTTCCTGGCTCCTTGAATGCCGTTCCTGGAGACACTGCGATCAATGTGGGAGATATGTCAAGATGTGTGTTGGTTTTGAGGACGGCTCTCTGGAGAGTCTTAGCAAAGAGGTCACAGGGATAATCAGAGCAATTCTCAGAGACACTGAGAACAAGCTCGACAATTCCCTCCTGGCACTTTCCCTGTAGGAGATACCGCAAGACGTTTCTGTAGATTGGGCACAGCGCTCTGCAGGGTGTTAGCAGAGACTTTCCCGGGACAGTGAAACCCTATGTCAGAGACACTGAGAAGAAGCCCCAATGTTCCCTCCAGGCACTTTCAGTGTGGGTGCCTTCTCCACGTGGTTCCTGGTTTCCCTGCAGCGCTGAAGAGAATGTTAGCAAAGAGGTAACCGGGACAGCGAAAACAGTACTCAAAGACAGGGAGAGCAAGCTCTCTCTTGGCACTTTGGATGTGGGACATACAGCGAGATGTTTGCTGCTTTTGCGTTTGGCTGTTGGGAGATTTACAGCACAAAGATATCTAGTTGATTTGAAGCAGTTCCGAGAAAGTCTAAACATAATCGCCACTTCTCCCTCCTGGCACTTTCCATGTGGGAGATATAGCAGGATGTATATTGGTTTTGAGGACAACTCAATGGACAGTGTAGGGAGAAAAGTTCCTGGCTCCTTGAATGCCGTTCCTGGAGACACTGCGATCAATGAGGGAGATATGTCAAGATGTGTGTTGGTTTTGAGGACGGCTCTCTGGAGAGTCTTAGCAAAGAGGTCACAGGGATAATCAGAGCAATTCTCAGAGACACTGAGAACAAGCTCGACAATTCCCTCCTGGCACTTTCCCTGTAGGAGATACCGCAAGACGTTTCTGTAGATTGGGCACAGCGCTCTGCAGGGTGTTAGCAGAGACTTTCCCGGGACAGTGAAACCCTATGTCAGAGACACTGAGAAGAAGCCCCAATGTTCCCTCCAGGCACTTTCAGTGTGGGTGCCTTCTCCACGTGGTTCCTGGTTTCCCTGCAGCGCTGAAGAGAATGTTAGCAAAGAGGTAACCGGGACAGTGAAAACAGTACTCAAAGACAGGGAGAGCAAGCTCTCTCTTGGCACTTTGGATGTGGGACATACAGCGAGATGTTTGCTGCTTTTGCGTTTGGCTGTTGGGAGATTTACAGCACAAAGATATCTAGTTGATTTGAAGCAGTTCCGAGAAAGTCTAAACATAATCGCCACTTCTCCCTCCTGGCACTTTCCATGTGGGAGATATAGCAGGATGTATATTGGTTTTGAGGACAACTCAATGGACAGTGTAGGGAGAAAAGTTCCTGGCTCCTTGAATGCCGTTCCTGGAGACACTGCGATCAATGTGGGAGATATGTCAAGATGTGTGTTGGTTTTGAGGACGGCTCTCTGGAGAGTCTTAGCAAAGAGGTCACAGGGATAATCAGAGCAATTCTCAGAGACACTGAGAACAAGCTCGACAATTCCCTCCTGGCACTTTCCCTGTAGGAGATACCGCAAGACGTTTCTGTAGATTGGGCACAGCGCTCTGCAGGGTGTTAGCAGAGACTTTCCCGGGACAGTGAAACCCTATGTCAGAGACACTGAGAAGAAGCCCCAGTGTTCCCTCCAGGCACTTTCAGTGTGGGTGCCTTCTCCACGTGGTTCCTGGTTTCCCTGCAGCGCTGAAGAGAATGTTAGCAAAGAGGTAACCGGGACAGTGAAAACAGTACTCAAAGACAGGGAGAGCAAGCTCTCTCTTGGCACTTTGGATGTGGGACATACAGCGAGATGTTTGCTGCTTTTGCGTTTGGCTGTTGGGAGATTTACAGCACAAAGATATCTAGTTGATTTGAAGCAGTTCCGAGAAAGTCTAAACATAATCGCCACTTCTCCCTCCTGGCACTTTCCATGTGGGAGATATAGCAGGATGTATATTGGTTTTGAGGACTACTCAATGGACAGTGTAGGGAGAAAAGTTCCTGGCTCCTTGAATGCCGTTCCTGGAGACACTGCGATCAATGAGGGAGATATGTCAAGATGTGTGTTGGTTTTGAGGACGGCTCTCTGGAGAGTCTTAGCAAAGAGGTCACAGGGATAATCAGAGCAATTCTCAGAGACACTGAGAACAAGCTCGACAATTCCCTCCTGGCACTTTCCCTGTAGGAGATACCGCAAGACGTTTCTGTAGATTGGGCACAGCGCTCTGCAGGGTGTTAGCAGAGACTTTCCCGGGACAGTGAAACCCTATGTCAGAGACACTGAGAAGAAGCCCCAATGTTCCCTCCAGGCACTTTCAGTGTGGGTGCCTTCTCCACGTGGTTCCTGGTTTCCCTGCAGCGCTGAAGAGAATGTTAGCAAAGAGGTAACCGGGACAGTGAAAACAGTACTCAAGACAGGGAGAGCAAGCTCTCTCTTGGCACTTTGGATGTGGGACATACAGCGAGATGTTTGCTGCTTTTGCGTTTGGCTGTTGGGAGATTTACAGCACAAAGATATCTAGTTGATTTGAAGCAGTTCCGAGAAAGTCTAAACATAATCGCCACTTCTCCCTCCTGGCACTTTCCATGTGGGAGATATAGCAGGATGTATATTGGTTTTGAGGACAACTCAATGGACAGTGTAGGGAGAAAAGTTCCTGGCTCCTTGAATGCCGTTCCTGGAGACACTGCGATCAATGAGGGAGATATGTCAAGATGTGTGTTGGTTTTGAGGACGGCTCTCTGGAGAGTCTTAGCAAAGAGGTCACAGGGATAATCAGAGCAATTCTCAGAGACACTGAGAACAAGCTCGACAATTCCCTCCTGGCACTTTCCCTGTAGGAGATACCGCAAGACGTTTCTGTAGATTGGGCACAGCGCTCTGCAGGGTGTTAGCAGAGACTTTCCCGGGACAGTGAAACCCTATGTCAGAGACATTGAGAAGAAGCCCCAGTGTTCCCTCCAGGCACTTTCAGTGTGGGTGCCTTCTCCACGTGGTTCCTGGTTTCCCTGCAGCGCTGAAGAGAATGTTAGCAAAGAGGTAACCGGGACAGTGAAAACAGTACTCAAAGACAGGGAGAGCAAGCTCTCTCTTGGCACTTTGGATGTGGGACATACAGCGAGATGTTTGCTGCTTTTGCGTTTGGCTGTTGGGAGATTTACAGCACAAAGATATCTAGTTGATTTGAAGCAGTTCCGAGAAAGTCTAAACATAATCGCCACTTCTACCTCCTGGCACTTTCCATGTGGGAGATATAGCAGGATGTATATTGGTTTTGAGGACTACTCAATGGACAGTGTAGGGAGAAAAGTTCCTGGCTCCTTGAATGCCGTTCCTGGAGACACTGCGATCAATGTGGGAGATATGTCAAGATGTGTGTTGGTTTTGAGGACGGCTCTCTGGAGAGTCTTAGCAAAGAGGTCACAGGGATAATCAGAGCAATTCTCAGAGACACTGAGAACAAGCTCGACAATTCCCTCCTGGCACTTTCCCTGTAGGAGATACCGCAAGACGTTTCTGTAGATTGGGCACAGCGCTCTGCAGGGTTTTAGCAGAGACTTTCCCGGGACAGTGAAACCCTATGTCAGAGACACTGAGAAGAAGCCCCAATGTTCCCTCCAGGCACTTTCAGTGTGGGTGCCTTCTCCACGTGGTTCCTGGTTTCCCTGCAGCGCTGAAGAGAATGTTAGCAGAGGTAACCGTGACAGCGAAAACAGTACTCAAAGAGAGGGAGAGCAAGCTCTCTCTTGGCACTTTGGATGTGGGACATACAGCGAGATGTTTGCTGCTTTTGCGTTTGGCTGTTGGGAGATTTACAGCACAAAGATATCTAGTTGATTTGAAGCAGTTCCGAGAAAGTCTAAACATAATCGCCACTTCTCCCTCCTGGCACTTTCCATGTGGGAGATATAGCAGGATGTATATTGGTTTTGAGGACAACTCAATGGACAGTGTAGGGAGAAAAGTTCCTGGCTCCTTGAATGCCGTTCCTGGAGACACTGCGATCAATGTGGGAGATATGTCAAGATGTGTGTTGGTTTTGAGGACGGCTCTCTGGAGAGTCTTAGCAAAGAGGTCACAGGGATAATCAGAGCAATTCTCAGAGACACTGAGAACAAGCTCGACAATTCCCTCCTGGCACTTTCCCTGTAGGAGATACCGCAAGACGTTTCTGTAGATTGGGCACAGCGCTCTGCAGGGTGTTAGCAGAGACTTTCCCGGGACAGTGAAACCCTATGTCAGAGACACTGAGAAGAAGCCCCAGTGTTCCCTCCAGGCACTTTCAGTGTGGGTGCCTTCTCCACGTGGTTCCTGGTTTCCCTGCAGCGCTGAAGAGAATGTTAGCAAAGAGGTAACCGGGACAGCGAAAACAGTACTCAAAGACAGGGAGAGCAAGCTCTCTCTTAGCACTTTGGATGTGGGACATACAGCGAGATGTTTGCTGCTTTTGCGTTTGGCTGTTGGGAGATTTACAGCACAAAGATATCTAGTTGATTTGAAGCAGTTCCGAGAAAGTCTAAACATAATCGCCACTTCTCCCTCCTGGCACTTTCCATGTGGGAGATATAGCAGGATGTATATTGGTTTTGAGGACTACTCAATGGACAGTGTAGGGAGAAAAGTTCCTGGCTCCTTGAATGCCGTTCCTGGAGACACTGCGATCAATGAGGGAGATATGTCAAGATGTGTGTTGGTTTTGAGGACGGCTCTCTGGAGAGTCTTAGCAAAGAGGTCACAGGGATAATCAGAGCAATTCTCAGAGACACTGAGAACAAGCTCGACAATTCCCTCCTGGCACTTTCCCTGTAGGAGATACCGCAAGACGTTTCTGTAGATTGGGCACAGCGCTCTGCAGGGTGTTAGCAGAGACTTTCCCGGGACAGTGAAACCCTATGTCAGAGACACTGAGAAGAAGCCCCAATGTTCCCTCCAGGCACTTTCAGTGTGGGTGCCTTCTCCACGTGGTTCCTGGTTTCCCTGCAGCGCTGAAGAGAATGTTAGCAAAGAGGTAACCGGGACAGTGAAAACAGTACTCAAGACAGGGAGAGCAAGCTCTCTCTTGGCACTTTGGATGTGGGACATACAGCGAGATGTTTGCTGCTTTTGCGTTTGGCTGTTGGGAGATTTACAGCACAAAGATATCTAGTTGATTTGAAGCAGTTCCGAGAAAGTCTAAACATAATCGCCACTTCTCCCTCCTGGCACTTTCCATGTGGGAGATATAGCAGGATGTATATTGGTTTTGAGGACAACTCAATGGACAGTGTAGGGAGAAAAGTTCCTGGCTCCTTGAATGCCGTTCCTGGAGACACTGCGATCAATGAGGGAGATATGTCAAGATGTGTGTTGGTTTTGAGGACGGCTCTCTGGAGAGTCTTAGCAAAGAGGTCACAGGGATAATCAGAGCAATTCTCAGAGACACTGAGAACAAGCTCGACAATTCCCTCCTGGCACTTTCCCTGTAGGAGATACCGCAAGACGTTTCTGTAGATTGGGCACAGCGCTCTGCAGGGTTTTAGCAGAGACTTTCCCGGGACAGTGAAACCCTATGTCAGAGACACTGAGAAGAAGCCCCAATGTTCCCTCCAGGCACTTTCAGTGTGGGTGCCTTCTCCACGTGGTTCCTGGTTTCCCTGCAGCGCTGAAGAGAATGTTAGCAGAGGTAACCGTGACAGTGAAAACAGTACTCAAAGAGAGGGAGAGCAAGCTCTCTCTTGGCACTTTGGATGTGGGACATACAGCGAGATGTTTGCTGCTTTTGCGTTTGGCTGTTGGGAGATTTACAGCACAAAGATATCTAGTTGATTTGAAGCAGTTCCGAGAAAGTCTAAACATAATCGCCACTTCTCCCTCCGGGCACTTTCCATGTGGGAGATATAGCAGGATGTATATTGGTTTTGAGGACAACTCAATGGACAGTGTAGGGAGAAAAGTTCGTGGCTCCTTGAATGCCGTTCCTGGAGACACTGCGATCAATGAGGGAGATATGTCAAGATGTGTGTTTGTTTTGAGGACGGCTCTCTGGAGAGTCTTAGCAAAGAGGTCACAGGGATAATCAGAGCAATTCTCAGAGACACTGAGAACAAGCTCGACAATTCCCTCCTGGCACTTTCCCTGTAGGAGATACCGCAAGACGTTTCTGTAGATTGGGCACAGCGCTCTGCAGGGTGTTAGCAGAGACTTTCCTGGGACAGTGAATCCCTATGTCAGAGACACTGAGAAGAAGCCCCAATGTTCCCTCCAGGCACTTTCAGTGTGGGTGCCTTCTCCACGTGGTTCCTGGTTTCCCTGCAGCGCTGAAGAGAATGTTAGCAGAGGTAACCGGGACAGTGAAAACAGTACTCAAAGACAGGGAGAGCAAGCTCTCTCTTGGCACTTTGGATGTGGGACATACAGCGAGATGTTTGCTGCTTTTGCGTTTGGCTGTTGGGAGATTTACAGCACAAAGATATCTAGTTGATTTGAAGCAGTTCCGAGAAAGTCTAAACATAATCGCCACTTCTCCCTCCTGGCACTTTCCATGTGGGAGATATAGCAGGATGTATATTGGTTTTGAGAACAACTCAATGGACAGTGTAGGGAGAAAAGTTCCTGGCTCCTTGAATGCCGTTCCTGGAGACACTGCGATCAATGTGGGAGATATGTCAAGATGTGTGTTGGTTTTGAGGACGGCTCTCTGGAGAGTCTTAGCAAAGAGGTCACAGGGATAATCAGAGCAATTCTCAGAGACACTGAGAACAAGCTCGACAATTCCCTCCTGGCACTTTCCCTGTAGGAGATACCGCAAGACGTTTCTGTAGATTGGGCACAGCGCTCTGCAGGGTGTTAGCAGAGACTTTCACGGGACAGTGAAACCCTATGTCAGAGACACTGAGAAGAAGCCCCAATGTTCCCTCCAGGCACTTTCAGTGTGGGTGCCTTCTCCACGTGGTTCCTGGTTTCCCTGCAGCGCTGAAGAGAATGTTAGCAGAGGTAACCGGGACAGTGAAAACAGTACTCAAAGACAGGGAGAGCAAGCTCTCTCTTGGCACTTTGGATGTGGGACATACAGCGAGATGTTTGCTGCTTTTGCGTTTGGCTGTTGGGAGATTTACAGCACAAAGTTATCTAGTTGATTTGAAGCAGTTCCGAGAAAGTCTAAACATAATCGCCACTTCTCCCTCCTGGCACTTTCCATGTGGGAGATATAGCAGGATGTATATTGGTTTTGAGGACAACTCAATGGACAGTGTAGGGAGAAAAGTTCCTGGCTCCTTGAATGCCGTTCCTGGAGACACTGCGATCAATGTGGGAGATATGTCAAGATGTGTGTTGGTTTTGAGGACGGCTCTCTGGAGAGTCTTAGCAAAGAGGTCACAGGGATAATCAGAGCAATTCTCAGAGACACTGAGAACAAGCTCGACAATTCCCTCCTGGCACTTTCCCTGTAGGAGATACCGCAAGACGTTTCTGTAGATTGGGCACAGCGCTCTGCAGGGTGTTAGCAGAGACTTTCCCGGGACAGTGAAACCCTATGTCAGAGACACTGAGAAGAAGCCCCAATGTTCCCTCCAGGCACTTTCAGTGTGGGTGCCTTCTCCACGTGGTTCCTGGTTTCCCTGCAGCGCTGAAGAGAATGTTAGCAAAGAGGTAACCGGGACAGCGAAAACAGTACTCAAAGACAGGGAGAGCAAGCTCTCTCTTGGCACTTTGGATGTGGGACATACAGCGAGATGTTTGCTGCTTTTGCGTTTGGCTGTTGGGAGATTTACAGCACAAAGATATCTAGTTGATTTGAAGCAGTTCCGAGAAAGTCTAAACATAATCGCCACTTCTCCCTCCTGGCACTTTCCATGTGGGAGATATAGCAGGATGTATATTGGTTTTGAGGACAACTCAATGGACAGTGTAGGGAGAAAAGTTCCTGGCTCCTTGAATGCCGTTCCTGGAGACACTGCGATCAATGAGGGAGATATGTCAAGATGTGTGTTTGTTTTGAGGACGGCTCTCTGGAGAGTCTTAGCAAAGAGGTCACAGGGATAATCAGAGCAATTCTCAGAGACACTGAGAACAAGCTCGACAATTCCCTCCTGGCACTTTCCCTGTAGGAGATACCGCAAGACGTTTCTGTAGATTGGGCACAGCGCTCTGCAGGGTGTTAGCAGAGACTTTCCCGGGACAGTGAAACCCTATGTCAGAGACACTGAGAAGAAGCCCCAATGTTCCCTCCAGGCACTTTCAGTGTGGGTGCCTTCTCCACGTGGTTCCTGGTTTCCCTGCAGCGCTGAAGAGAATGTTAGCAGAGGTAACCGGGACAGTGAAAACAGTACTCAAGACAGGGAGAGCAAGCTCTCTCTTGGCACTTTGGATGTGGGACATACAGCGAGATGTTTGCTGCTTTTGCGTTTGGCTGTTGGGAGATTTACAGCACAAAGATATCTAGTTGATTTGAAGCAGTTCCGAGAAAGTCTAAACATAATCGCCACTTCTCCCTCCTGGCACTTTCCATGTGGGAGATATAGCAGGATGTATATTGGTTTTGAGGACAACTCAATGGACAGTGTAGGGAGAAAAGTTCGTGGCTCCTTGAATGCCGTTCCTGGAGACACTGCGATCAATGCCGGAGATATGTCAAGATGTGTGTTGGTTTTGAGGACGGCTCTCTGGAGAGTCTTAGCAAAGAGGTCACAGGGATAATCAGAGCAATTCTCAGAGACACTGAGAACAAGCTCGACAATTCCCTCCTGGCACTTTCCCTGTAGGAGATACCGCAAGACGTTTCTGTAGATTGGGCACAGCGCTCTGCAGGGTGTTAGCAGAGACTTTCCCGGGACAGTGAAACCCTATGTCAGAGACACTGAGAAGAAGCCCCAATGTTCCCTCCAGGCACTTTCAGTGTGGGTGCCTTCTCCACGTGGTTCCTGGTTTCCCTGCAGCGCTGAAGAGAATGTTAGCAAAGAGGTAACCGGGACAGTGAAAACAGTACTCAAAGACAGGGAGAGCAAGCTCTCTCTTGGCACTTTGGATGTGGGACATACAGCGAGATGTTTGCTGCTTTTGCGTTTGGCTGTTGGGAGATTTACAGCACAAAGATATCTAGTTGATTTGAAGCAGTTCCGAGAAAGTCTAAACATAATCGCCACTTCTCCCTCCTGGCACTTTCCATGTGGGAGATATAGCAGGATGTATATTGGTTTTGAGGACAACTCAATGGACAGTGTAGGGAGAAAAGTTCCTGGCTCCTTGAATGCCGTTCCTGGAGACACTGCGATCAATGTGGGAGATATGTCAAGATGTGTGTTGGTTTTGAGGACGGCTCTCTGGAGAGTCTTAGCAAAGAGGTCACAGGGATAATCAGAGCAATTCTCAGAGACACTGAGAACAAGCTCGACAATTCCCTCCTGGCACTTTCCCTGTAGGAGATACCGCAAGACGTTTCTGTAGATTGGGCACAGCGCTCTGCAGGGTGTTAGCAGAGACTTTCCCGGGACAGTGAAACCCTATGTCAGAGACACTGAGAAGAAGCCCCAATGTTCCCTCCAGGCACTTTCAGTGTGGGTGCCTTCTCCACGTGGTTCCTGGTTTCCCTGCAGCGCTGAAGAGAATGTTAGCAAAGAGGTAACCGGGACAGCGAAAACAGTACTCAAAGACAGGGAGAGCAAGCTCTCTCTTGGCACTTTGGATGTGGGACATACAGCGAGATGTTTGCTGCTTTTGCGTTTGGCTGTTGGGAGATTTACAGCACAAAGATATCTAGTTGATTTGAAGCAGTTCCGAGAAAGTCTAAACATAATCGCCACTTCTCCCTCCTGGCACTTTCCATGTGGGAGATATAGCAGGATGTATATTGGTTTTGAGGACAACTCAATGGACAGTGTAGGGAGAAAAGTTCGTGGCTCCTTGAATGCCGTTCCTGGAGACACTGCGATCAATGAGGGAGATATGTCAAGATGTGTGTTTGTTTTGAGGACGGCTCTCTGGAGAGTCTTAGCAAAGAGGTCACAGGGATAATCAGAGCAATTCTCAGAGACACTGAGAACAAGCTCGACAATTCCCTCCTGGCACTTTCCCTGTAGGAGATACCGCAAGACGTTTCTGTAGATTGGGCACAGCGCTCTGCAGGGTGTTAGCAGAGACTTTCCCGGGACAGTGAAACCCTATGTCAGAGACACTGAGAAGAAGCCCCAATGTTCCCTCCAGGCACTTTCAGTGTGGGTGCCTTCTCCACGTGGTTCCTGGTTTCCCTGCAGCGCTGAAGAGAATGTTAGCAGAGGTAACCGGGACAGTGAAAACAGTACTCAAGACAGGGAGAGCAAGCTCTCTCTTGGCACTTTGGATGTGGGACATACAGCGAGATGTTTGCTGCTTTTGCGTTTGGCTGTTGGGAGATTTACAGCACAAAGATATCTAGTTGATTTGAAGCAGTTCCGAGAAAGTCTAAACATAATCGCCACTTCTCCCTCCTGGCACTTTCCATGTGGGAGATATAGCAGGATGTATATTGGTTTTGAGGACAACTCAATGGACAGTGTAGGGAGAAAAGTTCCTGGCTCCTTGAATGCCGTTCCTGGAGACACTGCGATCAATGTGGGAGATATGTCAAGATGTGTGTTGGTTTTGAGGACGGCTCTCTGGAGAGTCTTAGCAAAGAGGTCACAGGGATAATCAGAGCAATTCTCAGAGACACTGAGAACAAGCTCGACAATTCCCTCCTGGCACTTTCCCTGTAGGAGATACCGCAAGACGTTTCTGTAGATTGGGCACAGCGCTCTGCAGGGTGTTAGCAGAGACTTTCCCGGGACAGTGAAACCCTATGTCAGAGACACTGAGAAGAAGCCCCAATGTTCCCTCCAGGCACTTTCAGTGTGGGTGCCTTCTCCACGTGGTTCCTGGTTTCCCTGCAGCGCTGAAGAGAATGTTAGCAAAGAGGTAACCGGGACAGCGAAAACAGTACTCAAAGACAGGGAGAGCAAGCTCTCTCTTGGCACTTTGGATGTGGGACATACAGCGAGATGTTTGCTGCTTTTGCGTTTGGCTGTTGGGAGATTTACAGCACAAAGATATCTAGTTGATTTGAAGCAGTTCCGAGAAAGTCTAAACATAATCGCCACTTCTCCCTCCTGGCACTTTCCATGTGGGAGATATAGCAGGATGTATATTGGTTTTGAGGACAACTCAATGGACAGTGTAGGGAGAAAAGTTCGTGGCTCCTTGAATGCCGTTCCTGGAGACACTGCGATCAATGAGGGAGATATGTCAAGATGTGTGTTTGTTTTGAGGACGGCTCTCTGGAGAGTCTTAGCAAAGAGGTCACAGGGATAATCAGAGCAATTCTCAGAGACACTGAGAACAAGCTCGACAATTCCCTCCTGGCACTTTCCCTGTAGGAGATACCGCAAGACGTTTCTGTAGATTGGGCACAGCGCTCTGCAGGGTGTTAGCAGAGACTTTCCCGGGACAGTGAAACCCTATGTCAGAGACACTGAGAAGAAGCCCCAATGTTCCCTCCAGGCACTTTCAGTGTGGGTGCCTTCTCCACGTGGTTCCTGGTTTCCCTGCAGCGCTGAAGAGAATGTTAGCAGAGGTAACCGGGACAGTGAAAACAGTACTCAAGACAGGGAGAGCAAGCTCTCTCTTGGCACTTTGGATGTGGGACATACAGCGAGATGTTTGCTGCTTTTGCGTTTGGCTGTTGGGAGATTTACAGCACAAAGATATCTAGTTGATTTGAAGCAGTTCCGAGAAAGTCTAAACATAATCGCCACTTCTCCCTCCTGGCACTTTCCATGTGGGAGATATAGCAGGATGTATATTGGTTTTGAGGACAACTCAATGGACAGTGTAGGGAGAAAAGTTCCTGGCTCCTTGAATGCCGTTCCTGGAGACACTGCGATCAATGCGGGAGATATGTCAAGATGTGTGTTGGTTTTGAGGACGGCTCTCTGGAGAGTCTTAGCAAAGAGGTCACAGGGATAATCAGAGCAATTCTCAGAGACACTGAGAACAAGCTCGACAATTCCCTCCTGGCACTTTCCCTGTAGGAGATACCGCAAGACGTTTCTGTAGATTGGGCACAGCGCTCTACAGGGTGTTAGCAGAGACTTTCCCGGGACAGTGAAACCCTATGTCAGAGACACTGAGAAGAAGCCCCAGTGTTCCCTCCAGGCACTTTCAGTGTGGGTGCCTTCTCCACGTGGTTCCTGGTTTCCCTGCAGCGCTGAAGAGAATGTTAGCAAAGAGGTAACCGGGACAGCGAAAACAGTACTCAAAGACAGGGAGAGCAAGCTCTCTCTTGGCACTTTGGATGTGGGACATACAGCGAGATGTTTGCTGCTTTTGCGTTTGGCTGTTGGGAGATTTACAGCACAAAGATATCTAGTTGATTTGAAGCAGTTCCGAGAAAGTCTAAACATAATCGCCACTTCTCCCTCCTGGCACTTTCCATGTGGGAGATATAGCAGGATGTATATTGGTTTTGAGGACAACTCAATGGACAGTGTAGGGAGAAAAGTTCCTGGCTCCTTGAATGCCGTTCCTGGAGACACTGCGATCAATGCGGGAGATATGTCAAGATGTGTGTTTGTTTTGAGGACGGCTCTCTGGAGAGTCTTAGCAAAGAGGTCACAGGGATAATCAGAGCAATTCTCAGAGACACTGAGAACAGGCTCGACAATTCCCTCCTGGCACTTTCCCTGTAGGAGATACCGCAAGACGTTTCTGTAGATTGGGCACAGCGCTCTGCAGGGTGTTAGCAGAGACTTTCCCGGGACAGTGAAACCCTATGTCAGAGACATTGAGAAGAAGCCCCAATGTTCCCTCCAGGCACTTTCAGTGTGGGTGCCTTCTCCACGTGGTTCCTGGTTTCCCTGCAGCGCTGAAGAGAATGTTAGCAAAGAGGTAACCGGGACAGTGAAAACAGTACTCAAAGACAGGGAGAGCAAGCTCTCTCTTGGCACTTTGGATGTGGGACATACAGCGAGATGTTTGCTGCTTTTGCGTTTGGCTGTTGGGAGATTTACAGCACAAAGATATCTAGTTGATTTGAAGCAGTTCCGAGAAAGTCTAAACATAATCGCCACTTCTCCCTCCTGGCACTTTCCATGTGGGAGATATAGCAGGATGTATATTGGTTTTGAGTACAACTCAATGGACAGTGTAGGGAGAAAAGTTCCTGGCTCCTTGAATGCCGTTCCTGGAGACACTGCGATCAATGTGGGAGATATGTCAAGATGTGTGTTGGTTTTGAGGGCGGCTCTCTGGAGAGTCTTAGCAAAGAGGTCACAGGGATAATCAGAGCAATTCTCAGAGACACTGAGAACAAGCTCGACAATTCCCTCCTGGCACTTTCCCTGTAGGAGATACCGCAAGACGTTTCTGTAGATTGGGCACAGCGCTCTGCAGGGTGTTAGCAGAGACTTTCCCGGGACAGTGAAACCCTATGTCAGAGACACTGAGAAGAAGCCCCAGTGTTCCCTCCAGGCACTTTCAGTGTGGGTGCCTTCTCCACGTGGTTCCTGGTTTCCCTGCAGCGCTGAAGAGAATGTTAGCAAGGAGGTAACCGGGACAGCGAAAACAGGACTCAAAGACAGGGAGAGCAAGCTCTCTCTTGGCACTTTGGATGTGGGACATACAGCGAGATGTTTGCTGCTTTTGCGTTTGGCTGTTGGGAGATTTACAGCACAAAGATATCTAGTTGATTTGAAGCAGTTCCGAGAAAGTCTAAACATAATCGCCACTTCTCCCTCCTGGCACTTTCCATGTGGGAGATATAGCAGGATGTATATTGGTTTTGAGGACAACTCAATGGACAGTGTAGGGAGAAAAGTTCCTGGCTCCTTGAATGCCGTTCCTGGAGACACTGCGATCAATGCGGGAGATATGTCAAGATGTGTGTTTGTTTTGAGGACGGCTCTCTGGAGAGTCTTAGCAAAGAGGTCACAGGGATAATCAGAGCAATTCTCAGAGACACTGAGAACAAGCTCGACAATTCCCTCCTGGCACTTTCCCTGTAGGAGATACCGCAAGACGTTTCTGTAGATTGGGCACAGCGCTCTGCAGGGTGTTAGCAGAGACTTTCCCGGGACAGTGAAACCCTATGTCAGAGACACTGAGAAGAAGCCCCAATGTTCCCTCCAGGCACTTTCAGTGTGGGTGCCTTCTCCACGTGGTTCCTGGTTTCCCTGCAGCGCTGAAGAGAATGTTAGCAGAGGTAACCGTGACAGGGAAAACAGTACTCAAAGAGAGGTAGAGCAAGCTCTCTCTTGGCACTTTGGATGTGGGACATACAGCGAGATGTTTGCTGCTTTTGCGTTTGGCTGTTGGGAGATTTACAGCACAAAGATATCTAGTTGATTTGAAGCAGTTCCGAGAAAGTCTAAACATAATCGCCACTTCTCCCTCCTGGCACTTTCCATGTGGGAGATATAGCAGGATGTATATTGGTTTTGAGGACAACTCAATGGACAGTGTAGGGAGAAAAGTTCCTGGCTCCTTGAATGCCGTTCCTGGAGACACTGCGATCAATGCGGGAGATATGTCAAGATGTGTGTTTGTTTTGAGGACGGCTCTCTGGAGAGTCTTAGCAAAGAGGTCACAGGGATAATCAGAGCAATTCTCAGAGACACTGAGAACAAGCTCGACAATTCCCTCCTGGCACTTTCCCTGTAGGAGATACTGCAAGACGTTTCTGTAGATTGGGCACAGCGCTCTGCAGGGTGTTAGCAGAGACTTTCCCGGGACAGTGAAACCCTATGTCAGAGACACTGAGAAGAAGCCCCAATGTTCCCTCCAGGCACTTTCAGTGTGGGTGCCTTCTCCACGTGGTTCCTGGTTTCCCTGCAGCGCTGAAGAGAATGTTAGCAGAGGTAACCGGGACAGTGAAAACAGTACTCAAAGACAGGGAGAGCAAGCTCTCTCTTGGCACTTTGGATGTGGGACATACAGCGAGATGTTTGCTGCTTTTGCGTTTGGCTGTTGGGAGATTTACAGCACAAAGATATCTAGTTGATTTGAAGCAGTTCCGAGAAAGTCTAAACATAATCGCCACTTCTCCCTCCTGGCACTTTCCATGTGGGAGATATAGCAGGATGTATATTGGTTTTGAGCACAACTCAATGGACAGTGTAGGGAGAAAAGTTCCTGGCTCCTTGAATGCCGTTCCTGGAGACACTGCGATCAATGAGGGAGATATGTCAAGATGTGTGTTTGTTTTGAGGACGGCTCTCTGGAGAGTCTTAGCAAAGAGGTCACAGGGATAATCAGAGCAATTCTCAGAGACACTGAGAACAAGCTCGACAATTCCCTCCTGGCACTTTCCCTGTAGGAGATACCGCAAGACGTTTCTGTAGATTGGGCACAGCGCTCTGCAGGGTGTTAGCAGAGACTTTCCCGGGACAGTGAAACCCTATGTCAGAGACACTGAGAAGAAGCCCCAATGTTCCCTCTAGGCACTTTCAGTGTGGGTGCCTTCTCCACGTGGTTCCTGGTTTCCCTGCAGCGCTGAAGAGAATGTTAGCAGAGGTAACCGTGACAGGGAAAACAGTACTCAAAGAGAGGTAGAGCAAGCTCTCTCTTGGCACTTTGGATGTGGGACATACAGCGAGATGTTTGCTGCTTTTGCGTTTGGCTGTTGGGAGATTTACAGCACAAAGATATCTAGTTGATTTGAAGCAGTTCCGAGAAAGTCTAAACATAATCGCCACTTCTCCCTCCTGGCACTTTCCATGTGGGAGATATAGCAGGATGTATATTGGTTTTGAGGACAACTCAATGGACAGTGTAGGGAGAAAAGTTCCTGGCTCCTTGAATGCCGTTCCTGGAGACACTGCGATCAATGCGGGAGATATGTCAAGATGTGTGTTTGTTTTGAGGACGGCTCTCTGGAGAGTCTTAGCAAAGAGGTCACAGGGATAATCAGAGCAATTCTCAGAGACACTGAGAACAGGCTCGACAATTCCCTCCTGGCACTTTCCCTGTAGGAGATACCGCAAGACGTTTCTGTAGATTGGGCACAGCGCTCTGCAGGGTGTTAGCAGAGACTTTCCCGGGACAGTGAAACCCTATGTCAGAGACATTGAGAAGAAGCCCCAGTGTTCCCTCCAGGCACTTTCAGTGTGGGTGCCTTCTCCACGTGGTTCCTGGTTTCCCTGCAGCGCTGAAGAGAATGTTAGCAAAGAGGTAACCGGGACAGTGAAAACAGTACTCAAAGACAGGGAGAGCAAGCTCTCTCTTGGCACTTTGGATGTGGGACATACAGCGAGATGTTTGCTGCTTTTGCGTTTGGCTGTTGGGAGATTTACAGCACAAAGATATCTAGTTGATTTGAAGCAGTTCCGAGAAAGTCTAAACATAATCGCCACTTCTCCCTCCTGGCACTTTCCATGTGGGAGATATAGCAGGATGTATATTGGTTTTGAGGACAACTCAATGGACAGTGTAGGGAGAAAAGTTCCTGGCTCCTTGAATGCCGTTCCTGGAGACACTGCGATCAATGTGGGAGATATGTCAAGATGTGTGTTGGTTTTGAGGGCGGCTCTCTGGAGAGTCTTAGCAAAGAGGTCACAGGGATAATCAGAGCAATTCTCAGAGACACTGAGAACAAGCTCGACAATTCCCTCCTGGCACTTTCCCTGTAGGAGATACCGCAAGACGTTTCTGTAGATTGGGCACAGCGCTCTGCAGGGTGTTAGCAGAGACTTTCCCGGGACAGTGAAACCCTATGTCAGAGACACTGAGAAGAAGCCCCAATGTTCCCTCCAGGCACTTTCAGTGTGGGTGCCTTCTCCACGTGGTTCCTGGTTTCCCTGCAGCGCTGAAGAGAATGTTAGCAAGGAGGTAACCGGGACAGCGAAAACAGTACTCAAAGACAGGGAGAGCAAGCTCTCTCTTGGCACTTTGGATGTGGGACATACAGCGAGATGTTTGCTGCTTTTGCGTTTGGCTGTTGGGAGATTTACAGCACAAAGATATCTAGTTGATTTGAAGCAGTTCCGAGAAAGTCTAAACATAATCGCCACTTCTCCCTCCTGGCACTTTCCATGTGGGAGATATAGCAGGATGTATATTGGTTTTGAGGACTACTCAATGGACAGTGTAGGGAGAAAAGTTCCTGGCTCCTTGAATGCCGTTCCTGGAGACACTGCGATCAATGAGGGAGATATGTCAAGATGTGTGTTGGTTTTGAGGACGGCTCTCTGGAGAGTCTTAGCAAAGAGGTCACAGGGATAATCAGAGCAATTCTCAGAGACACTGAGAACAAGCTCGACAATTCCCTCCTGGCACTTTCCCTGTAGGAGATACCGCAAGACGTTTCTGTAGATTGGGCAGAGCGCTCTGCAGGGTGTTAGCAGAGACTTTCCCGGGACAGTGAAACCCTATATCAGAGACATTGAGAAGAAGCCCCAGTGTTCCCTCCAGGCACTTTCAGTGTGGGTGCCTTCTCCACGTGGTTCCTGGTTTCCCTGCAGCGCTGAAGAGAATGTTAGCAAAGAGGTAACCGGGACAGTGAAAACAGTACTCAAAGACAGGGAGAGCAAGCTCTCTCTTGGCACTTTGGATGTGGGACATACAGCGAGATGTTTGCTGCTTTTGCGTTTGGCTGTTGGGAGATTTACAGCACAAAGATATCTAGTTGATTTGAAGCAGTTCCGAGAAAGTCTAAACATAATCGCCACTTCTCCCTCCTGGCACTTTCCATGTGGGAGATATAGCAGGATGTATATTGGTTTTGAGGACAACTCAATGGACAGTGTAGGGAGAAAAGTTCCTGGCTCCTTGAATGCCGTTCCTGGAGACACTGCGATCAATGAGGGAGATATGTCAAGATGTGTGTTTGTTTTGAGGACGGCTCTCTGGAGAGTCTTAGCAAAGAGGTCACAGGGATAATCAGAGCAATTCTCAGAGACACTGAGAACAGGCTCGACAATTCCCTCCTGGCACTTTCCCTGTAGGAGATACCGCAAGACGTTTCTGTAGATTGGGCACAGCGCTCTGCAGGGTGTTAGCAGAGACTTTCCCGGGACAGTGAAACCCTATGTCAGAGACATTGAGAAGAAGCCCCAGTGTTCCCTCCAGGCACTTTCAGTGTGGGTGCCTTCTCCACGTGGTTCCTGGTTTCCCTGCAGCGCTGAAGAGAATGTTAGCAAAGAGGTAACCGGGACAGTGAAAACAGTACTCAAAGACAGGGAGAGCAAGCTCTCTCTTGGCACTTTGGATGTGGGACATACAGCGAGATGTTTGCTGCTTTTGCGTTTGGCTGTTGGGAGATTTACAGCACAAAGATATCTAGTTGATTTGAAGCAGTTCCGAGAAAGTCTAAACATAATCGCCACTTCTCCCTCCTGGCACTTTCCATGTGGGAGATATAGCAGGATGTATATTGGTTTTGAGGACAACTCAATGGACAGTGTAGGGAGAAAAGTTCCTGGCTCCTTGAATGCCGTTCCTGGAGACACTGCGATCAATGTGGGAGATATGTCAAGATGTGTGTTGGTTTTGAGGACGGCTCTCTGGAGAGTCTTAGCAAAGAGGTCACAGGGATAATCAGAGCAATTCTCAGAGACACTGAGAACAAGCTGGACAATTCCCTCCTGGCACTTTCCCTGTAGGAGATACCGCAAGACGTTTCTGTAGATTGGGCACAGCGCTCTGCAGGGTGTTAGCAGAGACTTTCCCGGGACAGTGAAACCCTATGTCAGAGACACTGAGAAGAAGCCCCAATGTTCCCTCCAGGCACTTTCAGTGTGGGTGCCTTCTCCACGTGGTTCCTGGTTTCCCTGCAGCGCTGAAGAGAATGTTAGCAAAGAGGTAACCGGGACAGCGAAAACAGTACTCAAAGACAGGGAGAGCAAGCTCTCTCTTGGCACTTTGGATGTGGGACATACAGCGAGATGTTTGCTGCTTTTGCGTTTGGCTGTTGGGAGATTTACAGCAGAAAGTTATCTAGTTGATTTGAAGCAGTTCCGAGAAAGTCTAAACATAATCGCCACTTCTCCCTCCTGGCACTTTCCATGTGGGAGATATAGCAGGATGTATATTGGTTTTGAGGACAACTCAATGGACAGTGTAGGGAGAAAAGTTCCTGGCTCCTTGAATGCCGTTCCTGGAGACACTGCGATCAATGTGGGAGATATGTCAAGATGTGTGTTGGTTTTGAGGACGGCTCTCTGGAGAGTCTTAGCAAAGAGGTCACAGGGATAATCAGAGCAATTCTCAGAGACACTGAGAACAAGCTCGACAATTCCCTCCTGGCACTTTCCCTGTAGGAGATACCGCAAGACGATTCTGTAGATTGGGCACAGCGCTCTGCAGGGTGTTAGCAGAGACTTTCCCGGGACAGTGAAACCCTATGTCAGAGACACTGAGAAGAAGCCCCAATGTTCCCTCCAGGCACTTTCAGTGTGGGTGCCTTCTCCACGTGGTTCCTGGTTTCCCTGCAGCGCTGAAGAGAATGTTAGCAAAGAGGTAACCGGGACAGTGAAAACAGTACTCAAAGACAGGGAGAGCAAGCTCTCTCTTGGCACTTTGGATGTGGGACATACAGCGAGATGTTTGCTGCTTTTGCGTTTGGCTGTTGGGAGATTTACAGCACAAAGATATCTAGTTGATTTGAAGCAGTTCCGAGAAAGTCTAAACATAATCGCCACTTCTCCCTCCTGGCACTTTCCATGTGGGAGATATAGCAGGATGTATATTGGTTTTGAGGACAACTCAATGGACAGTGTAGGGAGAAAAGTTCCTGGCTCCTTGAATGCCGTTCCTGGAGACACTGCGATCAATGAGGGAGATATGTCAAGATGTGTGTTGGTTTTGAGGACGGCTCTCTGGAGAGTCTTAGCAAAGAGGTCACAGGGATAATCAGAGCAATTCTCAGAGACACTGAGAACAAGCTCGACAATTCCCTCCTGGCACTTTCCCTGTAGGAGATACCGCAAGACGTTTCTGTAGATTGGGCACAGTGCTCTGCAGGGTGTTAGCAGAGACTTTCCCGGGACAGTGAAACCCTATGTCAGAGACACTGAGAAGAAGCCCCAGTGTTCCCTCCAGGCACTTTCAGTGTGGGTGCCTTCTCCACGTGGTTCCTGGTTTCCCTGCAGCGCTGAAGAGAATGTTAGCAAAGAGGTAACCGGGACAGGGAAAACAGTACTCAAAGACAGGGAGAGCAAGCTCTCTCTTGGCACTTTGGATGTGGGACATACAGCGAGATGTTTGCTGCTTTTGCGTTTGGCTGTTGGGAGATTTACAGCACAAAGATATCTAGTTGATTTGAAGCAGTTCCGAGAAAGTCTAAACATAATCGCCACTTCTCCCTCCTGGCACTTTCCATGTGGGAGATATAGCAGGATGTATATTGGTTTTGAGGACAACTCAATGGACAGTGTAGGGAGAAAAGTTCCTGGCTCCTTGAATGCCGTTCCTGGAGACACTGCGATCAATGAGGGAGATATGTCAAGATGTGTGTTGGTTTTGAGGACGGCTCTCTGGAGAGTCTTAGCAAAGAGGTCACAGGGATAATCAGAGCAATTCTCAGAGACACTGAGAACAAGCTTGACAATTCCCTCCTGGCACTTTCCCTGTAGGAGATACCGCAAGACGTTTCTGTAGATTGGGCACAGCGCTCTGCAGGGTGTTAGCAGAGACTTTCCCGGGACAGTGAAACCCTATGTCAGAGACACTGAGAAGAAGCCCCAATGTTCCCTCCAGGCACTTTCAGTGTGGGTGCCTTCTCCACGTGGTTCCTGGTTTCCCTGCAGCGCTGAAGAGAATGTTAGCAAAGAGGTAACCGGGACAGTGAAAACAGTACTCAAAGACAGGGAGAGCAAGCTCTCTCTTGGCACTTTGGATGTGGGACATACAGCGAGATGTTTGCTGCTTTTGCGTTTGGCTGTTGGGAGATTTACAGCACAAAGATATCTAGTTGATTTGAAGCAGTTCCGAGAAAGTCTAAACATAATCGCCACTTCTCCCTCCTGGCACTTTCCATGTGGGAGATATAGCAGGATGTATATTGGTTTTGAGGACAACTCAATGGACAGTGTAGGGAGAAAAGTTCCTGGCTCCTTGAATGCCGTTCCTGGAGACACTGCGATCAATGAGGGAGATATGTCAAGATGTGTGTTGGTTTTGAGGACGGCTCTCTGGAGAGTCTTAGCAAAGAGGTCACAGGGATAATCAGAGCAATTCTCAGAGACACTGAGAACAAGCTCGACAATTCCCTCCTGGCACTTTCCCTGTAGGAGATACCGCAAGACGTTTCTGTAGATTGGGCAGAGCGCTCTGCAGGGTGTTAGCAGAGACTTTCCCGGGACAGTGAAACCCTATGTCAGAGACACTGAGAAGAAGCCCCAATGTTCCCTCCAGGCACTTTCAGTGTGGGTGCCTTCTCCACGTGGTTCCTGGTTTCCCTGCAGCGCTGAAGAGAATGTTAGCAAAGAGGTAACCGGGACAGCGAAAACAGTACTCAAAGACAGGGAGAGCAAGCTCTCTCTTGGCACTTTGGATGTGGGACATACAGCGAGATGTTTGCTGCTTTTGCGTTTGGCTGTTGGGAGATTTACAGCACAAAGATATCTAGTTGATTTGAAGCAGTTCCGAGAAAGTCTAAACATAATCGCCACTTCTCCCTCCTGGCACTTTCCATGTGGGAGATATAGCAGGATGTATATTGGTTTTGAGGACAACTCAATGGACAGTGTAGGGAGAAAAGTTCCTGGCTCCTTGAATGCCGTTCCTGGAGACACTGCGATCAATGTGGGAGATATGTCAAGATGTGTGTTGGTTTTGAGGACGGCTCTCTGGAGAGTCTTAGCAAAGAGGTCACAGGGATAATCAGAGCAATTCTCAGAGACACTGAGAACAAGCTGGACAATTCCCTCCTGGCACTTTCCCTGTAGGAGATACCGCAAGACGTTTCTGTAGATTGGGCACAGCACTCTGCAGGGTGTTAGCAGAGACTTTCCCGGGACAGTGAAACCCTATGTCAGAGACACTGAGAAGAAGCCCCAATGTTCCCTCCAGGCACTTTCAGTGTGGGTGCCTTCTCCACGTGGTTCCTGGTTTCCCTGCAGCGCTGAAGAGAATGTTAGCAAAGAGGTAACCGGGACAGTGAAAACAGTACTCAAAGACAGGGAGAGCAAGCTCTCTCTTGGCACTTTGGATGTGGGACATACAGCGAGATGTTTGCTGCTTTTGCGTTTGGCTGTTGGGAGATTTACAGCACAAAGATATCTAGTTGATTTGAAGCAGTTCCGAGAAAGTCTAAACATAATCGCCACTTCTCCCTCCTGGCACTTTCCATGTGGGAGATATAGCAGGATGTATATTGGTTTTGAGGACAACTCAATGGACAGTGTAGGGAGAAAAGTTCCTGGCTCCTTGAATGCCGTTCCTGGAGACACTGCGATCAATGTGGGAGATATGTCAAGATGTGTGTTGGTTTTGAGGACGGCTCTCTGGAGAGTCTTAGCAAAGAGGTCACAGGGATAATCAGAGCAATTCTCAGAGACACTGAGAACAAGCTGGACAATTCCCTCCTGGCACTTTCCCTGTAGGAGATACCGCAAGACGTTTCTGTAGATTGGGCACAGCACTCTGCAGGGTGTTAGCAGAGACTTTCCCGGGACAGTGAAACCCTATGTCAGAGACACTGAGAAGAAGCCCCAATGTTCCCTCCAGGCACTTTCAGTGTGGGTGCCTTCTCCACGTGGTTCCTGGTTTCCCTGCAGCGCTGAAGAGAATGTTAGCAAAGAGGTAACCGGGACAGTGAAAACAGTACTCAAAGACAGGGAGAGCAAGCTCTCTCTTGGCACTTTGGATGTGGGACATACAGCGAGATGTTTGCTGCTTTTGCGTTTGGCTGTTGGGAGATTTACAGCACAAAGATATCTAGTTGATTTGAAGCAGTTCCGAGAAAGTCTAAACATAATCGCCACTTCTCCCTCCTGGCACTTTCCATGTGGGAGATATAGCAGGATGTATATTGGTTTTGAGGACAACTCAATGGACAGCGTAGGGAGAAAAGTTCCTGGCTCCTTGAATGCCGTTCCTGGAGACACTGCGATCAATGAGGGAGATATGTCAAGATGTGTGTTGGTTTTGAGGACGGCTCTCTGGAGAGTCTTAGCAAAGAGGTCACAGGGATAATCAGAGCAATTCTCAGAGACACTGAGAACAAGCTCGACAATTCCCTCCTGGCACTTTCCTTGTAGGAGATACCGCAAGACGTTTCTGTAGATTGGGCACAGCGCTCTGCAGGGTGTTAGCAGAGACTTTCCCGGGACAGTGAAACCCTATGTCAGAGACACTGAGAAGAAGCCCCAATGTTCCCTCCAGGCACTTTCAGTGTGGGTGCCTTCTCCACGTGGTTCCTGGTTTCCCTGCAGCGCTGAAGAGAATGTTAGCAGAGGTAACCGGGACAGTGAAAACAGTACTCAAAGACAGGGAGAGCAAGCTCTCTCTTGGCACTTTGGATGTGGGACATACAGCGAGATGTTTGCTGCTTTTGCGTTTGGCTGTTGGGAGATTTACAGCACAAAGATATCTAGTTGATTTGAAGCAGTTCCGAGAAAGTCTAAACATAATCGCCACTTCTCCCTCCTGGCACTTTCCATGTGGGAGATATAGCAGGATGTATATTGGTTTTGAGGACAACTCAATGGACAGTGTAGGGAGAAAAGTTCCTGGCTCCTTGAATGCCGTTCCTGGAGACACTGCGATCAATGTGGGAGATATGTCAAGATGTGTGTTGGTTTTGAGGACGGCTCTCTGGAGAGTCTTAGCAAAGAGGTCACAGGGATAATCAGAGCAATTCTCAGAGACACTGAGAACAAGCTCGACAATTCCCTCCTGGCACTTTCCCTGTAGGAGATACCGCAAGACGTTTCTGTAGATTGGGCACAGTGCTCTGCAGGGTGTTAGCAGAGACTTTCCCGGGACAGTGAAACCCTATGTCAGAGACACTGAGAAGAAGCCCCAGTGTTCCCTCCAGGCACTTTCAGTGTGGGTGCCTTCTCCACGTGGTTCCTGGTTTCCCTGCAGCGCTGAAGAGAATGTTAGCAAAGAGGTAACCGGGACAGGGAAAACAGTACTCAAAGACAGGGAGAGCAAGCTCTCTCTTGGCACTTTGGATGTGGGACATACAGCGAGATGTTTGCTGCTTTTGCGTTTGGCTGTTGGGAGATTTACAGCACAAAGATATCTAGTTGATTTGAAGCAGTTCCGAGAAAGTCTAAACATAATCGCCACTTCTCCCTCCTGGCACTTTCCATGTGGGAGATATAGCAGGATGTATATTGGTTTTGAGGACAACTCAATGGACAGTGTAGGGAGAAAAGTTCCTGGCTCCTTGAATGCCGTTCCTGGAGACACTGCGATCAATGAGGGAGATATGTCAAGATGTGTGTTGGTTTTGAGGACGGCTCTCTGGAGAGTCTTAGCAAAGAGGTCACAGGGATAATCAGAGCAATTCTCAGAGACACTGAGAACAAGCTTGACAATTCCCTCCTGGCACTTTCCCTGTAGGAGATACCGCAAGACGTTTCTGTAGATTGGGCACAGCGCTCTGCAGGGTGTTAGCAGAGACTTTCCCGGGACAGTGAAACCCTATGTCAGAGACACTGAGAAGAAGCCCCAATGTTCCCTCCAGGCACTTTCAGTGTGGGTGCCTTCTCCACGTGGTTCCTGGTTTCCCTGCAGCGCTGAAGAGAATGTTAGCAAAGAGGTAACCGGGACAGTGAAAACAGTACTCAAAGAGAGGGAGAGCAAGCTCTCTCTTGGCACTTTGGATGTGGGACATACAGCGAGATGTTTGCTGCTTTTGCGTTTGGCTGTTGGGAGATTTACAGCACAAAGATATCTAGTTGATTTGAAGCAGTTCCAAGAAAGTCTAAACATAATCGCCACTTCTCCCTCCTGGCACTTTCCATGTGGGAGATATAGCAGGATGTATATTGGTTTTGAGGACAACTCAATGGACAGTGTAGGGAGAAAAGTTCCTGGCTCCTTGAATGCCGTTCCTGGAGACACTGCGATCAATGAGGGAGATATGTCAAGATGTGTGTTGGTTTTGAGGACGGCTCTCTGGAGAGTCTTAGCAAAGAGGTCACAGGGATAATCAGAGCAATTCTCAGAGACACTGAGAACAAGCTCGACAATTCCCTCCTGGCACTTTCCCTGTAGGAGATACCGCAAGACGTTTCTGTAGATTGGGCAGAGCGCTCTGCAGGGTGTTAGCAGAGACTTTCCCGGGACAGTGAAACCCTATGTCAGAGACACTGAGAAGAAGCCCCAATGTTCCCTCCAGGCACTTTCAGTGTGGGTGCCTTCTCCACGTGGTTCCTGGTTTCCCTGCAGCGCTGAAGAGAATGTTAGCAAAGAGGTAACCGGGACAGCGAAAACAGTACTCAAAGACAGGGAGAGCAAGCTCTCTCTTGGCACTTTGGATGTGGGACATACAGCGAGATGTTTGCTGCTTTTGCGTTTGGCTGTTGGGAGATTTACAGCACAAAGATATCTAGTTGATTTGAAGCAGTTCCGAGAAAGTCTAAACATAATCGCCACTTCTCCCTCCTGGCACTTTCCATGTGGGAGATATAGCAGGATGTATATTGGTTTTGAGGACAACTCAATGGACAGTGTAGGGAGAAAAGTTCCTGGCTCCTTGAATGCCGTTCCTGGAGACACTGCGATCAATGTGGGAGATATGTCAAGATGTGTGTTGGTTTTGAGGACGGCTCTCTGGAGAGTCTTAGCAAAGAGGTCACAGGGATAATCAGAGCAATTCTCAGAGACACTGAGAACAAGCTGGACAATTCCCTCCTGGCACTTTCCCTGTAGGAGATACCGCAAGACGTTTCTGTAGATTGGGCACAGCGCTCTGCAGGGTGTTAGCAGAGACTTTCCCGGGACAGTGAAACCCTATGTCAGAGACACTGAGAAGAAGCCCCAATGTTCCCTCCAGGCACTTTCAGTGTGGGTGCCTTCTCCACGTGGTTCCTGGTTTCCCTGCAGCGCTGAAGAGAATGTTAGCAAAGAGGTAACCGGGACAGTGAAAACAGTACTCAAAGACAGGGAGAGCAAGCTCTCTCTTGGCACTTTGGATGTGGGACATACAGCGAGATGTTTGCTGCTTTTGCGTTTGGCTGTTGGGAGATTTACAGCACAAAGATATCTAGTTGATTTGAAGCAGTTCCGAGAAAGTCTAAACATAATCGCCACTTCTCCCTCCTGGCACTTTCCATGTGGGAGATATAGCAGGATGTATATTGGTTTTGAGGACAACTCAATGGACAGCGTAGGGAGAAAAGTTCCTGGCTCCTTGAATGCCGTTCCTGGAGACACTGCGATCAATGAGGGAGATATGTCAAGATGTGTGTTGGTTTTGAGGACGGCTCTCTGGAGAGTCTTAGCAAAGAGGTCACAGGGATAATCAGAGCAATTCTCAGAGACACTGAGAACAAGCTCGACAATTCCCTCCTGGCACTTTCCTTGTAGGAGATACCGCAAGACGTTTCTGTAGATTGGGCACAGCGCTCTGCAGGGTGTTAGCAGAGACTTTCCCGGGACAGTGAAACCCTATGTCAGAGACACTGAGAAGAAGCCCCAATGTTCCCTCCAGGCACTTTCAGTGTGGGTGCCTTCTCCACGTGGTTCCTGGTTTCCCTGCAGCGCTGAAGAGAATGTTAGCAGAGGTAACCGGGACAGCGAAAACAGTACTCAAAGACAGGGAGAGCAAGCTCTCTCTTGGCACTTTGGATGTGGGACATACAGCGAGATGTTTGCTGCTTTTGCGTTTGGCTGTTGGGAGATTTACAGCACAAAGATATCTAGTTGATTTGAAGCAGTTCCGAGAAAGTCTAAACATAATCGCCACTTCTCCCTCCTGGCACTTTCCATGTGGGAGATATAGCAGGATGTATATTGGTTTTGAGGACAACTCAATGGACAGTGTAGGGAGAAAAGTTCCTGGCTCCTTGAATGCCGTTCCTGGAGACACTGCGATCAATGTGGGAGATATGTCAAGATGTGTGTTGGTTTTGAGGACGGCTCTCTGGAGAGTCTTAGCAAAGAGGTCACAGGGATAATCAGAGCAATTCTCAGAGACACTGAGAACAAGCTCGACAATTCCCTCCTGGCACTTTCCCTGTAGGAGATACCGCAAGACGATTCTGTAGATTGGGCACAGCGCTCTGCAGGGTGTTAGCAGAGACTTTCCCGGGACAGTGAAACCCTATGTCAGAGACACTGAGAAGAAGCCCCAGTGTTCCCTCCAGGCACTTTCAGTGTGGGTGCCTTCTCCACGTGGTTCCTGGTTTCCCTGCAGCGCTGAAGAGAATGTTAGCAAAGAGGTAACCGGGACAGTGAAAACAGTACTCAAAGACAGGGAGAGCAAGCTCTCTCTTGGCACTTTGGATGTGGGACATACAGCGAGATGTTTGCTGCTTTTGCGTTTGGCTGTTGGGAGATTTACAGCACAAAGATATCTAGTTGATTTGAAGCAGTTCCGAGAAAGTCTAAACATAATCGCCACTTCTCCCTC
Source organism: Chroicocephalus ridibundus (assembly GCF_963924245.1). Classification (NCBI taxonomy): domain Eukaryota; kingdom Metazoa; phylum Chordata; class Aves; order Charadriiformes; family Laridae; genus Chroicocephalus; species Chroicocephalus ridibundus. The sequence continues at coordinate 182,687 of NW_026961515.1, forward strand.
CTGGCACTTTCCATGTGGGAGATATAGCAGGATGTATATTGGTTTTGAGGACAACTCAATGGACAGTGTAGGGAGAAAAGTTCCTGGCTCCTTGAATGCCGTTCCTGGAGACACTGCGATCAATGAGGGAGATATGTCAAGATGTGTGTTGGTTTTGAGGACGGCTCTCTGGAGAGTCTTAGCAAAGAGGTCACAGGGATAATCAGAGCAATTCTCAGAGACACTGAGAACAAGCTCGACAATTCCCTCCTGGCACTTTCCCTGTAGGAGATACCGCAAGACGTTTCTGTAGATTGGGCACAGCGCTCTGCAGGGTGTTAGCAGAGACTTTCCCGGGACAGTGAAACCCTATGTCAGAGACACTGAGAAGAAGCCCCAATGTTCCCTCCAGGCACTTTCAGTGTGGGTGCCTTCTCCACGTGGTTCCTGGTTTCCCTGCAGCGCTGAAGAGAATGTTAGCAAAGAGGTAACCGGGACAGGGAAAACAGTACTCAAAGACAGGGAGAGCAAGCTCTCTCTTGGCACTTTGGATGTGGGACATACAGCGAGATGTTTGCTGCTTTTGCGTTTGGCTGTTGGGAGATTTACAGCACAAAGATATCTAGTTGATTTGAAGCAGTTCCGAGAAAGTCTAAACATAATCGCCACTTCTCCCTCCTGGCACTTTCCATGTGGGAGATATAGCAGGATGTATATTGGTTTTGAGGACAACTCAATGGACAGTGTAGGGAGAAAAGTTCCTGGCTCCTTGAATGCCGTTCCTGGAGACACTGCGATCAATGAGGGAGATATGTCAAGATGTGTGTTGGTTTTGAGGACGGCTCTCTGGAGAGTCTTAGCAAAGAGGTCACAGGGATAATCAGAGCAATTCTCAGAGACACTGAGAACAAGCTTGACAATTCCCTCCTGGCACTTTCCCTGTAGGAGATACCGCAAGACGTTTCTGTAGATTGGGCACAGCGCTCTGCAGGGTGTTAGCAGAGACTTTCCCGGGACAGTGAAACCCTATGTCAGAGACACTGAGAAGAAGCCCCAATGTTCCCTCCAGGCACTTTCAGTGTGGGTGCCTTCTCCACGTGGTTCCTGGTTTCCCTGCAGCGCTGAAGAGAATGTTAGCAAAGAGGTAACCGGGACAGTGAAAACAGTACTCAAAGAGAGGGAGAGCAAGCTCTCTCTTGGCACTTTGGATGTGGGACATACAGCGAGATGTTTGCTGCTTTTGCGTTTGGCTGTTGGGAGATTTACAGCACAAAGATATCTAGTTGATTTGAAGCAGTTCCGAGAAAGTCTAAACATAATCGCCACTTCTCCCTCCTGGCACTTTCCATGTGGGAGATATAGCAGGATGTATATTGGTTTTGAGGACAACTCAATGGACAGTGTAGGGAGAAAAGTTCCTGGCTCCTTGAATGCCGTTCCTGGAGACACTGCGATCAATGAGGGAGATATGTCAAGATGTGTGTTGGTTTTGAGGACGGCTCTCTGGAGAGTCTTAGCAAAGAGGTCACAGGGATAATCAGAGCAATTCTCAGAGACACTGAGAACAAGCTCGACAATTCCCTCCTGGCACTTTCCCTGTAGGAGATACCGCAAGACGTTTCTGTAGATTGGGCAGAGCGCTCTGCAGGGTGTTAGCAGAGACTTTCCCGGGACAGTGAAACCCTATGTCAGAGACACTGAGAAGAAGCCCCAATGTTCCCTCCAGGCACTTTCAGTGTGGGTGCCTTCTCCACGTGGTTCCTGGTTTCCCTGCAGCGCTGAAGAGAATGTTAGCAAAGAGGTAACCGGGACAGCGAAAACAGTACTCAAAGACAGGGAGAGCAAGCTCTCTCTTGGCACTTTGGATGTGGGACATACAGCGAGATGTTTGCTGCTTTTGCGTTTGGCTGTTGGGAGATTTACAGCACAAAGATATCTAGTTGATTTGAAGCAGTTCCGAGAAAGTCTAAACATAATCGCCACTTCTCCCTCCTGGCACTTTCCATGTGGGAGATATAGCAGGATGTATATTGGTTTTGAGGACAACTCAATGGACAGTGTAGGGAGAAAAGTTCCTGGCTCCTTGAATGCCGTTCCTGGAGACACTGCGATCAATGTGGGAGATATGTCAAGATGTGTGTTGGTTTTGAGGACGGCTCTCTGGAGAGTCTTAGCAAAGAGGTCACAGGGATAATCAGAGCAATTCTCAGAGACACTGAGAACAAGCTGGACAATTCCCTCCTGGCACTTTCCCTGTAGGAGATACCGCAAGACGTTTCTGTAGATTGGGCACAGCGCTCTGCAGGGTGTTAGCAGAGACTTTCCCGGGACAGTGAAACCCTATGTCAGAGACACTGAGAAGAAGCCCCAATGTTCCCTCCAGGCACTTTCAGTGTGGGTGCCTTCTCCACGTGGTTCCTGGTTTCCCTGCAGCGCTGAAGAGAATGTTAGCAAAGAGGTAACCGGGACAGTGAAAACAGTACTCAAAGACAGGGAGAGCAAGCTCTCTCTTGGCACTTTGGATGTGGGACATACAGCGAGATGTTTGCTGCTTTTGCGTTTGGCTGTTGGGAGATTTACAGCACAAAGATATCTAGTTGATTTGAAGCAGTTCCGAGAAAGTCTAAACATAATCGCCACTTCTCCCTCCTGGCACTTTCCATGTGGGAGATATAGCAGGATGTATATTGGTTTTGAGGACAACTCAATGGACAGCGTAGGGAGAAAAGTTCCTGGCTCCTTGAATGCCGTTCCTGGAGACACTGCGATCAATGAGGGAGATATGTCAAGATGTGTGTTGGTTTTGAGGACGGCTCTCTGGAGAGTCTTAGCAAAGAGGTCACAGGGATAATCAGAGCAATTCTCAGAGACACTGAGAACAAGCTCGACAATTCCCTCCTGGCACTTTCCTTGTAGGAGATACCGCAAGACGTTTCTGTAGATTGGGCACAGCGCTCTGCAGGGTGTTAGCAGAGACTTTCCCGGGACAGTGAAACCCTATGTCAGAGACACTGAGAAGAAGCCCCAATGTTCCCTCCAGGCACTTTCAGTGTGGGTGCCTTCTCCACGTGGTTCCTGGTTTCCCTGCAGCGCTGAAGAGAATGTTAGCAGAGGTAACCGGGACAGGGAAAACAGTACTCAAAGACAGGGAGAGCAAGCTCTCTCTTGGCACTTTGGATGTGGGACATACAGCGAGATGTTTGCTGCTTTTGCGTTTGGCTGTTGGGAGATTTACAGCACAAAGATATCTAGTTGATTTGAAGCAGTTCCGAGAAAGTCTAAACATAATCGCCACTTCTCCCTCCTGGCACTTTCCATGTGGGAGATATAGCAGGATGTATATTGGTTTTGAGGACAACTCAATGGACAGTGTAGGGAGAAAAGTTCCTGGCTCCTTGAATGCCGTTCCTGGAGACACTGCGATCAATGTGGGAGATATGTCAAGATGTGTGTTGGTTTTGAGGACGGCTCTCTGGAGAGTCTTAGCAAAGAGGTCACAGGGATAATCAGAGCAATTCTCAGAGACACTGAGAACAAGCTCGACAATTCCCTCCTGGCACTTTCCCTGTAGGAGATACCGCAAGACGATTCTGTAGATTGGGCACAGCGCTCTGCAGGGTGTTAGCAGAGACTTTCCCGGGACAGTGAAACCCTATGTCAGAGACACTGAGAAGAAGCCCCAGTGTTCCCTCCAGGCACTTTCAGTGTGGGTGCCTTCTCCACGTGGTTCCTGGTTTCCCTGCAGCGCTGAAGAGAATGTTAGCAAAGAGGTAACCGGGACAGTGAAAACAGTACTCAAAGACAGGGAGAGCAAGCTCTCTCTTGGCACTTTGGATGTGGGACATACAGCGAGATGTTTGCTGCTTTTGCGTTTGGCTGTTGGGAGATTTACAGCACAAAGATATCTAGTTGATTTGAAGCAGTTCCGAGAAAGTCTAAACATAATCGCCACTTCTCCCTCCTGGCACTTTCCATGTGGGAGATATAGCAGGATGTATATTGGTTTTGAGGACAACTCAATGGACAGTGTAGGGAGAAAAGTTCCTGGCTCCTTGAATGCCGTTCCTGGAGACACTGCGATCAATGAGGGAGATATGTCAAGATGTGTGTTGGTTTTGAGGACGGCTCTCTGGAGAGTCTTAGCAAAGAGGTCACAGGGATAATCAGAGCAATTCTCAGAGACACTGAGAACAAGCTCGACAATTCCCTCCTGGCACTTTCCCTGTAGGAGATACCGCAAGACGTTTCTGTAGATTGGGCACAGCGCTCTGCAGGGTGTTAGCAGAGACTTTCCCGGGACAGTGAAACCCTATGTCAGAGACACTGAGAAGAAGCCCCAGTGTTCCCTCCAGGCACTTTCAGTGTGGGTGCCTTCTCCACGTGGTTCCTGGTTTCCCTGCAGCGCTGAAGAGAATGTTAGCAAAGAGGTAACCGGGACAGGGAAAACAGTACTCAAAGACAGGGAGAGCAAGCTCTCTCTTGGCACTTTGGATGTGGGACATACAGCGAGATGTTTGCTGCTTTTGCGTTTGGCTGTTGGGAGATTTACAGCACAAAGATATCTAGTTGATTTGAAGCAGTTCCGAGAAAGTCTAAACATAATCGCCACTTCTCCCTCCTGGCACTTTCCATGTGGGAGATATAGCAGGATGTATATTGGTTTTGAGGACAACTCAATGGACAGTGTAGGGAGAAAAGTTCCTGGCTCCTTGAATGCCGTTCCTGGAGACACTGCGATCAATGAGGGAGATATGTCAAGATGTGTGTTGGTTTTGAGGACGGCTCTCTGGAGAGTCTTAGCAAAGAGGTCACAGGGATAATCAGAGCAATTCTCAGAGACACTGAGAACAAGCTCGACAATTCCCTCCTGGCACTTTCCCTGTAGGAGATACTGCAAGACGTTTCTGTAGATTGGGCACAGCGCTCTGCAGGGTGTTAGCAGAGACTTTCCCGGGACAGTGAAACCCTATGTCAGAGACACTGAGAAGAAGCCCCAATGTTCCCTCCAGGCACTTTCAGTGTGGGTGCCTTCTCCACGTGGTTCCTGGTTTCCCTGCAGCGCTGAAGAGAATGTTAGCAAAGAGGTAACCGGGACAGTGAAAACAGTACTCAAAGACAGGGAGAGCAAGCTCTCTCTTGGCACTTTGGATGTGGGACATACAGCGAGATGTTTGCTGCTTTTGCGTTTGGCTGTTGGGAGATTTACAGCACAAAGATATCTAGTTGATTTGAAGCAGTTCCGAGAAAGTCTAAACATAATCGCCACTTCTCCCTCCTGGCACTTTCCATGTGGGAGATATAGCAGGATGTATATTGGTTTTGAGGACAACTCAATGGACAGTGTAGGGAGAAAAGTTCCTGGCTCCTTGAATGCCGTTCCTGGAGACACTGCGATCAATGTGGGAGATATGTCAAGATGTGTGTTGGTTTTGAGGACGGCTCTCTGGAGAGTCTTAGCAAAGAGGTCACAGGGATAATCAGAGCAATTCTCAGAGACACTGAGAACAAGCTCGACAATTCCCTCCTGGCACTTTCCCTGTAGGAGATACCGCAAGACGTTTCTGTAGATTGGGCAGAGCGCTCTGCAGGGTGTTAGCAGAGACTTTCCCGGGACAGTGAAACCCTATGTCAGAGACACTGAGAAGAAGCCCCAATGTTCCCTCCAGGCACTTTCAGTGTGGGTGCCTTCTCCACGTGGTTCCTGGTTTCCCTGCAGCGCTGAAGAGAATGTTAGCAAAGAGGTAACCGGGACAGTGAAAACAGTACTCAAAGACAGGGAGAGCAAGCTCTCTCTTGGCACTTTGGATGTGGGACATACAGCGAGATGTTTGCTGCTTTTGCGTTTGGCTGTTGGGAGATTTACAGCACAAAGATATCTAGTTGATTTGAAGCAGTTCCGAGAAAGTCTAAACATAATCGCCACTTCTCCCTCCTGGCACTTTCCATGTGGGAGATATAGCAGGATGTATATTGGTTTTGAGGACAACTCAATGGACAGCGTAGGGAGAAAAGTTCCTGGCTCCTTGAATGCCGTTCCTGGAGACACTGCGATCAATGAGGGAGATATGTCAAGATGTGTGTTGGTTTTGAGGACGGCTCTCTGGAGAGTCTTAGCAAAGAGGTCACAGGGATAATCAGAGCAATTCTCAGAGACACTGAGAACAAGCTCGACAATTCCCTCCTGGCACTTTCCCTGTAGGAGATACCGCAAGACGTTTCTGTAGATTGGGCACAGCGCTCTGCAGGGTGTTAGCAGAGACTTTCCCGGGACAGTGAAACCCTATGTCAGAGACACTGAGAAGAAGCCCCAATGTTCCCTCCAGGCACTTTCAGTGTGGGTGCCTTCTCCACGTGGTTCCTGGTTTCCCTGCAGCGCTGAAGAGAATGTTAGCAAAGAGGTAACCGGGACAGGGAAAACAGTACTCAAAGACAGGGAGAGCAAGCTCTCTCTTGGCACTTTGGATGTGGGACATACAGCGAGATGTTTGCTGCTTTTGCGTTTGGCTGTTGGGAGATTTACAGCACAAAGATATCTAGTTGATTTGAAGCAGTTCCGAGAAAGTCTAAACATAATCGCCACTTCTCCCTCCTGGCACTTTCCATGTGGGAGATATAGCAGGATGTATATTGGTTTTGAGGACAACTCAATGGACAGTGTAGGGAGAAAAGTTCCTGGCTCCTTGAATGCCGTTCCTGGAGACACTGCGATCAATGAGGGAGATATGTCAAGATGTGTGTTGGTTTTGAGGACGGCTCTCTGGAGAGTCTTAGCAAAGAGGTCACAGGGATAATCAGAGCAATTCTCAGAGACACTGAGAACAAGCTCGACAATTCCCTCCTGGCACTTTCCCTGTAGGAGATACTGCAAGACGTTTCTGTAGATTGGGCACAGCGCTCTGCAGGGTGTTAGCAGAGACTTTCCCGGGACAGTGAAACCCTATGTCAGAGACACTGAGAAGAAGCCCCAATGTTCCCTCCAGGCACTTTCAGTGTGGGTGCCTTCTCCACGTGGTTCCTGGTTTCCCTGCAGCGCTGAAGAGAATGTTAGCAAAGAGGTAACCGGGACAGGGAAAACAGTACTCAAAGACAGGGAGAGCAAGCTCTCTCTTGGCACTTTGGATGTGGGACATACAGCGAGATGTTTGCTGCTTTTGCGTTTGGCTGTTGGGAGATTTACAGCACAAAGATATCTAGTTGATTTGAAGCAGTTCCGAGAAAGTCTAAACATAATCGCCACTTCTCCCTCCTGGCACTTTCCATGTGGGAGATATAGCAGGATGTATATTGGTTTTGAGGACAACTCAATGGACAGTGTAGGGAGAAAAGTTCCTGGCTCCTTGAATGCCGTTCCTGGAGACACTGCCATCAATGTGGGAGATATGTCAAGATGTGTGTTGGTTTTGAGGACGGCTCTCTGGAGAGTCTTAGCAAAGAGGTCACAGGGATAATCAGAGCAATTCTCAGAGACACTGAGAACAAGCTCGACAATTCCCTCCTGGCACTTTCCCTGTAGGAGATACCGCAAGACGTTTCTGTAGATTGGGCACAGCGCTCTGCAGGGTGTTAGCAGAGACTTTCCCGGGACAGTGAAACCCTATGTCAGAGACACTGAGAAGAAGCCCCAATGTTCCCTCCAGGCACTTTCAGTGTGGGTGCCTTCTCCACGTGGTTCCTGGTTTCCCTGCAGCGCTGAAGAGAATGTTAGCAAAGAGGTAACCGGGACAGTGCAAACAGTACTCAAAGAGAGGGAGAGCAAGCTCTCTCTTGGCACTTTGGATGTGGGACATACAGCGAGATGTTTGCTGCTTTTGCGTTTGGCTGTTGGGAGATTTACAGCACAAAGATATCTAGTTGATTTGAAGCAGTTCCGAGAAAGTCTAAACATAATCGCCACTTCTCCCTCCTGGCACTTTCCATGTGGGAGATATAGCAGGATGTATATTGGTTTTGAGGACAACTCAATGGACAGCGTAGGGAGAAAAGTTCCTGGCTCCTTGAATGCCGTTCCTGGAGACACTGCGATCAATGAGGGAGATATGTCAAGATGTGTGTTGGTTTTGAGGACGGCTCTCTGGAGAGTCTTAGCAAAGAGGTCACAGGGATAATCAGAGCAATTCTCAGAGACACTGAGAACAAGCTCGACAATTCCCTCCTGGCACTTTCCCTGTAGGAGATACCGCAAGACGTTTCTGTAGATTGGGCAGAGCGCTCTGCAGGGTGTTAGCAGAGACTTTCCCGGGACAGTGAAACCCTATGTCAGAGACACTGAGAAGAAGCCCCAATGTTCCCTCCAGGCACTTTCAGTGTGGGTGCCTTCTCCACGTGGTTCCTGGTTTCCCTGCAGCGCTGAAGAGAATGTTAGCAGAGGTAACCGGGACAGGGAAAACAGTACTCAAAGACAGGGAGAGCAAGCTCTCTCTTGGCACTTTGGATGTGGGACATACAGCGAGATGTTTGCTGCTTTTGCGTTTGGCTGTTGGGAGATTTACAGCACAAAGATATCTAGTTGATTTGAAGCAGTTCCGAGAAAGTCTAAACATAATCGCCACTTCTCCCTCCTGGCACTTTCCATGTGGGAGATATAGCAGGATGTATATTGGTTTTGAGGACAACTCAATGGACAGTGTAGGGAGAAAAGTTCCTGGCTCCTTGAATGCCGTTCCTGGAGACACTGCGATCAATGTGGGAGATATGTCAAGATGTGTGTTGGTTTTGAGGACGGCTCTCTGGAGAGTCTTAGCAAAGAGGTCACAGGGATAATCAGAGCAATTCTCAGAGACACTGAGAACAAGCTCGACAATTCCCTCCTGGCACTTTCCCTGTAGGAGATACTGCAAGACGTTTCTGTAGATTGGGCACAGCGCTCTGCAGGGTGTTAGCAGAGACTTTCCCGGGACAGTGAAACCCTATGTCAGAGACACTGAGAAGAAGCCCCAATGTTCCCTCCAGGCACTTTCAGTGTGGGTGCCTTCTCCACGTGGTTCCTGGTTTCCCTGCAGCACTGAAGAGAATGTTAGCAAAGAGGTAACCGGGACAGGGAAAACAGTACTCAAAGACAGGGAGAGCAAGCTCTCTCTTGGCACTTTGGATGTGGGACATACAGCGAGATGTTTGCTGCTTTTGCGTTTGGCTGTTGGGAGATTTACAGCACAAAGATATCTAGTTGATTTGAAGCAGTTCCGAGAAAGTCTAAACATAATCGCCACTTCTCCCTCCTGGCACTTTCCATGTGGGAGATATAGCAGGATGTATATTGGTTTTGAGGACAACTCAATGGACAGTGTAGGGAGAAAAGTTCCTGGCTCCTTGAATGCCGTTCCTGGAGACACTGCGATCAATGAGGGAGATATGTCAAGATGTGTGTTGGTTTTGAGGACGGCTCTCTGGAGAGTCTTAGCAAAGAGGTCACAGGGATAATCAGAGCAATTCTCAGAGACACTGAGAACAAGCTCGACAATTCCCTCCTGGCACTTTCCCTGTAGGAGATACCGCAAGACGTTTCTGTAGATTGGGCACAGCGCTCTGCAGGGTGTTAGCAGAGACTTTCCCGGGACAGTGAAACCCTATGTCAGAGACACTGAGAAGAAGCCCCAATGTTCCCTCCAGGCACTTTCAGTGTGGGTGCCTTCTCCACGTGGTTCCTGGTTTCCCTGCAGCGCTGAAGAGAATGTTAGCAAAGAGGTAACCGGGACAGTGAAAACAGTACTCAAAGACAGGGAGAGCAAGCTCTCTCTTGGCACTTTGGATGTGGGACATACAGCGAGATGTTTGCTGCTTTTGCGTTTGGCTGTTGGGAGATTTACAGCACAAAGATATCTAGTTGATTTGAAGCAGTTCCGAGAAAGTCTAAACATAATCGCCACTTCTCCCTCCTGGCACTTTCCATGTGGGAGATATAGCAGGATGTATATTGGTTTTGAGGACAACTCAATGGACAGCGTAGGGAGAAAAGTTCCTGGCTCCTTGAATGCCGTTCCTGGAGACACTGCGATCAATGAGGGAGATATGTCAAGATGTGTGTTGGTTTTGAGGACGGCTCTCTGGAGAGTCTTAGCAAAGAGGTCACAGGGATAATCAGAGCAATTCTCAGAGACACTGAGAACAAGCTCGACAATTCCCTCCTGGCACTTTCCCTGTAGGAGATACCGCAAGACGTTTCTGTAGATTGGGCAGAGCGCTCTGCAGGGTGTTAGCAGAGACTTTCCCGGGACAGTGAAACCCTATGTCAGAGACACTGAGAAGAAGCCCCAATGTTCCCTCCAGGCACTTTCAGTGTGGGTGCCTTCTCCACGTGGTTCCTGGTTTCCCTGCAGCGCTGAAGAGAATGTTAGCAGAGGTAACCGGGACAGGGAAAACAGTACTCAAAGACAGGGAGAGCAAGCTCTCTCTTGGCACTTTGGATGTGGGACATACAGCGAGATGTTTGCTGCTTTTGCGTTTGGCTGTTGGGAGATTTACAGCACAAAGATATCTAGTTGATTTGAAGCAGTTCCGAGAAAGTCTAAACATAATCGCCACTTCTCCCTCCTGGCACTTTCCATGTGGGAGATATAGCAGGATGTATATTGGTTTTGAGGACAACTCAATGGACAGTGTAGGGAGAAAAGTTCCTGGCTCCTTGAATGCCGTTCCTGGAGACACTGCCATCAATGTGGGAGATATGTCAAGATGTGTGTTGGTTTTGAGGACGGCTCTCTGGAGAGTCTTAGCAAAGAGGTCACAGGGATAATCAGAGCAATTCTCAGAGACACTGAGAACAAGCTCGACAATTCCCTCCTGGCACTTTCCCTGTAGGAGATACCGCAAGACGATTCTGTAGATTGGGCACAGCGCTCTGCAGGGTGTTAGCAGAGACTTTCCCGGGACAGTGAAACCCTATGTCAGAGACACTGAGAAGAAGCCCCAATGTTCCCTCCAGGCACTTTCAGTGTGGGTGCCTTCTCCACGTGGTTCCTGGTTTCCCTGCAGCGCTGAAGAGAATGTTAGCAAAGAGGTAACCGGGACAGTGAAAACAGTACTCAAAGACAGGGAGAGCAAGCTCTCTCTTGGCACTTTGGATGTGGGACATACAGCGAGATGTTTGCTGCTTTTGCGTTTGGCTGTTGGGAGATTTACAGCACAAAGATATCTAGTTGATTTGAAGCAGTTCCGAGAAAGTCTAAACATAATCGCCACTTCTCCCTCCTGGCACTTTCCATGTGGGAGATATAGCAGGATGTATATTGGTTTTGAGGACAACTCAATGGACAGTGTAGGGAGAAAAGTTCCTGGCTCCTTGAATGCCGTTCCTGGAGACACTGCGATCAATGTGGGAGATATGTCAAGATGTGTGTTTGTTTTGAGGACGGCTCTCTGGAGAGTCTTAGCAAAGAGGTCACAGGGATAATCAGGGCAATTCTCAGAGACACTGAGAACAAGCTCGACAATTCCCTCCTGGCACTTTCCCTGTAGGAGATACCGCAAGACGTTTCTGTAGATTGGGCACAGCGCTCTGCAGGGTGTTAGCAGAGACTTTCCCGGGACAGTGAAACCCTATGTCAGAGACACTGAGAAGAAGCCCCAATGTTCCCTCCAGGCACTTTCAGTGTGGGTGCCTTCTCCACGTGGTTCCTGGTTTCCCTGCAGCGCTGAAGAGAATGTTAGCAAAGAGGTAACCGGGACAGTGAAAACAGTACTCAAAGACAGGGAGAGCAAGCTCTCTCTTGGCACTTTGGATGTGGGACATACAGCGAGATGTTTGCTGCTTTTGCGTTTGGCTGTTGGGAGATTTACAGCACAAAGATATCTAGTTGATTTGAAGCAGTTCCGAGAAAGTCTAAACATAATCGCCACTTCTCCCTCCTGGCACTTTCCATGTGGGAGATATAGCAGGATGTATATTGGTTTTGAGGACAACTCAATGGACAGTGTAGGGAGAAAAGTTCCTGGCTCCTTGAATGCCGTTCCTGGAGACACTGCGATCAATGTGGGAGATATGTCAAGATGTGTGTTGGTTTTGAGGACGGCTCTCTGGAGAGTCTTAGCAAAGAGGTCACAGGGATAATCAGAGCAATTCTCAGAGACACTGAGAACAAGCTCGACAATTCCCTCCTGGCACTTTCCCTGTAGGAGATACCGCAAGACGTTTCTGTAGATTGGGCACAGCGCTCTGCAGGGTGTTAGCAGAGACTTTCCCGGGACAGTGAAACCCTATGTCAGAGACACTGAGAAGAAGCCCCAATGTTCCCTCCAGGCACTTTCAGTGTGGGTGCCTTCTCCACGTGGTTCCTGGTTTCCCTGCAGCGCTGAAGAGAATGTTAGCAAAGAGGTAACCGGGACAGTGCAAACAGTACTCAAAGACAGGGAGAGCAAGCTCTCTCTTGGCACTTTGGATGTGGGACATACAGCGAGATGTTTGCTGCTTTTGCGTTTGGCTGTTGGGAGATTTACAGCACAAAGATATCTAGTTGATTTGAAGCAGTTCCGAGAAAGTCTAAACATAATCGCCACTTCTCCCTCCTGGCACTTTCCATGTGGGAGATATAGCAGGATGTATATTGGTTTTGAGGACAACTCAATGGACAGTGTAGGGAGAAAAGTTCCTGGCTCCTTGAATGCCGTTCCTGGAGACACTGCGATCAATGTGGGAGATATGTCAAGATGTGTGTTGGTTTTGAGGACGGCTCTCTGGAGAGTCTTAGCAAAGAGGTCACAGGGATAATCAGAGCAATTCTCAGAGACACTGAGAACAAGCTCGACAATTCCCTCCTGGCACTTTCCCTGTAGGAGATACCGCAAGACGTTTCTGTAGATTGGGCACAGCGCTCTGCAGGGTGTTAGCAGAGACTTTCCCGGGACAGTGAAACCCTATGTCAGAGACACTGAGAAGAAGCCCCAATGTTCCCTCCAGGCACTTTCAGTGTGGGTGCCTTCTCCACGTGGTTCCTGGTTTCCCTGCAGCGCTGAAGAGAATGTTAGCAAAGAGGTAACCGGGACAGTGAAAACAGTACTCAAAGAGAGGGAGAGCAAGCTCTCTCTTGGCACTTTGGATGTGGGACATACAGCGAGATGTTTGCTGCTTTTGCGTTTGGCTGTTGGGAGATTTACAGCACAAAGATATCTAGTTGATTTGAAGCAGTTCCGAGAAAGTCTAAACATAATCGCCACTTCTCCCTCCTGGCACTTTCCATGTGGGAGATATAGCAGGATGTATATTGGTTTTGAGGACAACTCAATGGACAGCATAGGGAGAAAAGTTCCTGGCTCCTTGAATGCCGTTCCTGGAGACACTGCGATCAATGAGGGAGATATGTCAAGATGTGTGTTGGTTTTGAGGACGGCTCTCTGGAGAGTCTTAGCAAAGAGGTCACAGGGATAATCAGAGCAATTCTCAGAGACACTGAGAACAAGCTCGACAATTCCCTCCTGGCACTTTCCCTGTAGGAGATACCGCAAGACGTTTCTGTAGATTGGGCAGAGCGCTCTGCAGGGTGTTAGCAGAGACTTTCCCGGGACAGTGAAACCCTATGTCAGAGACACTGAGAAGAAGCCCCAATGTTCCCTCCAGGCACTTTCAGTGTGGGTGCCTTCTCCACGTGGTTCCTGGTTTCCCTGCAGCGCTGAAGAGAATGTTAGCAGAGGTAACCGGGACAGGGAAAACAGTACTCAAAGAGAGGGAGAGCAAGCTCTCTCTTGGCACTTTGGATGTGGGACATACAGCGAGATGTTTGCTGCTTTTGCGTTTGGCTGTTGGGAGATTTACAGCACAAAGATATCTAGTTGATTTGAAGCAGTTCCGAGAAAGTCTAAACATAATCGCCACTTCTCCCTCCTGGCACTTTCCATGTGGGAGATATAGCAGGATGTATATTGGTTTTGAGGACAACTCAATGGACAGTGTAGGGAGAAAAGTTCCTGGCTCCTTGAATGCCGTTCCTGGAGACACTGCGATCAATGAGGGAGATATGTCAAGATGTGTGTTGGTTTTGAGGACGGCTCTCTGGAGAGTCTTAGCAAAGAGGTCACAGGGATAATCAGAGCAATTCTCAGAGACACTGAGAACAAGCTCGACAATTCCCTCCTGGCACTTTCCCTGTAGGAGATACCGCAAGACGTTTCTGTAGATTGGGCAGAGCGCTCTGCAGGGTGTTAGCAGAGACTTTCCCGGGACAGTGAAACCCTATGTCAGAGACACTGAGAAGAAGCCCCAATGTTCCCTCCAGGCACTTTCAGTGTGGGTGCCTTCTCCACGTGGTTCCTGGTTTCCCTGCAGCGCTGAAGAGAATGTTAGCAGAGGTAACCGGGACAGGGAAAACAGTACTCAAAGACAGGGAGAGCAAGCTCTCTCTTGGCACTTTGGATGTGGGACATACAGCGAGATGTTTGCTGCTTTTGCGTTTGGCTGTTGGGAGATTTACAGCACAAAGATATCTAGTTGATTTGAAGCAGTTCCGAGAAAGTCTAAACATAATCGCCACTTCTCCCTCCTGGCAGTTTCCATGTGGGAGATATAGCAGGATGTATATTGGTTTTGAGGACAACTCAATGGACAGTGTAGGGAGAAAAGTTCCTGGCTCCTTGAATGCCGTTCCTGGAGACACTGCGATCAATGAGGGAGATATGTCAAGATGTGTGTTGGTTTTGAGGACGGCTCTCTGGAGAGTCTTAGCAAAGAGGTCACAGGGATAATCAGAGCAATTCTCAGAGACACTGAGAACAAGCTCGACAATTCCCTCCTGGCACTTTCCCTGTAGGAGATACCGCAAGACGTTTCTGTAGATTGGGCACAGCGCTCTGCAGGGTGTTAGCAGAGACTTTCCCGGGACAGTGAAACCCTATGTCAGAGACACTGAGAAGAAGCCCCAATGTTCCCTCCAGGCACTTTCAGTGTGGGTGCCTTCTCCACGTGGTTCCTGGTTTCCCTGCAGCGCTGAAGAGAATGTTAGCAAAGAGGTAACCGGGACAGTGCAAACAGTACTCAAAGAGAGGGAGAGCAAGCTCTCTCTTGGCACTTTGGATGTGGGACATACAGCGAGATGTTTGCTGCTTTTGCGTTTGGCTGTTGGGAGATTTACAGCACAAAGATATCTAGTTGATTTGAAGCAGTTCCGAGAAAGTCTAAACATAATCGCCACTTCTCCCTCCTGGCACTTTCCATGTGGGAGATATAGCAGGATGTATATTGGTTTTGAGGACAACTCAATGGACAGTGTAGGGAGAAAAGTTCCTGGCTCCTTGAATGCCGTTCCTGGAGACACTGCAATCAATGTGGGAGATATGTCAAGATGTGTGTTTGTTTTGAGGACGGCTCTCTGGAGAGTCTTAGCAAAGAGGTCACAGGGATAATCAGGGCAATTCTCAGAGACACTGAGAACAAGCTCGACAATTCCCTCCTGGCACTTTCCCTGTAGGAGATACCGCAAGACGTTTCTGTAGATTGGGCACAGCGCTCTGCAGGGTGTTAGCAGAGACTTTCCCGGGACAGTGAAACCCTATGTCAGAGACACTGAGAAGAAGCCCCAATGTTCCCTCCAGGCACTTTCAGTGTGGGTGCCTTCTCCACGTGGTTCCTGGTTTCCCTGCAGCGCTGAAGAGAATGTTAGCAAAGAGGTAACCGGCACAGCGAAAACAGTACTCAAAGACAGGGAGAGCAAGCTCTCTCTTGGCACTTTGGATGTGGGACATACAGCGAGATGTTTGCTGCTTTTGCGTTTGGCTGTTGGGAGATTTACAGCACAAAGTTATCTAGTTGATTTGAAGCAGTTCCGAGAAAGTCTAAACATAAATCGCCACTTCTCCCTCCTGGCACTTTCCATGTGGGAGATATAGCAGGATGTATATTGGTTTTGAGGACAACTCAATGGACAGTGTAGGGAGAAAAGTTCCTGGCTCCTTGAATGCCGTTCCTGGAGACACTGCGATCAATGTGGGAGATATGTCAAGATGTGTGTTGGTTTTGAGGACGGCTCTCTGGAGAGTCTTAGCAAAGAGGTCACAGGGATAATCAGAGCAATTCTCAGAGACACTGAGAACAAGCTCGACAATTCCCTCCTGGCACTTTCCCTGTAGGAGATACCGCAAGACGTTTCTGTAGATTGGGCACAGCGCTCTGCAGGGTGTTAGCAGAGACTTTCCCGGGACAGTGAAACCCTATGTCAGAGACACTGAGAAGAAGCCCCAATGTTCCCTCCAGGCACTTTCAGTGTGGGTGCCTTCTCCACGTGGTTCCTGGTTTCCCTGCAGCGCTGAAGAGAATGTTAGCAAAGAGGTAACCGGGACAGTGCAAACAGTACTCAAAGACAGGGAGAGCAAGCTCTCTCTTGGCACTTTGGATGTGGGACATACAGCGAGATGTTTGCTGCTTTTGCGTTTGGCTGTTGGGAGATTTACAGCACAAAGATATCTAGTTGATTTGAAGCAGTTCCGAGAAAGTCTAAACATAATCGCCACTTCTCCCTCCTGGCAGTTTCCATGTGGGAGATATAGCAGGATGTATATTGGTTTTGAGGACAACTCAATGGACAGTGTAGGGAGAAAAGTTCCTGGCTCCTTGAATGCCGTTCCTGGAGACACTGCGATCAATGTGGGAGATATGTCAAGATGTGTGTTTGTTTTGAGGACGGCTCTCTGGAGAGTCCTAGCAAAGAGGTCACAGGGATAATCAGAGCAATTCTCAGAGACACTGAGAACAAGCTCGACAATTCCCTCCTGGCACTTTCCCTGTAGGAGATACCGCAAGACGTTTCTGTAGATTGGGCACAGCGCTCTGCAGGGTGTTAGCAGAGACTTTCCCGGGACAGTGAAACCCTATGTCAGAGACACTGAGAAGAAGCCCCAATGTTCCCTCCAGGCACTTTCAGTGTGGGTGCCTTCTCCACGTGGTTCCTGGTTTCCCTGCAGCGCTGAAGAGAATGTTAGCAAAGAGGTAACCGGGACAGTGAAAACAGTACTCAAAGACAGGGAGAGCAAGCTCTCTCTTGGCACTTTGGATGTGGGACATACAGCGAGATGTTTGCTGCTTTTGCGTTTGGCTGTTGGGAGATTTACAGCACAAAGATATCGAGTTGATTTGAAGCAGTTCCGAGAAAGTCTAAACATAATCGCCACTTCTCCCTCCTGGCACTTTCCATGTGGGAGATATAGCAGGATGTATATTGGTTTTGAGGACAACTCAATGGACAGTGTAGGGAGAAAAGTTCCTGGCTCCTTGAATGCCGTTCCTGGAGACACTGCGATCAATGAGGGAGATATGTCAAGATGTGTGTTTGTTTTGAGGACGGCTCTCTGGAGAGTCTTAGCAAAGAGGTCACAGGGATAATCAGGGCAATTCTCAGAGACACTGAGAACAAGCTCGACAATTCCCTCCTGGCACTTTCCCTGTAGGAGATACCGCAAGACGTTTCTGTAGATTGGGCACAGCGCTCTGCAGGGTGTTAGCAGAGACTTTCCCGGGACAGTGAAACCCTATGTCAGAGACACTGAGAAGAAGCCCCAATGTTCCCTCCAGGCACTTTCAGTGTGGGTGCCTTCTCCACGTGGTTCCTGGTTTCCCTGCAGCGCTGAAGAGAATGTTAGCAAAGAGGTAACCGGGACAGTGAAAACAGTACTCAAAGACAGGGAGAGCAAGCTCTCTCTTGGCACTTTGGATGTGGGACATACAGCGAGATGTTTGCTGCTTTTGCGTTTGGCTGTTGGGAGATTTACAGCACAAAGATATCTAGTTGATTTGAAGCAGTTCCAAGAAAGTCTAAACATAATCGCCACTTCTCCCTCCTGGCACTTTCCATGTGGGAGATATAGCAGGATGTATATTGGTTTTGAGGACAACTCAATGGACAGTGTAGGGAGAAAAGTTCCTGGCTCCTTGAATGCCGTTCCTGGAGACACTGCGATCAATGTGGGAGATATGTCAAGATGTGTGTTGGTTTTGAGGACGGCTCTCTGGAGAGTCTTAGCAAAGAGGTCACAGGGATAATCAGAGCAATTCTCAGAGACACTGAGAACAAGCTCGACAATTCCCTCCTGGCACTTTCCCTGTAGGAGATACCGCAAGACGTTTCTGTAGATTGGGCACAGCGCTCTGCAGGGTGTTAGCAGAGACTTTCCCGGGACAGTGAAACCCTATGTCAGAGACACTGAGAAGAAGCCCCAATGTTCCCTCCAGGCACTTTCAGTGTGGGTGCCTTCTCCACGTGGTTCCTGGTTTCCCTGCAGCGCTGAAGAGAATGTTAGCAGAGGTAAGCGGGACAGGGAAAACAGTACTCAAAGACAGGGAGAGCAAGCTCTCTCTTGGCACTTTGGATGTGGGACATACAGCGAGATGTTTGCTGCTTTTGCGTTTGGCTGTTGGGAGATTTACAGCACAAAGATATCTAGTTGATTTGAAGCAGTTCCGAGAAAGTCTAAACATAATCGCCACTTCTCCCTCCTGGCACTTTCCATGTGGGAGATATAGCAGGATGTATATTGGTTTTGAGGACAACTCAATGGACAGTGTAGGGAGAAAAGTTCCTGGCTCCTTGAATGCCGTTCCTGGAGACACTGCGATCAATGTGGGAGATATGTCAAGATGTGTGTTTGTTTTGAGGACGGCTCTCTGGAGAGTCTTAGCAAAGAGGTCACAGGGATAATCAGAGCAATTCTCAGAGACACTGAGAACAAGCTCGACAATTCCCTCCTGGCACTTTCCCTGTAGGAGATACCGCAAGACGTTTCTGTAGATTGGGCACAGCGCTCTGCAGGGTGTTAGCAGAGACTTTCCCGGGACAGTGAAACCCTATGTCAGAGACACTGAGAAGAAGCCCCAATGTTCCCTCCAGGCACTTTCAGTGTGGGTGCCTTCTCCACGTGGTTCCTGGTTTCCCTGCAGCGCTGAAGAGAATGTTAGCAAAGAGGTAACCGGGACAGTGCAAACAGTACTCAAAGACAGGGAGAGCAAGCTCTCTCTTGGCACTTTGGATGTGGGACATACAGCGAGATGTTTGCTGCTTTTGCGTTTGGCTGTTGGGAGATTTACAGCACAAAGATATCTAGTTGATTTGAAGCAGTTCCGAGAAAGTCTAAACATAATCGCCACTTCTCCCTCCTGGCACTTTCCATGTGGGAGATATAGCAGGATGTATATTGGTTTTGAGGACAACTCAATGGACAGTGTAGGGAGAAAAGTTCCTGGCTCCTTGAATGCCGTTCCTGGAGACACTGCGATCAATGTGGGAGATATGTCAAGATGTGTGTTTGTTTTGAGGACGGCTCTCTGGAGAGTCCTAGCAAAGAGGTCACAGGGATAATCAGAGCAATTCTCAGAGACACTGAGAACAAGCTCGACAATTCCCTCCTGGCACTTTCCCTGTAGGAGATACCGCAAGACGTTTCTGTAGATTGGGCACAGCGCTCTGCAGGGTGTTAGCAGAGACTTTCCCGGGACAGTGAAACCCTATGTCAGAGACACTGAGAAGAAGCCCCAATGTTCCCTCCAGGCACTTTCAGTGTGGGTGCCTTCTCCACGTGGTTCCTGGTTTCCCTGCAGCGCTGAAGAGAATGTTAGCAAAGAGGTAACCGGGACAGTGAAAACAGTACTCAAAGACAGGGAGAGCAAGCTCTCTCTTGGCACTTTGGATGTGGGACATACAGCGAGATGTTTGCTGCTTTTGCGTTTGGCTGTTGGGAGATTTACAGCACAAAGATATCTAGTTGATTTGAAGCAGTTCCGAGAAAGTCTAAACATAATCGCCACTTCTCCCTCCTGGCACTTTCCATGTGGGAGATATAGCAGGATGTATATTGGTTTTGAGGACAACTCAATGGACAGTGTAGGGAGAAAAGTTCCTGGCTCCTTGAATGCCGTTCCTGGAGACACTGCGATCAATGAGGGAGATATGTCAAGATGTGTGTTTGTTTTGAGGACGGCTCTCTGGAGAGTCTTAGCAAAGAGGTCACAGGGATAATCAGGGCAATTCTCAGAGACACTGAGAACAAGCTCGACAATTCCCTCCTGGCACTTTCCCTGTAGGAGATACCGCAAGACGTTTCTGTAGATTGGGCACAGCGCTCTGCAGGGTGTTAGCAGAGACTTTCCCGGGACAGTGAAACCCTATGTCAGAGACACTGAGAAGAAGCCCCAATGTTCCCTCCAGGCACTTTCAGTGTGGGTGCCTTCTCCACGTGGTTCCTGGTTTCCCTGCAGCGCTGAAGAGAATGTTAGCAAAGAGGTAACCGGGACAGTGAAAACAGTACTCAAAGACAGGGAGAGCAAGCTCTCTCTTGGCACTTTGGATGTGGGACATACAGCGAGATGTTTGCTGCTTTTGCGTTTGGCTGTTGGGAGATTTACAGCACAAAGATATCTAGTTGATTTGAAGCAGTTCTGAGAAAGTCTAAACATAATCGCCACTTCTCCCTCCTGGCACTTTCCATGTGGGAGATATAGCAGGATGTATATTGGTTTTGAGGACAACTCAATGGACAGTGTAGGGAGAAAAGTTCCTGGCTCCTTGAATGCCGTTCCTGGAGACACTGCGATCAATGTGGGAGATATGTCAAGATGTGTGTTTGTTTTGAGGACGGCTCTCTGGAGAGTCCTAGCAAAGAGGTCACAGGGATAATCAGAGCAATTCTCAGAGACACTGAGAACAAGCTCGGCAATTCCCTCCTGGCACTTTCCCTGTAGGAGATACCGCAAGACGTTTCTGTAGATTGGGCACAGCGCTCTGCAGGGTGTTAGCAGAGACTTTCCCGGGACAGTGAAACCCTATGTCAGAGACACTGAGAAGAAGCCCCAATGTTCCCTCCAGGCACTTTCAGTGTGGGTGCCTTCTCCACGTGGTTCCTGGTTTCCCTGCAGCGCTGAAGAGAATGTTAGCAAAGAGGTAACCGGGACAGTGAAAACAGTACTCAAAGAGAGGGAGAGCAAGCTCTCTCTTGGCACTTTGGATGTGGGACATACAGCGAGATGTTTGCTGCTTTTGCGTTTGGCTGTTGGGAGATTTACAGCACAAAGATATCTAGTTGATTTGAAGCAGTTCCGAGAAAGTCTAAACATAATCGCCACTTCTCCCTCCTGGCACTTTCCATGTGGGAGATATAGCAGGATGTATATTGGTTTTGAGGACAACTCAATGGACAGTGTAGGGAGAAAAGTTCGTGGCTCCTTGAATGCCGTTCCTGGAGACACTGCGATCAATGTGGGAGATATGTCAAGATGTGTGTTTGTTTTGAGGACGGCTCTCTGGAGAGTCTTAGCAAAGAGGTCACAGGGATAATCAGAGCAATTCTCAGAGACACTGAGAACAAGCTCGACAATTCCCTCCTGGCACTTTCCCTGTAGGAGATACCGCAAGACGTTTCTGTAGATTGGGCACAGCGCTCTGCAGGGTGTTAGCAGAGACTTTCCCGGGACAGTGAAACCCTATGTCAGAGACACTGAGAAGAAGCCCCAATGTTCCCTCCAGGCACTTTCAGTGTGGGTGCCTTCTCCACGTGGTTCCTGGTTTCCCTGCAGCGCTGAAGAGAATGTTAGCAAAGAGGTAACCGGGACAGTGAAAACAGTACTCAAAGACAGGGAGAGCAAGCTCTCTCTTGGCACTTTGGATGTGGGACATACAGCGAGATGTTTGCTGCTTTTGCGTTTGGCTGTTGGGAGATTTACAGCACAAAGATATCTAGTTGATTTGAAGCAGTTCCGAGAAAGTCTAAACATAATCCCCACTTCTCCCTCCTGGCACTTTCCATGTGGGAGATATAGCAGGATGTATATTGGTTTTGAGGACAACTCAATGGACAGTGTAGGGAGAAAAGTTCCTGGCTCCTTGAATGCCGTTCCTGGAGACACTGCGATCAATGTGGGAGATATGTCAAGATGTGTGTTGGTTTTGAGGACGGCTCTCTGGAGAGTCTTAGCAAAGAGGTCACAGGGATAATCAGGGCAATTCTCAGAGACACTGAGAACAAGCTCGACAATTCCCTCCTGGCACTTTCCCTGTAGGAGATACCGCAAGACGTTTCTGTAGATTGGGCACAGCGCTCTGCAGGGTGTTAGCAGAGACTTTCCCGGGACAGTGAAACCCTATGTCAGAGACACTGAGAAGAAGCCCCAATGTTCCCTCCAGGCACTTTCAGTGTGGGTGCCTTCTCCACGTGGTTCCTGGTTTCCCTGCAGCGCTGAAGAGAATGTTAGCAAAGAGGTAACCGGGACAGTGCAAACAGTACTCAAAGACAGGGAGAGCAAGCTCTCTCTTGGCACTTTGGATGTGGGACATGCAGCGAGATGTTTGCTGCTTTTGCGTTTGGCTGTTGGGAGATTTACAGCACAAAGATATCTAGTTGATTTGAAGCAGTTCCGAGAAAGTCTAAACATAATCGCCACTTCTCCCTCCTGGCACTTTCCATGTGGGAGATATAGCAGGATGTATATTGGTTTTGAGGACAACTCAATGGACAGTGTAGGGAGAAAAGTTCCTGGCTCCTTGAATGCCGTTCCTGGAGACACTGCGATCAATGTGGGAGATATGTCAAGATGTGTGTTTGTTTTGAGGACGGCTCTCTGGAGAGTCCTAGCAAAGAGGTCACAGGGATAATCAGAGCAATTCTCAGAGACACTGAGAACAAGCTCGACAATTCCCTCCTGGCACTTTCCCTGTAGGAGATACCGCAAGACGTTTCTGTAGATTGGGCACAGCGCTCTGCAGGGTGTTAGCAGAGACTTTCCCGGGACAGTGAAACCCTATGTCAGAGACACTGAGAAGAAGCCCCAATGTTCCCTCCAGGCACTTTCAGTGTGGGTGCCTTCTCCACGTGGTTCCTGGTTTCCCTGCAGCGCTGAAGAGAATGTTAGCAAAGAGGTAACCGGGACAGTGCAAACAGTACTCAAAGACAGGGAGAGCAAGCTCTCTCTTGGCACTTTGGATGTGGGACATACAGCGAGATGTTTGCTGCTTTTGCGTTTGGCTGTTGGGAGATTTACAGCACAAAGATATCTAGTTGATTTGAAGCAGTTCCGAGAAAGTCTAAACATAATCGCCACTTCTCCCTCCTGGCACTTTCCATGTGGGAGATATAGCAGGATGTATATTGGTTTTGAGGACAACTCAATGGACAGTGTAGGGAGAAAAGTTCCTGGCTCCTTGAATGCCGTTCCTGGAGACACTGCGATCAATGTGGGAGATATGTCAAGATGTGTGTTGGTTTTGAGGACGGCTCTCTGGAGAGTCTTAGCAAAGAGGTCACAGGGATAATCAGGGCAATTCTCAGAGACACTGAGAACAAGCTCGACAATTCCCTCCTGGCACTTTCCCTGTAGGAGATACCGCAAGACGTTTCTGTAGATTGGGCACAGCGCTCTGCAGGGTGTTAGCAGAGACTTTCCCGGGACAGTGAAACCCTATGTCAGAGACACTGAGAAGAAGCCCCAATGTTCCCTCCAGGCACTTTCAGTGTGGGTGCCTTCTCCACGTGGTTCCTGGTTTCCCTGCAGCGCTGAAGAGAATGTTAGCAAAGAGGTAACCGGGACAGTGCAAACAGTACTCAAAGACAGGGAGAGCAAGCTCTCTCTTGGCACTTTGGATGTGGGACATGCAGCGAGATGTTTGCTGCTTTTGCGTTTGGCTGTTGGGAGATTTACAGCACAAAGATATCTAGTTGATTTGAAGCAGTTCCGAGAAAGTCTAAACATAATCGCCACTTCTCCCTCCTGGCACTTTCCATGTGGGAGATATAGCAGGATGTATATTGGTTTTGAGGACAACTCAATGGACAGTGTAGGGAGAAAAGTTCCTGGCTCCTTGAATGCCGTTCCTGGAGACACTGCGATCAATGTGGGAGATATGTCAAGATGTGTGTTTGTTTTGAGGACGGCTCTCTGGAGAGTCCTAGCAAAGAGGTCACAGGGATAATCAGAGCAATTCTCAGAGACACTGAGAACAAGCTCGACAATTCCCTCCTGGCACTTTCCCTGTAGGAGATACCGCAAGACGTTTCTGTAGATTGGGCACAGCGCTCTGCAGGGTGTTAGCAGAGACTTTCCCGGGACAGTGAAACCCTATGTCAGAGACACTGAGAAGAAGCCCCAATGTTCCCTCCAGGCACTTTCAGTGTGGGTGCCTTCTCCACGTGGTTCCTGGTTTCCCTGCAGCGCTGAAGAGAATGTTAGCAAAGAGGTAACCGGGACAGTGCAAACAGTACTCAAAGACAGGGAGAGCAAGCTCTCTCTTGGCACTTTGGATGTGGGACATACAGCGAGATGTTTGCTGCTTTTGCGTTTGGCTGTTGGGAGATTTACAGCACAAAGATATCTAGTTGATTTGAAGCAGTTCCGAGAAAGTCTAAACATAATCGCCACTTCTCCCTCCTGGCACTTTCCATGTGGGAGATATAGCAGGATGTATATTGGTTTTGAGGACAACTCAATGGACAGTGTAGGGAGAAAAGTTCCTGGCTCCTTGAATGCCGTTCCTGGAGACACTGCGATCAATGTGGGAGATATGTCAAGATGTGTGTTGGTTTTGAGGACGGCTCTCTGGAGAGTCTTAGCAAAGAGGTCACAGGGATAATCAGGGCAATTCTCAGAGACACTGAGAACAAGCTCGACAATTCCCTCCTGGCACTTTCCCTGTAGGAGATACCGCAAGACGTTTCTGTAGATTGGGCACAGCGCTCTGCAGGGTGTTAGCAGAGACTTTCCCGGGACAGTGAAACCCTATGTCAGAGACACTGAGAAGAAGCCCCAATGTTCCCTCCAGGCACTTTCAGTGTGGGTGCCTTCTCCACGTGGTTCCTGGTTTCCCTGCAGCGCTGAAGAGAATGTTAGCAAAGAGGTAACCGGGACAGTGCAAACAGTACTCAAAGACAGGGAGAGCAAGCTCTCTCTTGGCACTTTGGATGTGGGACATGCAGCGAGATGTTTGCTGCTTTTGCGTTTGGCTGTTGGGAGATTTACAGCACAAAGATATCTAGTTGATTTGAAGCAGTTCCGAGAAAGTCTAAACATAATCGCCACTTCTCCCTCCTGGCACTTTCCATGTGGGAGATATAGCAGGATGTATATTGGTTTTGAGGACAACTCAATGGACAGTGTAGGGAGAAAAGTTCCTGGCTCCTTGAATGCCGTTCCTGGAGACACTGCGATCAATGTGGGAGATATGTCAAGATGTGTGTTTGTTTTGAGGACGGCTCTCTGGAGAGTCCTAGCAAAGAGGTCACAGGGATAATCAGAGCAATTCTCAGAGACACTGAGAACAAGCTCGACAATTCCCTCCTGGCACTTTCCCTGTAGGAGATACCGCAAGACGTTTCTGTAGATTGGGCACAGCGCTCTGCAGGGTGTTAGCAGAGACTTTCCCGGGACAGTGAAACCCTATGTCAGAGACACTGAGAAGAAGCCCCAATGTTCCCTCCAGGCACTTTCAGTGTGGGTGCCTTCTCCACGTGGTTCCTGGTTTCCCTGCAGCGCTGAAGAGAATGTTAGCAAAGAGGTAACCGGGACAGTGAAAACAGTACTCAAAGACAGGGAGAGCAAGCTCTCTCTTGGCACTTTGGATGTGGGACATACAGCGAGATGTTTGCTGCTTTTGCGTTTGGCTGTTGGGAGATTTACAGCACAAAGATATCTAGTTGATTTGAAGCAGTTCCGAGAAAGTCTAAACATAATCGCCACTTCTCCCTCCTGGCACTTTCCATGTGGGAGATATAGCAGGATGTATATTGGTTTTGAGGACAACTCAATGGACAGTGTAGGGAGAAAAGTTCCTGGCTCCTTGAATGCCGTTCCTGGAGACACTGCGATCAATGTGGGAGATATGTCAAGATGTGTGTTTGTTTTGAGGACGGCTCTCTGGAGAGTCCTAGCAAAGAGGTCACAGGGATAATCAGAGCAATTCTCAGAGACACTGAGAACAAGCTCGACAATTCCCTCCTGGCACTTTCCCTGTAGGAGATACCGCAAGACGTTTCTGTAGATTGGGCACAGCGCTCTGCAGGGTGTTAGCAGAGACTTTCCCGGGACAGTGAAACCCTATGTCAGAGACACTGAGAAGAAGCCCCAATGTTCCCTCCAGGCACTTTCAGTGTGGGTGCCTTCTCCACGTGGTTCCTGGTTTCCCTGCAGCGCTGAAGAGAATGTTAGCAAAGAGGTAACCGGGACAGTGCAAACAGTACTCAAAGACAGGGAGAGCAAGCTCTCTCTTGGCACTTTGGATGTGGGACATACAGCGAGATGTTTGCTGTTTTTGCGTTTGGCTGTTGGGAGATTTACAGCACAAAGATATCTAGTTGATTTGAAGCAGTTCCGAGAAAGTCTAAACATAATCGCCACTTCTCCCTCCTGGCACTTTCCATGTGGGAGATATAGCAGGATGTATATTGGTTTTGAGGACAACTCAATGGACAGTGTAGGGAGAAAAGTTCCTGGCTCCTTGAATGCCGTTCCTGGAGACACTGCGATCAATGTGGGAGATATGTCAAGATGTGTGTTTGTTTTGAGGACGGCTCTCTGGAGAGTCCTAGCAAAGAGGTCACAGGGATAATCAGAGCAATTCTCAGAGACACTGAGAACAAGCTCGACAATTCCCTCCTGGCACTTTCCCTGTAGGAGATACCGCAAGACGTTTCTGTAGATTGGGCACAGCGCTCTGCAGGGTGTTAGCAGAGACTTTCCCGGGACAGTGAAACCCTATGTCAGAGACACTGAGAAGAAGCCCCAATGTTCCCTCCAGGCACTTTCAGTGTGGGTGCCTTCTCCACGTGGTTCCTGGTTTCCCTGCAGCGCTGAAGAGAATGTTAGCAAAGAGGTAACCGGGACAGTGAAAACAGTACTCAAAGAGAGGGAGAGCAAGCTCTCTCTTGGCACTTTGGATGTGGGACATACAGCGAGATGTTTGCTGCTTTTGCGTTTGGCTGTTGGGAGATTTACAGCACAAAGATATCTAGTTGATTTGAAGCAGTTCCGAGAAAGTCTGAACATAATCGCCACTTCTCCCTCCTGGCACTTTCCATGTGGGAGATATAGCAGGATGTATATTGGTTTTGAGGACAACTCAATGGACAGTGTAGGGAGAAAAGTTCCTGGCTCCTTGAATGCCGTTCCTGCAGACACTGCAATCAATGTGGGAGATATGTCAAGATGTGTGTTTGTTTTGAGGACGGCTCTCTGGAGAGTCTTAGCAAAGAGGTCACAGGGATAATCAGAGCAATTCTCAGAGACACTGAGAACAAGCTCGACAATTCCCTCCTGGCACTTTCCCTGTAGGAGATACCGCAAGACGTTTCTGTAGATTGGGCACAGCGCTCTGCAGGGTGTTAGCAGAGACTTTCCCGGGACAGTGAAACCCTATGTCAGAGACACTGAGAAGAAGCCCCAATGTTCCCTCCAGGCACTTTCAGTGTGGGTGCCTTCTCCACGTGGTTCCTGGTTTCCCTGCAGCGCTGAAGAGAATGTTAGCAAAGAGGTAACCGGGACAGTGAAAACAGTACTCAAAGACAGGGAGAGCAAGCTCTCTCTTGGCACTTTGGATGTGGGACATACAGCGAGATGTTTGCTGCTTTTGCGTTTGGCTGTTGGGAGATTTACAGCACAAAGATATCTAGTTGATTTGAAGCAGTTCCGAGAAAGTCTAAACATAATCGCCACTTCTCCCTCCTGGCACTTTCCATGTGGGAGATATAGCAGGATGTATATTGGTTTTGAGGACAACTCAATGGACAGTGTAGGGAGAAAAGTTCCTGGCTCCTTGAATGCCGTTCCTGGAGACACTGCGATCAATGTGGGAGATATGTCAAGATGTGTGTTTGTTTTGAGGACGGCTCTCTGGAGAGTCTTAGCAAAGAGGTCACAGGGATAATCAGAGCAATTCTCAGAGACACTGAGAACAAGCTGGACAATTCCCTCCTGGCACTTTCCCTGTAGGAGATACCGCAAGACGTTTCTGTAGATTGGGCACAGCGCTCTGCAGGGTGTTAGCAGAGACTTTCCCGGGACAGTGAAACCCTATGTCAGAGACACTGAGAAGAAGCCCCAATGTTCCCTCCAGGCACTTTCAGTGTGGGTGCCTTCTCCACGTGGTTCCTGGTTTCCCTGCAGCGCTGAAGAGAATGTTAGCAAAGAGGTAACCGGGACAGTGCAAACAGTACTCAAAGAGAGGGAGAGCAAGCTCTCTCTTGGCACTTTGGATGTGGGACATACAGCGAGATGTTTGCTGCTTTTGCGTTTGGCTGTTGGGAGATTTACAGCACAAAGATATCTAGTTGATTTGAAGCAGTTCCGAGAAAGTCTAAACATAATCGCCACTTCTCCCTCCTGGCACTTTCCATGTGGGAGATATAGCAGGATGTATATTGGTTTTGAGGACAACTCAATGGACAGTGTAGGGAGAAAAGTTCCTGGCTCCTTGAATGCCGTTCCTGGAGACACTGCGATCAATGTGGGAGATATGTCAAGATGTGTGTTGGTTTTGAGGACGGCTCTCTGGAGAGTCTTAGCAAAGAGGTCACAGGGATAATCAGGGCAATTCTCAGAGACACTGAGAACAAGCTCGACAATTCCCTCCTGGCACTTTCCCTGTAGGAGATACCGCAAGACGTTTCTGTAGATTGGGCACAGCGCTCTGCAGGGTGTTAGCAGAGACTTTCCCGGGACAGTGAAACCCTATGTCAGAGACACTGAGAAGAAGCCCCAATGTTCCCTCCAGGCACTTTCAGTGTGGGTGCCTTCTCCACGTGGTTCCTGGTTTCCCTGCAGCGCTGAAGAGAATGTTAGCAAAGAGGTAACCGGGACAGTGCAAACAGTACTCAAAGACAGGGAGAGCAAGCTCTCTCTTGGCACTTTGGATGTGGGACATGCAGCGAGATGTTTGCTGCTTTTGCGTTTGGCTGTTGGGAGATTTACAGCACAAAGATATCTAGTTGATTTGAAGCAGTTCCGAGAAAGTCTAAACATAATCGCCACTTCTCCCTCCTGGCACTTTCCATGTGGGAGATATAGCAGGATGTATATTGGTTTTGAGGACAACTCAATGGACAGTGTAGGGAGAAAAGTTCCTGGCTCCTTGAATGCCGTTCCTGGAGACACTGCGATCAATGTGGGAGATATGTCAAGATGTGTGTTGGTTTTGAGGACGGCTCTCTGGAGAGTCCTAGCAAAGAGGTCACAGGGATAATCAGAGCAATTCTCAGAGACACTGAGAACAAGCTCGACAATTCCCTCCTGGCACTTTCCCTGTAGGAGATACCGCAAGACGTTTCTGTAGATTGGGCACAGCGCTCTGCAGGGTGTTAGCAGAGACTTTCCCGGGACAGTGAAACCCTATGTCAGAGACACTGAGAAGAAGCCCCAATGTTCCCTCCAGGCACTTTCAGTGTGGGTGCCTTCTCCACGTGGTTCCTGGTTTCCCTGCAGCGCTGAAGAGAATGTTAGCAAAGAGGTAACCGGGACAGTGCAAACAGTACTCAAAGACAGGGAGAGCAAGCTCTCTCTTGGCACTTTGGATGTGGGACATACAGCGAGATGTTTGCTGCTTTTGCGTTTGGCTGTTGGGAGATTTACAGCACAAAGATATCTAGTTGATTTGAAGCAGTTCCGAGAAAGTCTAAACATAATCGCCACTTCTCCCTCCTGGCACTTTCCATGTGGGAGATATAGCAGGATGTATATTGGTTTTGAGGACAACTCAATGGACAGTGTAGGGAGAAAAGTTCCTGGCTCCTTGAATGCCGTTCCTGGAGACACTGCGATCAATGTGGGAGATATGTCAAGATGTGTGTTTGTTTTGAGGACGGCTCTCTGGAGAGTCTTAGCAAAGAGGTCACAGGGATAATCAGGGCAATTCTCAGAGACACTGAGAACAAGCTCGACAATTCCCTCCTGGCACTTTCCCTGTAGGAGATACCGCAAGACGTTTCTGTAGATTGGGCACAGCGCTCTGCAGGGTGTTAGCAGAGACTTTCCCGGGACAGTGAAACCCTATGTCAGAGACACTGAGAAGAAGCCCCAATGTTCCCTCCAGGCACTTTCAGTGTGGGTGCCTTCTCCACATGGTTCCTGGTTTCCCTGCAGCGCTGAAGAGAATGTTAGCAAAGAGGTAACCGGGACAGTGCAAACAGTACTCAAAGACAGGGAGAGCAAGCTCTCTCTTGGCACTTTGGATGTGGGACATGCAGCGAGATGTTTGCTGCTTTTGCGTTTGGCTGTTGGGAGATTTACAGCACAAAGATATCTAGTTGATTTGAAGCAGTTCCGAGAAAGTCTAAACATAATCGCCACTTCTCCCTCCTGGCACTTTCCATGTGGGAGATATAGCAGGATGTATATTGGTTTTGAGGACAACTCAATGGACAGTGTAGGGAGAAAAGTTCCTGGCTCCTTGAATGCCGTTCCTGGAGACACTGCGATCAATGTGGGAGATATGTCAAGATGTGTGTTTGTTTTGAGGACGGCTCTCTGGAGAGTCCTAGCAAAGAGGTCACAGGGATAATCAGAGCAATTCTCAGAGACACTGAGAACAAGCTCGACAATTCCCTCCTGGCACTTTCCCTGTAGGAGATACCGCAAGACGTTTCTGTAGATTGGGCACAGCGCTCTGCAGGGTGTTAGCAGAGACTTTCCCGGGACAGTGAAACCCTATGTCAGAGACACTGAGAAGAAGCCCCAATGTTCCCTCCAGGCACTTTCAGTGTGGGTGCCTTCTCCACGTGGTTCCTGGTTTCCCTGCAGCGCTGAAGAGAATGTTAGCAAAGAGGTAACCGGGACAGTGAAAACAGTACTCAAAGACAGGGAGAGCAAGCTCTCTCTTGGCACTTTGGATGTGGGACATACAGCGAGATGTTTGCTGCTTTTGCGTTTGGCTGTTGGGAGATTTACAGCACAAAGATATCTAGTTGATTTGAAGCAGTTCCGAGAAAGTCTAAACATAATCGCCACTTCTCCCTCCTGGCACTTTCCATGTGGGAGATATAGCAGGATGTATATTGGTTTTGAGGACAACTCAATGGACAGTGTAGGGAGAAAAGTTCCTGGCTCCTTGAATGCCGTTCCTGGAGACACTGCGATCAATGTGGGAGATATGTCAAGATGTGTGTTTGTTTTGAGGACGGCTCTCTGGAGAGTCCTAGCAAAGAGGTCACAGGGATAATCAGAGCAATTCTCAGAGACACTGAGAACAAGCTCGACAATTCCCTCCTGGCACTTTCCCTGTAGGAGATACCGCAAGACGTTTCTGTAGATTGGGCACAGCGCTCTGCAGGGTGTTAGCAGAGACTTTCCCGGGACAGTGAAACCCTATGTCAGAGACACTGAGAAGAAGCCCCAATGTTCCCTCCAGGCACTTTCAGTGTGGGTGCCTTCTCCACGTGGTTCCTGGTTTCCCTGCAGCGCTGAAGAGAATGTTAGCAAAGAGGTAACCGGGACAGTGCAAACAGTACTCAAAGACAGGGAGAGCAAGCTCTCTCTTGGCACTTTGGATGTGGGACATACAGCGAGATGTTTGCTGTTTTTGCGTTTGGCTGTTGGGAGATTTACAGCACAAAGATATCTAGTTGATTTGAAGCAGTTCCGAGAAAGTCTAAACATAATCGCCACTTCTCCCTCCTGGCACTTTCCATGTGGGAGATATAGCAGGATGTATATTGGTTTTGAGGACAACTCAATGGACAGTGTAGGGAGAAAAGTTCCTGGCTCCTTGAATGCCGTTCCTGGAGACACTGCGATCAATGTGGGAGATATGTCAAGATGTGTGTTTGTTTTGAGGACGGCTCTCTGGAGAGTCCTAGCAAAGAGGTCACAGGGATAATCAGAGCAATTCTCAGAGACACTGAGAACAAGCTCGACAATTCCCTCCTGGCACTTTCCCTGTAGGAGATACCGCAAGACGTTTCTGTAGATTGGGCACAGCGCTCTGCAGGGTGTTAGCAGAGACTTTCCCGGGACAGTGAAACCCTATGTCAGAGACACTGAGAAGAAGCCCCAATGTTCCCTCCAGGCACTTTCAGTGTGGGTGCCTTCTCCACGTGGTTCCTGGTTTCCCTGCAGCGCTGAAGAGAATGTTAGCAAAGAGGTAACCGGGACAGTGAAAACAGTACTCAAAGAGAGGGAGAGCAAGCTCTCTCTTGGCACTTTGGATGTGGGACATACAGCGAGATGTTTGCTGCTTTTGCGTTTGGCTGTTGGGAGATTTACAGCACAAAGATATCTAGTTGATTTGAAGCAGTTCCGAGAAAGTCTGAACATAATCGCCACTTCTCCCTCCTGGCACTTTCCATGTGGGAGATATAGCAGGATGTATATTGGTTTTGAGGACAACTCAATGGACAGTGTAGGGAGAAAAGTTCCTGGCTCCTTGAATGCCGTTCCTGCAGACACTGCAATCAATGTGGGAGATATGTCAAGATGTGTGTTTGTTTTGAGGACGGCTCTCTGGAGAGTCTTAGCAAAGAGGTCACAGGGATAATCAGAGCAATTCTCAGAGACACTGAGAACAAGCTCGACAATTCCCTCCTGGCACTTTCCCTGTAGGAGATACCGCAAGACGTTTCTGTAGATTGGGCACAGCGCTCTGCAGGGTGTTAGCAGAGACTTTCCCGGGACAGTGAAACCCTATGTCAGAGACACTGAGAAGAAGCCCCAATGTTCCCTCCAGGCACTTTCAGTGTGGGTGCCTTCTCCACGTGGTTCCTGGTTTCCCTGCAGCGCTGAAGAGAATGTTAGCAAAGAGGTAACCGGGACAGTGAAAACAGTACTCAAAGACAGGGAGAGCAAGCTCTCTCTTGGCACTTTGGATGTGGGACATACAGCGAGATGTTTGCTGCTTT
This sequence comes from Chroicocephalus ridibundus, assembly GCF_963924245.1. Classification (NCBI taxonomy): domain Eukaryota; kingdom Metazoa; phylum Chordata; class Aves; order Charadriiformes; family Laridae; genus Chroicocephalus; species Chroicocephalus ridibundus. The sequence goes on from NW_026961515.1 coordinate 215,432, forward strand.
TGCGTTTGGCTGTTGGGAGATTTACAGCACAAAGATATCTAGTTGATTTGAAGCAGTTCCGAGAAAGTCTAAACATAATCGCCACTTCTCCCTCCTGGCACTTTCCATGTGGGAGATATAGCAGGATGTATATTGGTTTTGAGGACAACTCAATGGACAGTGTAGGGAGAAAAGTTCCTGGCTCCTTGAATGCCGTTCCTGGAGACACTGCGATCAATGTGGGAGATATGTCAAGATGTGTGTTTGTTTTGAGGACGGCTCTCTGGAGAGTCCTAGCAAAGAGGTCACAGGGATAATCAGAGCAATTCTCAGAGACACTGAGAACAAGCTCGACAATTCCCTCCTGGCACTTTCCCTGTAGGAGATACCGCAAGACGTTTCTGTAGATTGGGCACAGCGCTCTGCAGGGTGTTAGCAGAGACTTTCCCGGGACAGTGAAACCCTATGTCAGAGACACTGAGAAGAAGCCCCAATGTTCCCTCCAGGCACTTTCAGTGTGGGTGCCTTCTCCACGTGGTTCCTGGTTTCCCTGCAGCGCTGAAGAGAATGTTAGCAAAGAGGTAACCGGGACAGTGCAAACAGTACTCAAAGACAGGGAGAGCAAGCTCTCTCTTGGCACTTTGGATGTGGGACATACAGCGAGATGTTTGCTGCTTTTGCGTTTGGCTGTTGGGAGATTTACAGCACAAAGATATCTAGTTGATTTGAAGCAGTTCCGAGAAAGTCTAAACATAATCGCCACTTCTCCCTCCTGGCACTTTCCATGTTGGAGATATAGCAGGATGTATATTGGTTTTGAGGACAACTCAATGGACAGCGTAGGGAGAAAAGTTCCTGGCTCCTTGAATGCCGTTCCTGGAGACACTGCGATCAATGTGGGAGATATGTCAAGATGTGTGTTTGTTTTGAGGACGGCTCTCTGGAGAGTCCTAGCAAAGAGGTCACAGGGATAATCAGAGCAATTCTCAGAGACACTGAGAACAAGCTCGACAATTCCCTCCTGGCACTTTCCCTGTAGGAGATACCGCAAGACGTTTCTGTAGATTGGGCACAGCGCTCTGCAGGGTGTTAGCAGAGACTTTCCCGGGACAGTGAAACCCTATGTCAGAGACACTGAGAAGAAGCCCCAATGTTCCCTCCAGGCACTTTCAGTGTGGGTGCCTTCTCCACGTGGTTCCTGGTTTCCCTGCAGCGCTGAAGAGAATGTTAGCAAAGAGGTAACCGGGACAGTGCAAACAGTACTCAAAGACAGGGAGAGCAAGCTCTCTCTTGGCACTTTGGATGTGGGACATACAGCGAGATGTTTGCTGCTTTTGCGTTTGGCTGTTGGGAGATTTACAGCACAAAGATATCTAGTTGATTTGAAGCAGTTCCGAGAAAGTCTAAACATAATCGCCACTTCTCCCTCCTGGCACTTTCCATGTGGGAGATATAGCAGGATGTATATTGGTTTTGAGGACAACTCAATGGACAGTGTAGGGAGAAAAGTTCCTGGCTCCTTGAATGCCGTTCCTGGAGACACTGCGATCAATGTGGGAGATATGTCAAGATGTGTGTTTGTTTTGAGGACGGCTCTCTGGAGAGTCCTAGCAAAGAGGTCACAGGGATAATCAGAGCAATTCTCAGAGACACTGAGAACAAGCTCGACAATTCCCTCCTGGCACTTTCCCGGTAGGAGATACCGCAAGACGTTTCTGTAGATTGGGCACAGCGCTCTGCAGGGTGTTAGCAGAGACTTTCCCGGGACAGTGAAACCCTATGTCAGAGACACTGAGAAGAAGCCCCAATGTTCCCTCCAGGCACTTTCAGTGTGGGTGCCTTCTCCACGTGGTTCCTGGTTTCCCTGCAGCGCTGAAGAGAATGTTAGCAAAGAGGTAACCGGGACAGTGCAAACAGTACTCAAAGACAGGGAGAGCAAGCTCTCTCTTGGCACTTTGGATGTGGGACATACAGCGAGATGTTTGCTGCTTTTGCGTTTGGCTGTTGGGAGATTTACAGCACAAAGATATCTAGTTGATTTGAAGCAGTTCCGAGAAAGTCTAAACATAATCGCCACTTCTCCCTCCTGGCACTTTCCATGTGGGAGATATAGCAGGATGTATATTGGTTTTGAGGACAACTCAATGGACAGTGTAGGGAGAAAAGTTCCTGGCTCCTTGAATGCCGTTCCTGCAGACACTGCAATCAATGTGGGAGATATGTCAAGATGTGTGTTTGTTTTGAGGACGGCTCTCTGGAGAGTCTTAGCAAAGAGGTCACAGGGATAATCAGAGCAATTCTCAGAGACACTGAGAACAAGCTCGACAATTCCCTCCTGGCACTTTCCCTGTAGGAGATACCGCAAGACGTTTCTGTAGATTGGGCACAGCGCTCTGCAGGGTGTTAGCAGAGACTTTCCCGGGACAGTGAAACCCTATGTCAGAGACACTGAGAAGAAGCCCCAATGTTCCCTCCAGGCACTTTCAGTGTGGGTGCCTTCTCCACGTGGTTCCTGGTTTCCCTGCAGCGCTGAAGAGAATGTTAGCAAAGAGGTAACCGGGACAGTGCAAACAGTACTCAAAGACAGGGAGAGCAAGCTCTCTCTTGGCACTTTGGATGTGGGACATACAGCGAGATGTTTGCTGCTTTTGCGTTTGGCTGTTGGGAGATTTACAGCACAAAGATATCTAGTTGATTTGAAGCAGTTCCGAGAAAGTCTAAACATAATCCCCACTTCTCCCTCCTGGCACTTTCCATGTGGGAGATATAGCAGGATGTATATTGGTTTTGAGGACAACTCAATGGACAGTGTAGGGAGAAAAGTTCCTGGCTCCTTGAATGCCGTTCCTGGAGACACTGCGATCAATGTGGGAGATATGTCAAGATGTGTGTTTGTTTTGAGGACGGCTCTCTGGAGAGTCCTAGCAAAGAGGTCACAGGGATAATCAGAGCAATTCTCAGAGACACTGAGAACAAGCTCGACATTTCCCTCCTGGCACTTTCCCTGTAGGAGATACCGCAAGACGTTTCTGTAGATTGGGCACAGCGCTCTGCAGGGTGTTAGCAGAGACTTTCCCGGGACAGTGAAACCCTATGTCAGAGACACTGAGAAGAAGCCCCAATGTTCCCTCCAGGCACTTTCAGTGTGGGTGCCTTCTCCACGTGGTTCCTGGTTTCCCTGCAGCGCTGAAGAGAATGTTAGCAAAGAGGTAACCGGGACAGTGAAAACAGTACTCAAAGACAGGGAGAGCAAGCTCTCTCTTGGCACTTTGGATGTGGGACATACAGCGAGATGTTTGCTGCTTTTGCGTTTGGCTGTTGGGAGATTTACAGCACAAAGATATCTAGTTGATTTGAAGCAGTTCCGAGAAAGTCTAAACATAATCGCCACTTCTCCCTCCTGGCACTTTCCATGTGGGAGATATAGCAGGATGTATATTGGTTTTGAGGACAACTCAATGGACAGTGTAGGGAGAAAAGTTCCTGGCTCCTTGAATGCCGTTCCTGGAGACACTGCGATCAATGTGGGAGATATGTCAAGATGTGTGTTGGTTTTGAGGACGGCTCTCTGGAGAGTCCTAGCAAAGAGGTCACAGGGATAATCAGAGCAATTCTCAGAGACACTGAGAACAAGCTCGACAATTCCCTCCTGGCACTTTCCCTGTAGGAGATACCGCAAGACGTTTCTGTAGATTGGGCACAGCGCTCTGCAGGGTGTTAGCAGAGACTTTCCCGGGACAGTGAAACCCTATGTCAGAGACACTGAGAAGAAGCCCCAATGTTCCCTCCAGGCACTTTCAGTGTGGGTGCCTTCTCCACGTGGTTCCTGGTTTCCCTGCAGCGCTGAAGAGAATGTTAGCAAAGAGGTAACCGGGACAGTGCAAACAGTACTCAAAGACAGGGAGAGCAAGCTCTCTCTTGGCACTTTGGATGTGGGACATGCAGCGAGATGTTTGCTGCTTTTGCGTTTGGCTGTTGGGAGATTTACAGCACAAAGATATCTAGTTGATTTGAAGCAGTTCCGAGAAAGTCTAAACATAATCGCCACTTCTCCCTCCTGGCACTTTCCATGTGGGAGATATAGCAGGATGTATATTGGTTTTGAGGACAACTCAATGGACAGTGTAGGGAGAAAAGTTCCTGGCTCCTTGAATGCCGTTCCTGGAGACACTGCGATCAATGTGGGAGATATGTCAAGATGTGTGTTTGTTTTGAGGACGGCTCTCTGGAGAGTCCTAGCAAAGAGGTCACAGGGATAATCAGAGCAATTCTCAGAGACACTGAGAACAAGCTCGACAATTCCCTCCTGGCACTTTCCCTGTAGGAGATACCGCAAGACGTTTCTGTAGATTGGGCACAGCGCTCTGCAGGGTGTTAGCAGAGACTTTCCCGGGACAGTGAAACCCTATGTCAGAGACACTGAGAAGAAGCCCCAATGTTCCCTCCAGGCACTTTCAGTGTGGGTGCCTTCTCCACGTGGTTCCTGGTTTCCCTGCAGCGCTGAAGAGAATGTTAGCAAAGAGGTAACCGGGACAGTGCAAACAGTACTCAAAGACAGGGAGAGCAAGCTCTCTCTTGGCACTTTGGATGTGGGACATACAGCGAGATGTTTGCTGTTTTTGCGTTTGGCTGTTGGGAGATTTACAGCACAAAGATATCTAGTTGATTTGAAGCAGTTCCGAGAAAGTCTAAACATAATCGCCACTTCTCCCTCCTGGCACTTTCCATGTGGGAGATATAGCAGGATGTATATTGGTTTTGAGGACAACTCAATGGACAGTGTAGGGAGAAAAGTTCCTGGCTCCTTGAATGCCGTTCCTGGAGACACTGCGATCAATGTGGGAGATATGTCAAGATGTGTGTTTGTTTTGAGGACGGCTCTCTGGAGAGTCCTAGCAAAGAGGTCACAGGGATAATCAGAGCAATTCTCAGAGACACTGAGAACAAGCTCGACAATTCCCTCCTGGCACTTTCCCTGTAGGAGATACCGCAAGACGTTTCTGTAGATTGGGCACAGCGCTCTGCAGGGTGTTAGCAGAGACTTTCCCGGGACAGTGAAACCCTATGTCAGAGACACTGAGAAGAAGCCCCAATGTTCCCTCCAGGCACTTTCAGTGTGGGTGCCTTCTCCACGTGGTTCCTGGTTTCCCTGCAGCGCTGAAGAGAATGTTAGCAAAGAGGTAACCGGGACAGTGCAAACAGTACTCAAAGACAGGGAGAGCAAGCTCTCTCTTGGCACTTTGGATGTGGGACATACAGCGAGATGTTTGCTGCTTTTGCGTTTGGCTGTTGGGAGATTTACAGCACAAAGATATCTAGTTGATTTGAAGCAGTTCCGAGAAAGTCTAAACATAATCGCCACTTCTCCCTCCTGGCACTTTCCATGTGGGAGATATAGCAGGATGTATATTGGTTTTGAGGACAACTCAATGGACAGTGTAGGGAGAAAAGTTCCTGGCTCCTTGAATGCCGTTCCTGGAGACACTGCGATCAATGTGGGAGATATGTCAAGATGTGTGTTGGTTTTGAGGACGGCTCTCTGGAGAGTCCTAGCAAAGAGGTCACAGGGATAATCAGAGCAATTCTCAGAGACACTGAGAACAAGCTCGACAATTCCCTCCTGGCACTTTCCCTGTAGGAGATACCGCAAGACGTTTCTGTAGATTGGGCACAGCGCTCTGCAGGGTGTTAGCAGAGACTTTCCCGGGACAGTGAAACCCTATGTCAGAGACACTGAGAAGAAGCCCCAATGTTCCCTCCAGGCACTTTCAGTGTGGGTGCCTTCTCCACGTGGTTCCTGGTTTCCCTGCAGCGCTGAAGAGAATGTTAGCAAAGAGGTAACCGGGACAGTGCAAACAGTACTCAAAGACAGGGAGAGCAAGCTCTCTCTTGGCACTTTGGATGTGGGAGATACAGCGAGATGTTTGCTGCTTTTGCGTTTGGCTGTTGGGAGATTTACAGCACAAAGATATCTAGTTGATTTGAAGCAGTTCTGAGAAAGTCTAAACATAATCGCCACTTCTCCCTCCTGGCACTTTCCATGTGGGAGATATAGCAGGATGTATATTGGTTTTGAGGACAACTCAATGGACAGTGTAGGGAGAAAAGTTCCTGGCTCCTTGAATGCCGTTCCTGGAGACACTGCGATCAATGTGGGAGATATGTCAAGATGTGTGTTTGTTTTGAGGACGGCTCTCTGGAGAGTCCTAGCAAAGAGGTCACAGGGATAATCAGAGCAATTCTCAGAGACACTGAGAACAAGCTCGACATTTCCCTCCTGGCACTTTCCCTGTAGGAGATACCGCAAGACGTTTCTGTAGATTGGGCACAGCGCTCTGCAGGGTGTTAGCAGAGACTTTCCCGGGACAGTGAAACCCTATGTCAGAGACACTGAGAAGAAGCCCCAATGTTCCCTCCAGGCACTTTCAGTGTGGGTGCCTTCTCCACGTGGTTCCTGGTTTCCCTGCAGCGCTGAAGAGAATGTTAGCAAAGAGGTAACCGGGACAGTGCAAACAGTACTCAAAGAGAGGGAGAGCAAGCTCTCTCTTGGCACTTTGGATGTGGGACATACAGCGAGATGTTTGCTGCTTTTGCGTTTGGCTGTTGGGAGATTTACAGCACAAAGATATCTAGTTGATTTGAAGCAGTTCCGAGAAAGTCTAAACATAATCGCCACTTCTCCCTCCTGGCACTTTCCATGTGGGAGATATAGCAGGATGTATATTGGTTTTGAGGACAACTCAATGGACAGTGTAGGGAGAAAAGTTCCTGGCTCCTTGAATGCCGTTCCTGGAGACACTGCGATCAATGTGGGAGATATGTCAAGATGTGTGTTTGTTTTGAGGACGGCTCTCTGGAGAGTCCTAGCAAAGAGGTCACAGGGATAATCAGAGCAATTCTCAGAGACACTGAGAACAAGCTCGACAATTCCCTCCTGGCACTTTCCCTGTAGGAGATACCGCAAGACGTTTCTGTAGATTGGGCACAGCGCTCTGCAGGGTGTTAGCAGAGACTTTCCCGGGACAGTGAAACCCTATGTCAGAGACACTGAGAAGAAGCCCCAATGTTCCCTCCAGGCACTTTCAGTGTGGGTGCCTTCTCCACGTGGTTCCTGGTTTCCCTGCAGCGCTGAAGAGAATGTTAGCAAAGAGGTAACCGGGACAGTGCAAACAGTACTCAAAGAGAGGGAGAGCAAGCTCTCTCTTGGCACTTTGGATGTGGGACATACAGCGAGATGTTTGCTGCTTTTGCGTTTGGCTGTTGGGAGATTTACAGCACAAAGATATCTAGTTGATTTGAAGCAGTTCCGAGAAAGTCTAAACATAATCGCCACTTCTCCCTCCTGGCACTTTCCATGTGGGAGATATAGCAGGATGTATATTGGTTTTGAGGACAACTCAATGGACAGCGTAGGGAGAAAAGTTCCTGGCTCCTTGAATGCCGTTCCTGGAGACACTGCGATCAATGTGGGAGATATGTCAAGATGTGTGTTTGTTTTGAGGACGGCTCTCTGGAGAGTCCTAGCAAAGAGGTCACAGGGATAATCAGAGCAATTCTCAGAGACACTGAGAACAAGCTCGACAATTCCCTCCTGGCACTTTCCCTGTAGGAGATACCGCAAGACGTTTCTGTAGATTGGGCACAGCGCTCTGCAGGGTGTTAGCAGAGACTTTCCCGGGACAGTGAAACCCTATGTCAGAGACACTGAGAAGAAGCCCCAATGTTCCCTCCAGGCACTTTCAGTGTGGGTGCCTTCTCCACGTGGTTCCTGGTTTCCCTGCAGCGCTGAAGAGAATGTTAGCAAAGAGGTAACCGGGACAGTGCAAACAGTACTCAAAGAGAGGGAGAGCAAGCTCTCTCTTGGCACTTTGGATGTGGGACATACAGCGAGATGTTTGCTGCTTTTGCGTTTGGCTGTTGGGAGATTTACAGCACAAAGATATCTAGTTGATTTGAAGCAGTTCCGAGAAAGTCTAAACATAATCGCCACTTCTCCCTCCTGGCACTTTCCATGTGGGAGATATAGCAGGATGTATATTGGTTTTGAGGACAACTCAATGGACAGTGTAGGGAGAAAAGTTCCTGGCTCCTTGAATGCCGTTCCTGGAGACACTGCGATCAATGTGGGAGATATGTCAAGATGTGTGTTTGTTTTGAGGACGGCTCTCTGGAGAGTCCTAGCAAAGAGGTCACAGGGATAATCAGAGCAATTCTCAGAGACACTGAGAACAAGCTCGACATTTCCCTCCTGGCACTTTCCCTGTAGGAGATACCGCAAGACGTTTCTGTAGATTGGGCACAGCGCTCTGCAGGGTGTTAGCAGAGACTTTCCCGGGACAGTGAAACCCTATGTCAGAGACACTGAGAAGAAGCCCCAATGTTCCCTCCAGGCACTTTCAGTGTGGGTGCCTTCTCCACGTGGTTCCTGGTTTCCCTGCAGCGCTGAAGAGAATGTTAGCAAAGAGGTAACCGGGACAGTGCAAACAGTACTCAAAGAGAGGGAGAGCAAGCTCTCTCTTGGCACTTTGGATGTGGGACATACAGCGAGATGTTTGCTGCTTTTGCGTTTGGCTGTTGGGAGATTTACAGCACAAAGATATCTAGTTGATTTGAAGCAGTTCCGAGAAAGTCTAAACATAATCGCCACTTCTCCCTCCTGGCACTTTCCATGTGGGAGATATAGCAGGATGTATATTGGTTTTGAGGACAACTCAATGGACAGCGTAGGGAGAAAAGTTCCTGGCTCCTTGAATGCCGTTCCTGGAGACACTGCGATCAATGTGGGAGATATGTCAAGATGTGTGTTTGTTTTGAGGACGGCTCTCTGGAGAGTCCTAGCAAAGAGGTCACAGGGATAATCAGAGCAATTCTCAGAGACACTGAGAACAAGCTCGACAATTCCCTCCTGGCACTTTCCCTGTAGGAGATACCGCAAGACGTTTCTGTAGATTGGGCACAGCGCTCTGCAGGGTGTTAGCAGAGACTTTCCCGGGACAGTGAAACCCTATGTCAGAGACACTGAGAAGAAGCCCCAATGTTCCCTCCAGGCACTTTCAGTGTGGGTGCCTTCTCCACGTGGTTCCTGGTTTCCCTGCAGCGCTGAAGAGAATGTTAGCAAAGAGGTAACCGGGACAGTGCAAACAGTACTCAAAGAGAGGGAGAGCAAGCTCTCTCTTGGCACTTTGGATGTGGGACATACAGCGAGATGTTTGCTGCTTTTGCGTTTGGCTGTTGGGAGATTTACAGCACAAAGATATCTAGTTGATTTGAAGCAGTTCCGAGAAAGTCTAAACATAATCGCCACTTCTCCCTCCTGGCACTTTCCATGTGGGAGATATAGCAGGATGTATATTGGTTTTGAGGACAACTCAATGGACAGTGTAGGGAGAAAAGTTCCTGGCTCCTTGAATGCCGTTCCTGGAGACACTGCGATCAATGTGGGAGATATGTCAAGATGTGTGTTGGTTTTGAGGACGGCTCTCTGGAGAGTCCTAGCAAAGAGGTCACAGGGATAATCAGAGCAATTCTCAGAGACACTGAGAACAAGCTCGACATTTCCCTCCTGGCACTTTCCCTGTAGGAGATACCGCAAGACGTTTCTGTAGATTGGGCACAGCGCTCTGCAGGGTGTTAGCAGAGACTTTCCCGGGACAGTGAAACCCTATGTCAGAGACACTGAGAAGAAGCCCCAATGTTCCCTCCAGGCACTTTCAGTGTGGGTGCCTTCTCCACGTGGTTCCTGGTTTCCCTGCAGCGCTGAAGAGAATGTTAGCAAAGAGGTAACCGGGACAGTGCAAACAGTACTCAAAGAGAGGGAGAGCAAGCTCTCTCTTGGCACTTTGGATGTGGGACATACAGCGAGATGTTTGCTGCTTTTGCGTTGGGCTGTTGGGAGATTTACAGCACAAAGATATCTAGTTGATTTGAAGCAGTTCCGAGAAAGTCTAAACATAATCGCCACTTCTCCCTCCTGGCACTTTCCATGTGGGAGATATAGCAGGATGTATATTGGTTTTGAGGACAACTCAATGGACAGTGTAGGGAGAAAAGTTCCTGGCTCCTTGAATGCCGTTCCTGCAGACACTGCAATCAATGTGGGAGATATGTCAAGATGTGTGTTTGTTTTGAGGACGGCTCTCTGGAGAGTCTTAGCAAAGAGGTCACAGGGATAATCAGAGCAATTCTCAGAGACACTGAGAACAAGCTCGACAATTCCCTCCTGGCACTTTCCCTGTAGGAGATACCGCAAGACGTTTCTGTAGATTGGGCACAGCGCTCTGCAGGGTGTTAGCAGAGACTTTCCCGGGACAGTGAAACCCTATGTCAGAGACACTGAGAAGAAGCCCCAATGTTCCCTCCAGGCACTTTCAGTGTGGGTGCCTTCTCCACGTGGTTCCTGGTTTCCCTGCAGCGCTGAAGAGAATGTTAGCAAAGAGGTAACCGGGACAGTGAAAACAGTACTCAAAGACAGGGAGAGCAAGCTCTCTCTTGGCACTTTGGATGTGGGACATACAGCGAGATGTTTGCTGCTTTTGCGTTTGGCTGTTGGGAGATTTACAGCACAAAGATATCTAGTTGATTTGAAGCAGTTCCGAGAAAGTCTAAACATAATCCCCACTTCTCCCTCCTGGCACTTTCCATGTGGGAGATATAGCAGGATGTATATTGGTTTTGAGGACAACTCAATGGACAGTGTAGGGAGAAAAGTTCCTGGCTCCTTGAATGCCGTTCCTGGAGACACTGCGATCAATGTGGGAGATATGTCAAGATGTGTGTTTGTTTTGAGGACGGCTCTCTGGAGAGTCCTAGCAAAGAGGTCACAGGGATAATCAGAGCAATTCTCAGAGACACTGAGAACAAGCTGGACAATTCCCTCCTGGCACTTTCCCTGTAGGAGATACCGCAAGACGTTTCTGTAGATTGGGCACAGCGCTCTGCAGGGTGTTAGCAGAGACTTTCCCGGGACAGTGAAACCCTATGTCAGAGACACTGAGAAGAAGCCCCAATGTTCCCTCCAGGCACTTTCAGTGTGGGTGCCTTCTCCACGTGGTTCCTGGTTTCCCTGCAGCGCTGAAGAGAATGTTAGCAAAGAGGTAACCGGGACAGTGCAAACAGTACTCAAAGAGAGGGAGAGCAAGCTCTCTCTTGGCACTTTGGATGTGGGACATACAGCGAGATGTTTGCTGCTTTTGCGTTTGGCTGTTGGGAGATTTACAGCACAAAGATATCTAGTTGATTTGAAGCAGTTCCGAGAAAGTCTAAACATAATCGCCACTTCTCCCTCCTGGCACTTTCCATGTGGGAGATATAGCAGGATGTATATTGGTTTTGAGGACAACTCAATGGACAGTGTAGGGAGAAAAGTTCCTGGCTCCTTGAATGCCGTTCCTGGAGACACTGCGATCAATGTGGGAGATATGTCAAGATGTGTGTTTGTTTTGAGGACGGCTCTCTGGAGAGTCCTAGCAAAGAGGTCACAGGGATAATCAGAGCAATTCTCAGAGACACTGAGAACAAGCTCGACAATTCCCTCCTGGCACTTTCCCTGTAGGAGATACCGCAAGACGTTTCTGTAGATTGGGCACAGCGCTCTGCAGGGTGTTAGCAGAGACTTTCCCGGGACAGTGAAACCCTATGTCAGAGACACTGAGAAGAAGCCCCAATGTTCCCTCCAGGCACTTTCAGTGTGGGTGCCTTCTCCACGTGGTTCCTGGTTTCCCTGCAGCGCTGAAGAGAATGTTAGCAAAGAGGTAACCGGGACAGTGCAAACAGTACTCAAAGACAGGGAGAGCAAGCTCTCTCTTGGCACTTTGGATGTGGGACATACAGCGAGATGTTTGCTGTTTTTGCGTTTGGCTGTTGGGAGATTTACAGCACAAAGATATCTAGTTGATTTGAAGCAGTTCCGAGAAAGTCTAAACATAATCGCCACTTCTCCCTCCTGGCACTTTCCATGTGGGAGATATAGCAGGATGTATATTGGTTTTGAGGACAACTCAATGGACAGTGTAGGGAGAAAAGTTCCTGGCTCCTTGAATGCCGTTCCTGGAGACACTGCGATCAATGTGGGAGATATGTCAAGATGTGTGTTTGTTTTGAGGACGGCTCTCTGGAGAGTCCTAGCAAAGAGGTCACAGGGATAATCAGAGCAATTCTCAGAGACACTGAGAACAAGCTCGACAATTCCCTCCTGGCACTTTCCCTGTAGGAGATACCGCAAGACGTTTCTGTAGATTGGGCACAGCGCTCTGCAGGGTGTTAGCAGAGACTTTCCCGGGACAGTGAAACCCTATGTCAGAGACACTGAGAAGAAGCCCCAATGTTCCCTCCAGGCACTTTCAGTGTGGGTGCCTTCTCCACGTGGTTCCTGGTTTCCCTGCAGCGCTGAAGAGAATGTTAGCAAAGAGGTAACCGGGACAGTGAAAACAGTACTCAAAGACAGGGAGAGCAAGCTCTCTCTTGGCACTTTGGATGTGGGACATACAGCGAGATGTTTGCTGCTTTTGCGTTTGGCTGTTGGGAGATTTACAGCACAAAGATATCTAGTTGATTTGAAGCAGTTCCGAGAAAGTCTAAACATAATCGCCACTTCTCCCTCCTGGCACTTTCCATGTGGGAGATATAGCAGGATGTATATTGGTTTTGAGGACAACTCAATGGACAGTGTAGGGAGAAAAGTTCCTGGCTCCTTGAATGCCGTTCCTGGAGACACTGCGATCAATGTGGGAGATATGTCAAGATGTGTGTTTGTTTTGAGGACGGCTCTCTGGAGAGTCCTAGCAAAGAGGTCACAGGGATAATCAGAGCAATTCTCAGAGACACTGAGAACAAGCTCGACAATTCCCTCCTGGCACTTTCCCTGTAGGAGATACCGCAAGACGTTTCTGTAGATTGGGCACAGCGCTCTGCAGGGTGTTAGCAGAGACTTTCCCGGGACAGTGAAACCCTATGTCAGAGACACTGAGAAGAAGCCCCAATGTTCCCTCCAGGCACTTTCAGTGTGGGTGCCTTCTCCACGTGGTTCCTGGTTTCCCTGCAGCGCTGAAGAGAATGTTAGCAAAGAGGTAACCGGGACAGTGCAAACAGTACTCAAAGACAGGGAGAGCAAGCTCTCTCTTGGCACTTTGGATGTGGGACATACAGCGAGATGTTTGCTGCTTTTGCGTTTGGCTGTTGGGAGATTTACAGCACAAAGATATCTAGTTGATTTGAAGCAGTTCCGAGAAAGTCTAAACATAATCGCCACTTCTCCCTCCTGGCACTTTCCATGTTGGAGATATAGCAGGATGTATATTGGTTTTGAGGACAACTCAATGGACAGCGTAGGGAGAAAAGTTCCTGGCTCCTTGAATGCCGTTCCTGGAGACACTGCGATCAATGTGGGAGATATGTCAAGATGTGTGTTTGTTTTGAGGACGGCTCTCTGGAGAGTCCTAGCAAAGAGGTCACAGGGATAATCAGAGCAATTCTCAGAGACACTGAGAACAAGCTCGACAATTCCCTCCTGGCACTTTCCCTGTAGGAGATACCGCAAGACGTTTCTGTAGATTGGGCACAGCGCTCTGCAGGGTGTTAGCAGAGACTTTCCCGGGACAGTGAAACCCTATGTCAGAGACACTGAGAAGAAGCCCCAATGTTCCCTCCAGGCACTTTCAGTGTGGGTGCCTTCTCCACGTGGTTCCTGGTTTCCCTGCAGCGCTGAAGAGAATGTTAGCAAAGAGGTAACCGGGACAGTGCAAACAGTACTCAAAGACAGGGAGAGCAAGCTCTCTCTTGGCACTTTGGATGTGGGACATACAGCGAGATGTTTGCTGCTTTTGCGTTTGGCTGTTGGGAGATTTACAGCACAAAGATATCTAGTTGATTTGAAGCAGTTCCGAGAAAGTCTAAACATAATCGCCACTTCTCCCTCCTGGCACTTTCCATGTGGGAGATATAGCAGGATGTATATTGGTTTTGAGGACAACTCAATGGACAGTGTAGGGAGAAAAGTTCCTGGCTCCTTGAATGCCGTTCCTGGAGACACTGCGATCAATGTGGGAGATATGTCAAGATGTGTGTTTGTTTTCAGGACGGCTCTCTGGAGAGTCCTAGCAAAGAGGTCACAGGGATAATCAGAGCAATTCTCAGAGACACTGAGAACAAGCTCGACAATTCCCTCCTGGCACTTTCCCGGTAGGAGATACCGCAAGACGTTTCTGTAGATTGGGCACAGCGCTCTGCAGGGTGTTAGCAGAGACTTTCCCGGGACAGTGAAACCCTATGTCAGAGACACTGAGAAGAAGCCCCAATGTTCCCTCCAGGCACTTTCAGTGTGGGTGCCTTCTCCACGTGGTTCCTGGTTTCCCTGCAGCGCTGAAGAGAATGTTAGCAAAGAGGTAACCGGGACAGTGCAAACAGTACTCAAAGAGAGGGAGAGCAAGCTCTCTCTTGGCACTTTGGATGTGGGACATACAGCGAGATGTTTGCTGCTTTTGCGTTGGGCTGTTGGGAGATTTACAGCACAAAGATATCTAGTTGATTTGAAGCAGTTCCGAGAAAGTCTAAACATAATCGCCACTTCTCCCTCCTGGCACTTTCCATGTGGGAGATATAGCAGGATGTATATTGGTTTTGAGGACAACTCAATGGACAGTGTAGGGAGAAAAGTTCCTGGCTCCTTGAATGCCGTTCCTGCAGACACTGCAATCAATGTGGGAGATATGTCAAGATGTGTGTTTGTTTTGAGGACGGCTCTCTGGAGAGTCTTAGCAAAGAGGTCACAGGGATAATCAGAGCAATTCTCAGAGACACTGAGAACAAGCTCGACAATTCCCTCCTGGCACTTTCCCTGTAGGAGATACCGCAAGACGTTTCTGTAGATTGGGCACAGCGCTCTGCAGGGTGTTAGCAGAGACTTTCCCGGGACAGTGAAACCCTATGTCAGAGACACTGAGAAGAAGCCCCAATGTTCCCTCCAGGCACTTTCAGTGTGGGTGCCTTCTCCACGTGGTTCCTGGTTTCCCTGCAGCGCTGAAGAGAATGTTAGCAAAGAGGTAACCGGGACAGTGCAAACAGTACTCAAAGACAGGGAGAGCAAGCTCTCTCTTGGCACTTTGGATGTGGGACATACAGCGAGATGTTTGCTGCTTTTGCGTTTGGCTGTTGGGAGATTTACAGCACAAAGATATCTAGTTGATTTGAAGCAGTTCCGAGAAAGTCTAAACATAATCCCCACTTCTCCCTCCTGGCACTTTCCATGTGGGAGATATAGCAGGATGTATATTGGTTTTGAGGACAACTCAATGGACAGTGTAGGGAGAAAAGTTCCTGGCTCCTTGAATGCCGTTCCTGGAGACACTGCGATCAATGTGGGAGATATGTCAAGATGTGTGTTTGTTTTGAGGACGGCTCTCTGGAGAGTCCTAGCAAAGAGGTCACAGGGATAATCAGAGCAATTCTCAGAGACACTGAGAACAAGCTCGACATTTCCCTCCTGGCACTTTCCCTGTAGGAGATACCGCAAGACGTTTCTGTAGATTGGGCACAGCGCTCTGCAGGGTGTTAGCAGAGACTTTCCCGGGACAGTGAAACCCTATGTCAGAGACACTGAGAAGAAGCCCCAATGTTCCCTCCAGGCACTTTCAGTGTGGGTGCCTTCTCCACGTGGTTCCTGGTTTCCCTGCAGCGCTGAAGAGAATGTTAGCAAAGAGGTAACCGGGACAGTGAAAACAGTACTCAAAGACAGGGAGAGCAAGCTCTCTCTTGGCACTTTGGATGTGGGACATACAGCGAGATGTTTGCTGCTTTTGCGTTTGGCTGTTGGGAGATTTACAGCACAAAGATATCTAGTTGATTTGAAGCAGTTCCGAGAAAGTCTAAACATAATCGCCACTTCTCCCTCCTGGCACTTTCCATGTGGGAGATATAGCAGGATGTATATTGGTTTTGAGGACAACTCAATGGACAGTGTAGGGAGAAAAGTTCCTGGCTCCTTGAATGCCGTTCCTGGAGACACTGCGATCAATGTGGGAGATATGTCAAGATGTGTGTTGGTTTTGAGGACGGCTCTCTGGAGAGTCCTAGCAAAGAGGTCACAGGGATAATCAGAGCAATTCTCAGAGACACTGAGAACAAGCTCGACAATTCCCTCCTGGCACTTTCCCTGTAGGAGATACCGCAAGACGTTTCTGTAGATTGGGCACAGCGCTCTGCAGGGTGTTAGCAGAGACTTTCCCGGGACAGTGAAACCCTATGTCAGAGACACTGAGAAGAAGCCCCAATGTTCCCTCCAGGCACTTTCAGTGTGGGTGCCTTCTCCACGTGGTTCCTGGTTTCCCTGCAGCGCTGAAGAGAATGTTAGCAAAGAGGTAACCGGGACAGTGCAAACAGTACTCAAAGACAGGGAGAGCAAGCTCTCTCTTGGCACTTTGGATGTGGGACATGCAGCGAGATGTTTGCTGCTTTTGCGTTTGGCTGTTGGGAGATTTACAGCACAAAGATATCTAGTTGATTTGAAGCAGTTCCGAGAAAGTCTAAACATAATCGCCACTTCTCCCTCCTGGCACTTTCCATGTGGGAGATATAGCAGGATGTATATTGGTTTTGAGGACAACTCAATGGACAGTGTAGGGAGAAAAGTTCCTGGCTCCTTGAATGCCGTTCCTGGAGACACTGCGATCAATGTGGGAGATATGTCAAGATGTGTGTTTGTTTTGAGGACGGCTCTCTGGAGAGTCCTAGCAAAGAGGTCACAGGGATAATCAGAGCAATTCTCAGAGACACTGAGAACAAGCTCGACAATTCCCTCCTGGCACTTTCCCTGTAGGAGATACCGCAAGACGTTTCTGTAGATTGGGCACAGCGCTCTGCAGGGTGTTAGCAGAGACTTTCCCGGGACAGTGAAACCCTATGTCAGAGACACTGAGAAGAAGCCCCAATGTTCCCTCCAGGCACTTTCAGTGTGGGTGCCTTCTCCACGTGGTTCCTGGTTTCCCTGCAGCGCTGAAGAGAATGTTAGCAAAGAGGTAACCGGGACAGTGCAAACAGTACTCAAAGACAGGGAGAGCAAGCTCTCTCTTGGCACTTTGGATGTGGGACATACAGCGAGATGTTTGCTGTTTTTGCGTTTGGCTGTTGGGAGATTTACAGCACAAAGATATCTAGTTGATTTGAAGCAGTTCCGAGAAAGTCTAAACATAATCGCCACTTCTCCCTCCTGGCACTTTCCATGTGGGAGATATAGCAGGATGTATATTGGTTTTGAGGACAACTCAATGGACAGTGTAGGGAGAAAAGTTCCTGGCTCCTTGAATGCCGTTCCTGGAGACACTGCGATCAATGTGGGAGATATGTCAAGATGTGTGTTTGTTTTGAGGACGGCTCTCTGGAGAGTCCTAGCAAAGAGGTCACAGGGATAATCAGAGCAATTCTCAGAGACACTGAGAACAAGCTCGACAATTCCCTCCTGGCACTTTCCCTGTAGGAGATACCGCAAGACGTTTCTGTAGATTGGGCACAGCGCTCTGCAGGGTGTTAGCAGAGACTTTCCCGGGACAGTGAAACCCTATGTCAGAGACACTGAGAAGAAGCCCCAATGTTCCCTCCAGGCACTTTCAGTGTGGGTGCCTTCTCCACGTGGTTCCTGGTTTCCCTGCAGCGCTGAAGAGAATGTTAGCAAAGAGGTAACCGGGACAGTGCAAACAGTACTCAAAGAGAGGGAGAGCAAGCTCTCTCTTGGCACTTTGGATGTGGGACATACAGCGAGATGTTTGCTGCTTTTGCGTTTGGCTGTTGGGAGATTTACAGCACAAAGATATCTAGTTGATTTGAAGCAGTTCCGAGAAAGTCTAAACATAATCGCCACTTCTCCCTCCTGGCACTTTCCATGTGGGAGATATAGCAGGATGTATATTGGTTTTGAGGACAACTCAATGGACAGTGTAGGGAGAAAAGTTCCTGGCTCCTTGAATGCCGTTCCTGGAGACACTGCGATCAATGTGGGAGATATGTCAAGATGTGTGTTGGTTTTGAGGACGGCTCTCTGGAGAGTCCTAGCAAAGAGGTCACAGGGATAATCAGAGCAATTCTCAGAGACACTGAGAACAAGCTCGACAATTCCCTCCTGGCACTTTCCCTGTAGGAGATACCGCAAGACGTTTCTGTAGATTGGGCACAGCGCTCTGCAGGGTGTTAGCAGAGACTTTCCCGGGACAGTGAAACCCTATGTCAGAGACACTGAGAAGAAGCCCCAATGTTCCCTCCAGGCACTTTCAGTGTGGGTGCCTTCTCCACGTGGTTCCTGGTTTCCCTGCAGCGCTGAAGAGAATGTTAGCAAAGAGGTAACCGGGACAGTGCAAACAGTACTCAAAGACAGGGAGAGCAAGCTCTCTCTTGGCACTTTGGATGTGGGAGATACAGCGAGATGTTTGCTGCTTTTGCGTTTGGCTGTTGGGAGATTTACAGCACAAAGATATCTAGTTGATTTGAAGCAGTTCTGAGAAAGTCTAAACATAATCGCCACTTCTCCCTCCTGGCACTTTCCATGTGGGAGATATAGCAGGATGTATATTGGTTTTGAGGACAACTCAATGGACAGTGTAGGGAGAAAAGTTCCTGGCTCCTTGAATGCCGTTCCTGGAGACACTGCGATCAATGTGGGAGATATGTCAAGATGTGTGTTTGTTTTGAGGACGGCTCTCTGGAGAGTCCTAGCAAAGAGGTCACAGGGATAATCAGAGCAATTCTCAGAGACACTGAGAACAAGCTCGACATTTCCCTCCTGGCACTTTCCCTGTAGGAGATACCGCAAGACGTTTCTGTAGATTGGGCACAGCGCTCTGCAGGGTGTTAGCAGAGACTTTCCCGGGACAGTGAAACCCTATGTCAGAGACACTGAGAAGAAGCCCCAATGTTCCCTCCAGGCACTTTCAGTGTGGGTGCCTTCTCCACGTGGTTCCTGGTTTCCCTGCAGCGCTGAAGAGAATGTTAGCAAAGAGGTAACCGGGACAGTGCAAACAGTACTCAAAGAGAGGGAGAGCAAGCTCTCTCTTGGCACTTTGGATGTGGGACATACAGCGAGATGTTTGCTGCTTTTGCGTTTGGCTGTTGGGAGATTTACAGCACAAAGATATCTAGTTGATTTGAAGCAGTTCCGAGAAAGTCTAAACATAATCGCCACTTCTCCCTCCTGGCACTTTCCATGTGGGAGATATAGCAGGATGTATATTGGTTTTGAGGACAACTCAATGGACAGTGTAGGGAGAAAAGTTCCTGGCTCCTTGAATGCCGTTCCTGGAGACACTGCGATCAATGTGGGAGATATGTCAAGATGTGTGTTTGTTTTGAGGACGGCTCTCTGGAGAGTCCTAGCAAAGAGGTCACAGGGATAATCAGAGCAATTCTCAGAGACACTGAGAACAAGCTCGACAATTCCCTCCTGGCACTTTCCCTGTAGGAGATACCGCAAGACGTTTCTGTAGATTGGGCACAGCGCTCTGCAGGGTGTTAGCAGAGACTTTCCCGGGACAGTGAAACCCTATGTCAGAGACACTGAGAAGAAGCCCCAATGTTCCCTCCAGGCACTTTCAGTGTGGGTGCCTTCTCCACGTGGTTCCTGGTTTCCCTGCAGCGCTGAAGAGAATGTTAGCAAAGAGGTAACCGGGACAGGGAAAACAGTACTCAAGGAGAGGGAGAGCAAGCTCTCTCTTGGCACTTTGGATGTGGGACATACAGCGAGATGTTTGCTGCTTTTGCGTTTGGCTGTTGGGAGATTTACAGCACAAAGATATCTAGTTGATTTGAAGCAGTTCCGAGAAAGTCTAAACATAATCGCCACTTCTCCCTCCTGGCACTTTCCATGTGGGAGATATAGCAGGATGTATATTGGTTTTGAGGACAACTCAATGGACAGCGTAGGGAGAAAAGTTCCTGGCTCCTTGAATGCCGTTCCTGGAGACACTGCGATCAATGTGGGAGATATGTCAAGATGTGTGTTTGTTTTGAGGACGGCTCTCTGGAGAGTCCTAGCAAAGAGGTCACAGGGATAATCAGAGCAATTCTCAGAGACACTGAGAACAAGCTCGACAATTCCCTCCTGGCACTTTCCCTGTAGGAGATACCGCAAGACGTTTCTGTAGATTGGGCACAGCGCTCTGCAGGGTGTTAGCAGAGACTTTCCCGGGACAGTGAAACCCTATGTCAGAGACACTGAGAAGAAGCCCCAATGTTCCCTCCAGGCACTTTCAGTGTGGGTGCCTTCTCCACGTGGTTCCTGGTTTCCCTGCAGCGCTGAAGAGAATGTTAGCAAAGAGGTAACCGGGACAGTGCAAACAGTACTCAAAGAGAGGGAGAGCAAGCTCTCTCTTGGCACTTTGGATGTGGGACATACAGCGAGATGTTTGCTGCTTTTGCGTTTGGCTGTTGGGAGATTTACAGCACAAAGATATCTAGTTGATTTGAAGCAGTTCCGAGAAAGTCTAAACATAATCGCCACTTCTCCCTCCTGGCACTTTCCATGTGGGAGATATAGCAGGATGTATATTGGTTTTGAGGACAACTCAATGGACAGCGTAGGGAGAAAAGTTCCTGGCTCCTTGAATGCCGTTCCTGGAGACACTGCGATCAATGTGGGAGATATGTCAAGATGTGTGTTTGTTTTGAGGACGGCTCTCTGGAGAGTCCTAGCAAAGAGGTCACAGGGATAATCAGAGCAATTCTCAGAGACACTGAGAACAAGCTCGACAATTCCCTCCTGGCACTTTCCCTGTAGGAGATACCGCAAGACGTTTCTGTAGATTGGGCACAGCGCTCTGCAGGGTGTTAGCAGAGACTTTCCCGGGACAGTGAAACCCTATGTCAGAGACACTGAGAAGAAGCCCCAATGTTCCCTCCAGGCACTTTCAGTGTGGGTGCCTTCTCCACGTGGTTCCTGGTTTCCCTGCAGCGCTGAAGAGAATGTTAGCAAAGAGGTAACCGGGACAGTGCAAACAGTACTCAAAGAGAGGGAGAGCAAGCTCTCTCTTGGCACTTTGGATGTGGGACATACAGCGAGATGTTTGCTGCTTTTGCGTTTGGCTGTTGGGAGATTTACAGCACAAAGATATCTAGTTGATTTGAAGCAGTTCCGAGAAAGTCTAAACATAATCGCCACTTCTCCCTCCTGGCACTTTCCATGTGGGAGATATAGCAGGATGTATATTGGTTTTGAGGACAACTCAATGGACAGCGTAGGGAGAAAAGTTCCTGGCTCCTTGAATGCCGTTCCTGGAGACACTGCGATCAATGTGGGAGATATGTCAAGATGTGTGTTTGTTTTGAGGACGGCTCTCTGGAGAGTCCTAGCAAAGAGGTCACAGGGATAATCAGAGCAATTCTCAGAGACACTGAGAACAAGCTCGACAATTCCCTCCTGGCACTTTCCCTGTAGGAGATACCGCAAGACGTTTCTGTAGATTGGGCACAGCGCTCTGCAGGGTGTTAGCAGAGACTTTCCCGGGACAGTGAAACCCTATGTCAGAGACACTGAGAAGAAGCCCCAATGTTCCCTCCAGGCACTTTCAGTGTGGGTGCCTTCTCCACGTGGTTCCTGGTTTCCCTGCAGCGCTGAAGAGAATGTTAGCAAAGAGGTAACCGGGACAGTGCAAACAGTACTCAAAGAGAGGGAGAGCAAGCTCTCTCTTGGCACTTTGGATGTGGGACATACAGCGAGATGTTTGCTGCTTTTGCGTTTGGCTGTTGGGAGATTTACAGCACAAAGATATCTAGTTGATTTGAAGCAGTTCCGAGAAAGTCTAAACATAATCGCCACTTCTCCCTCCTGGCACTTTCCATGTGGGAGATATAGCAGGATGTATATTGGTTTTGAGGACAACTCAATGGACAGTGTAGGGAGAAAAGTTCCTGGCTCCTTGAATGCCGTTCCTGGAGACACTGCGATCAATGTGGGAGATATGTCAAGATGTGTGTTTGTTTTGAGGACGGCTCTCTGGAGAGTCCTAGCAAAGAGGTCACAGGGATAATCAGAGCAATTCTCAGAGACACTGAGAACAAGCTCGACATTTCCCTCCTGGCACTTTCCCTGTAGGAGATACCGCAAGACGTTTCTGTAGATTGGGCACAGCGCTCTGCAGGGTGTTAGCAGAGACTTTCCCGGGACAGTGAAACCCTATGTCAGAGACACTGAGAAGAAGCCCCAATGTTCCCTCCAGGCACTTTCAGTGTGGGTGCCTTCTCCACGTGGTTCCTGGTTTCCCTGCAGCGCTGAAGAGAATGTTAGCAAAGAGGTAACCGGGACAGTGCAAACAGTACTCAAAGAGAGGGAGAGCAAGCTCTCTCTTGGCACTTTGGATGTGGGACATACAGCGAGATGTTTGCTGCTTTTGCGTTTGGCTGTTGGGAGATTTACAGCACAAAGATATCTAGTTGATTTGAAGCAGTTCCGAGAAAGTCTAAACATAATCGCCACTTCTCCCTCCTGGCACTTTCCATGTGGGAGATATAGCAGGATGTATATTGGTTTTGAGGACAACTCAATGGACAGCGTAGGGAGAAAAGTTCCTGGCTCCTTGAATGCCGTTCCTGGAGACACTGCGATCAATGTGGGAGATATGTCAAGATGTGTGTTTGTTTTGAGGACGGCTCTCTGGAGAGTCCTAGCAAAGAGGTCACAGGGATAATCAGAGCAATTCTCAGAGACACTGAGAACAAGCTCGACAATTCCCTCCTGGCACTTTCCCTGTAGGAGATACCGCAAGACGTTTCTGTAGATTGGGCACAGCGCTCTGCAGGGTGTTAGCAGAGACTTTCCCGGGACAGTGAAACCCTATGTCAGAGACACTGAGAAGAAGCCCCAATGTTCCCTCCAGGCACTTTCAGTGTGGGTGCCTTCTCCACGTGGTTCCTGGTTTCCCTGCAGCGCTGAAGAGAATGTTAGCAAAGAGGTAACCGGGACAGTGCAAACAGTACTCAAAGAGAGGGAGAGCAAGCTCTCTCTTGGCACTTTGGATGTGGGACATACAGCGAGATGTTTGCTGCTTTTGCGTTTGGCTGTTGGGAGATTTACAGCACAAAGATATCTAGTTGATTTGAAGCAGTTCCGAGAAAGTCTAAACATAATCGCCACTTCTCCCTCCTGGCACTTTCCATGTGGGAGATATAGCAGGATGTATATTGGTTTTGAGGACAACTCAATGGACAGTGTAGGGAGAAAAGTTCCTGGCTCCTTGAATGCCGTTCCTGGAGACACTGCGATCAATGTGGGAGATATGTCAAGATGTGTGTTTGTTTTGAGGACGGCTCTCTGGAGAGTCCTAGCAAAGAGGTCACAGGGATAATCAGAGCAATTCTCAGAGACACTGAGAACAAGCTCGACATTTCCCTCCTGGCACTTTCCCTGTAGGAGATACCGCAAGACGTTTCTGTAGATTGGGCACAGCGCTCTGCAGGGTGTTAGCAGAGACTTTCCCGGGACAGTGAAACCCTATGTCAGAGACACTGAGAAGAAGCCCCAATGTTCCCTCCAGGCACTTTCAGTGTGGGTGCCTTCTCCACGTGGTTCCTGGTTTCCCTGCAGCGCTGAAGAGAATGTTAGCAAAGAGGTAACCGGGACAGTGCAAACAGTACTCAAAGAGAGGGAGAGCAAGCTCTCTCTTGGCACTTTGGATGTGGGACATACAGCGAGATGTTTGCTGCTTTTGCGTTGGGCTGTTGGGAGATTTACAGCACAAAGATATCTAGTTGATTTGAAGCAGTTCCGAGAAAGTCTAAACATAATCGCCACTTCTCCCTCCTGGCACTTTCCATGTGGGAGATATAGCAGGATGTATATTGGTTTTGAGGACAACTCAATGGACAGTGTAGGGAGAAAAGTTCCTGGCTCCTTGAATGCCGTTCCTGCAGACACTGCAATCAATGTGGGAGATATGTCAAGATGTGTGTTTGTTTTGAGGACGGCTCTCTGGAGAGTCTTAGCAAAGAGGTCACAGGGATAATCAGAGCAATTCTCAGAGACACTGAGAACAAGCTCGACAATTCCCTCCTGGCACTTTCCCTGTAGGAGATACCGCAAGACGTTTCTGTAGATTGGGCACAGCGCTCTGCAGGGTGTTAGCAGAGACTTTCCCGGGACAGTGAAACCCTATGTCAGAGACACTGAGAAGAAGCCCCAATGTTCCCTCCAGGCACTTTCAGTGTGGGTGCCTTCTCCACGTGGTTCCTGGTTTCCCTGCAGCGCTGAAGAGAATGTTAGCAAAGAGGTAACCGGGACAGTGAAAACAGTACTCAAAGACAGGGAGAGCAAGCTCTCTCTTGGCACTTTGGATGTGGGACATACAGCGAGATGTTTGCTGCTTTTGCGTTTGGCTGTTGGGAGATTTACAGCACAAAGATATCTAGTTGATTTGAAGCAGTTCCGAGAAAGTCTAAACATAATCCCCACTTCTCCCTCCTGGCACTTTCCATGTGGGAGATATAGCAGGATGTATATTGGTTTTGAGGACAACTCAATGGACAGTGTAGGGAGAAAAGTTCCTGGCTCCTTGAATGCCGTTCCTGGAGACACTGCGATCAATGTGGGAGATATGTCAAGATGTGTGTTTGTTTTGAGGACGGCTCTCTGGAGAGTCCTAGCAAAGAGGTCACAGGGATAATCAGAGCAATTCTCAGAGACACTGAGAACAAGCTGGACAATTCCCTCCTGGCACTTTCCCTGTAGGAGATACCGCAAGACGTTTCTGTAGATTGGGCAGAGCGCTCTGCAGGGTGTTAGCAGAGACTTTCCCGGGACAGTGAAACCCTATGTCAGAGACACTGAGAAGAAGCCCCAATGTTCCCTCCAGGCACTTTCAGTGTGGGTGCCTTCTCCACGTGGTTCCTGGTTTCCCTGCAGCGCTGAAGAGAATGTTAGCAAAGAGGTAACCGGGACAGTGCAAACAGTACTCAAAGAGAGGGAGAGCAAGCTCTCTCTTGGCACTTTGGATGTGGGACATACAGCGAGATGTTTGCTGCTTTTGCGTTTGGCTGTTGGGAGATTTACAGCACAAAGATATCTAGTTGATTTGAAGCAGTTCCGAGAAAGTCTAAACATAATCCCCACTTCTCCCTCCTGGCACTTTCCATGTGGGAGATATAGCAGGATGTATATTGGTTTTGAGGACAACTCAATGGACAGTGTAGGGAGAAAAGTTCCTGGCTCCTTGAATGCCGTTCCTGCAGACACTGCAATCAATGTGGGAGATATGTCAAGATGTGTGTTTGTTTTGAGGACGGCTCTCTGGAGAGTCTTAGCAAAGAGGTCACAGGGATAATCAGAGCAATTCTCAGAGACACTGAGAACAAGCTCGACAATTCCCTCCTGGCACTTTCCCTGTAGGAGATACCGCAAGACGTTTCTGTAGATTGGGCACAGCGCTCTGCAGGGTGTTAGCAGAGACTTTCCCGGGACAGTGAAACCCTATGTCAGAGACACTGAGAAGAAGCCCCAATGTTCCCTCCAGGCACTTTCAGTGTGGGTGCCTTCTCCACGTGGTTCCTGGTTTCCCTGCAGCGCTGAAGAGAATGTTAGCAAAGAGGTAACCGGGACAGTGCAAACAGTACTCAAAGACAGGGAGAGCAAGCTCTCTCTTGGCACTTTGGATGTGGGACATACAGCGAGATGTTTGCTGCTTTTGCGTTTGGCTGTTGGGAGATTTACAGCACAAAGATATCTAGTTGATTTGAAGCAGTTCCGAGAAAGTCTAAACATAATCCCCACTTCTCCCTCCTGGCACTTTCCATGTGGGAGATATAGCAGGATGTATATTGGTTTTGAGGACAACTCAATGGACAGTGTAGGGAGAAAAGTTCCTGGCTCCTTGAATGCCGTTCCTGGAGACACTGCGATCAATGTGGGAGATATGTCAAGATGTGTGTTTGTTTTGAGGACGGCTCTCTGGAGAGTCCTAGCAAAGAGGTCACAGGGATAATCAGAGCAATTCTCAGAGACACTGAGAACAAGCTCGACATTTCCCTCCTGGCACTTTCCCTGTAGGAGATACCGCAAGACGTTTCTGTAGATTGGGCACAGCGCTCTGCAGGGTGTTAGCAGAGACTTTCCCGGGACAGTGAAACCCTATGTCAGAGACACTGAGAAGAAGCCCCAATGTTCCCTCCAGGCACTTTCAGTGTGGGTGCCTTCTCCACGTGGTTCCTGGTTTCCCTGCAGCGCTGAAGAGAATGTTAGCAAAGAGGTAACCGGGACAGTGCAAACAGTACTCAAAGACAGGGAGAGCAAGCTCTCTCTTGGCACTTTGGATGTGGGACATACAGCGAGATGTTTGCTGCTTTTGCGTTTGGCTGTTGGGAGATTTACAGCACAAAGATATCTAGTTGATTTGAAGCAGTTCCGAGAAAGTCTAAACATAATCCCCACTTCTCCCTCCTGGCACTTTCCATGTGGGAGATATAGCAGGATGTATATTGGTTTTGAGGACAACTCAATGGACAGTGTAGGGAGAAAAGTTCCTGGCTCCTTGAATGCCGTTCCTGGAGACACTGCGATCAATGTGGGAGATATGTCAAGATGTGTGTTTGTTTTGAGGACGGCTCTCTGGAGAGTCCTAGCAAAGAGGTCACAGGGATAATCAGAGCAATTCTCAGAGACACTGAGAACAAGCTGGACAATTCCCTCCTGGCACTTTCCCTGTAGGAGATACCGCAAGACGTTTCTGTAGATTGGGCACAGCGCTCTGCAGGGTGTTAGCAGAGACTTTCCCGGGACAGTGAAACCCTATGTCAGAGACACTGAGAAGAAGCCCCAATGTTCCCTCCAGGCACTTTCAGTGTGGGTGCCTTCTCCACGTGGTTCCTGGTTTCCCTGCAGCGCTGAAGAGAATGTTAGCAAAGAGGTAACCGGGACAGTGAAAACAGTACTCAAAGACAGGGAGAGCAAGCTCTCTCTTGGCACTTTGGATGTGGGACATACAGCGAGATGTTTGCTGCTTTTGCGTTTGGCTGTTGGGAGATTTACAGCACAAAGATATCTAGTTGATTTGAAGCAGTTCCGAGAAAGTCTAAACATAATCGCCACTTCTCCCTCCTGGCACTTTCCATGTGGGAGATATAGCAGGATGTATATTGGTTTTGAGGACAACTCAATGGACAGTGTAGGGAGAAAAGTTCCTGGCTCCTTGAATGCCGTTCCTGGAGAC
The DNA here is from genome assembly GCF_963924245.1 of Chroicocephalus ridibundus. Classification (NCBI taxonomy): domain Eukaryota; kingdom Metazoa; phylum Chordata; class Aves; order Charadriiformes; family Laridae; genus Chroicocephalus; species Chroicocephalus ridibundus. The sequence goes on from NW_026961515.1 coordinate 242,575, forward strand.
ACTGCGATCAATGTGGGAGATATGTCAAGATGTGTGTTTGTTTTGAGGACGGCTCTCTGGAGAGTCCTAGCAAAGAGGTCACAGGGATAATCAGAGCAATTCTCAGAGACACTGAGAACAAGCTCGACAATTCCCTCCTGGCACTTTCCCTGTAGGAGATACCGCAAGACGTTTCTGTAGATTGGGCACAGCGCTCTGCAGGGTGTTAGCAGAGACTTTCCCGGGACAGTGAAACCCTATGTCAGAGACACTGAGAAGAAGCCCCAATGTTCCCTCCAGGCACTTTCAGTGTGGGTGCCTTCTCCACGTGGTTCCTGGTTTCCCTGCAGCGCTGAAGAGAATGTTAGCAAAGAGGTAACCGGGACAGTGCAAACAGTACTCAAAGAGAGGGAGAGCAAGCTCTCTCTTGGCACTTTGGATGTGGGACATACAGCGAGATGTTTGCTGCTTTTGCGTTTGGCTGTTGGGAGATTTACAGCACAAAGATATCTAGTTGATTTGAAGCAGTTCCGAGAAAGTCTAAACATAATCGCCACTTCTCCCTCCTGGCACTTTCCATGTGGGAGATATAGCAGGATGTATATTGGTTTTGAGGACAACTCAATGGACAGTGTAGGGAGAAAAGTTCCTGGCTCCTTGAATGCCGTTCCTGCAGACACTGCAATCAATGTGGGAGATATGTCAAGATGTGTGTTTGTTTTGAGGACGGCTCTCTGGAGAGTCTTAGCAAAGAGGTCACAGGGATAATCAGAGCAATTCTCAGAGACACTGAGAACAAGCTCGACAATTCCCTCCTGGCACTTTCCCTGTAGGAGATACCGCAAGACGTTTCTGTAGATTGGGCACAGCGCTCTGCAGGGTGTTAGCAGAGACTTTCCCGGGACAGTGAAACCCTATGTCAGAGACACTGAGAAGAAGCCCCAATGTTCCCTCCAGGCACTTTCAGTGTGGGTGCCTTCTCCACGTGGTTCCTGGTTTCCCTGCAGCGCTGAAGAGAATGTTAGCAAAGAGGTAACCGGGACAGTGCAAACAGTACTCAAAGACAGGGAGAGCAAGCTCTCTCTTGGCACTTTGGATGTGGGACATACAGCGAGATGTTTGCTGCTTTTGCGTTTGGCTGTTGGGAGATTTACAGCACAAAGATATCTAGTTGATTTGAAGCAGTTCCGAGAAAGTCTAAACATAATCGCCACTTCTCCCTCCTGGCACTTTCCATGTGGGAGATATAGCAGGATGTATATTGGTTTTGAGGACAACTCAATGGACAGTGTAGGGAGAAAAGTTCCTGGCTCCTTGAATGCCGTTCCTGGAGACACTGCGATCAATGTGGGAGATATGTCAAGATGTGTGTTTGTTTTGAGGACGGCTCTCTGGAGAGTCCTAGCAAAGAGGTCACAGGGATAATCAGAGCAATTCTCAGAGACACTGAGAACAAGCTCGACATTTCCCTCCTGGCACTTTCCCTGTAGGAGATACCGCAAGACGTTTCTGTAGATTGGGCACAGCGCTCTGCAGGGTGTTAGCAGAGACTTTCCCGGGACAGTGAAACCCTATGTCAGAGACACTGAGAAGAAGCCCCAATGTTCCCTCCAGGCACTTTCAGTGTGGGTGCCTTCTCCACGTGGTTCCTGGTTTCCCTGCAGCGCTGAAGAGAATGTTAGCAAAGAGGTAACCGGGACAGTGCAAACAGTACTCAAAGACAGGGAGAGCAAGCTCTCTCTTGGCACTTTGGATGTGGGACATACAGCGAGATGTTTGCTGCTTTTGCGTTTGGCTGTTGGGAGATTTACAGCACAAAGATATCTAGTTGATTTGAAGCAGTTCCGAGAAAGTCTAAACATAATCCCCACTTCTCCCTCCTGGCACTTTCCATGTGGGAGATATAGCAGGATGTATATTGGTTTTGAGGACAACTCAATGGACAGTGTAGGGAGAAAAGTTCCTGGCTCCTTGAATGCCGTTCCTGGAGACACTGCGATCAATGTGGGAGATATGTCAAGATGTGTGTTTGTTTTGAGGACGGCTCTCTGGAGAGTCCTAGCAAAGAGGTCACAGGGATAATCAGAGCAATTCTCAGAGACACTGAGAACAAGCTGGACAATTCCCTCCTGGCACTTTCCCTGTAGGAGATACCGCAAGACGTTTCTGTAGATTGGGCACAGCGCTCTGCAGGGTGTTAGCAGAGACTTTCCCGGGACAGTGAAACCCTATGTCAGAGACACTGAGAAGAAGCCCCAATGTTCCCTCCAGGCACTTTCAGTGTGGGTGCCTTCTCCACGTGGTTCCTGGTTTCCCTGCAGCGCTGAAGAGAATGTTAGCAAAGAGGTAACCGGGACAGTGAAAACAGTACTCAAAGACAGGGAGAGCAAGCTCTCTCTTGGCACTTTGGATGTGGGACATACAGCGAGATGTTTGCTGCTTTTGCGTTTGGCTGTTGGGAGATTTACAGCACAAAGATATCTAGTTGATTTGAAGCAGTTCCGAGAAAGTCTAAACATAATCGCCACTTCTCCCTCCTGGCACTTTCCATGTGGGAGATATAGCAGGATGTATATTGGTTTTGAGGACAACTCAATGGACAGTGTAGGGAGAAAAGTTCCTGGCTCCTTGAATGCCGTTCCTGGAGACACTGCGATCAATGTGGGAGATATGTCAAGATGTGTGTTTGTTTTGAGGACGGCTCTCTGGAGAGTCCTAGCAAAGAGGTCACAGGGATAATCAGAGCAATTCTCAGAGACACTGAGAACAAGCTCGACAATTCCCTCCTGGCACTTTCCCTGTAGGAGATACCGCAAGACGTTTCTGTAGATTGGGCACAGCGCTCTGCAGGGTGTTAGCAGAGACTTTCCCGGGACAGTGAAACCCTATGTCAGAGACACTGAGAAGAAGCCCCAATGTTCCCTCCAGGCACTTTCAGTGTGGGTGCCTTCTCCACGTGGTTCCTGGTTTCCCTGCAGCGCTGAAGAGAATGTTAGCAAAGAGGTAACCGGGACAGTGCAAACAGTACTCAAAGAGAGGGAGAGCAAGCTCTCTCTTGGCACTTTGGATGTGGGACATACAGCGAGATGTTTGCTGCTTTTGCGTTTGGCTGTTGGGAGATTTACAGCACAAAGATATCTAGTTGATTTGAAGCAGTTCCGAGAAAGTCTAAACATAATCGCCACTTCTCCCTCCTGGCACTTTCCATGTGGGAGATATAGCAGGATGTATATTGGTTTTGAGGACAACTCAATGGACAGTGTAGGGAGAAAAGTTCCTGGCTCCTTGAATGCCGTTCCTGCAGACACTGCAATCAATGTGGGAGATATGTCAAGATGTGTGTTTGTTTTGAGGACGGCTCTCTGGAGAGTCTTAGCAAAGAGGTCACAGGGATAATCAGAGCAATTCTCAGAGACACTGAGAACAAGCTCGACAATTCCCTCCTGGCACTTTCCCTGTAGGAGATACCGCAAGACGTTTCTGTAGATTGGGCACAGCGCTCTGCAGGGTGTTAGCAGAGACTTTCCCGGGACAGTGAAACCCTATGTCAGAGACACTGAGAAGAAGCCCCAATGTTCCCTCCAGGCACTTTCAGTGTGGGTGCCTTCTCCACGTGGTTCCTGGTTTCCCTGCAGCGCTGAAGAGAATGTTAGCAAAGAGGTAACCGGGACAGTGCAAACAGTACTCAAAGACAGGGAGAGCAAGCTCTCTCTTGGCACTTTGGATGTGGGACATACAGCGAGATGTTTGCTGCTTTTGCGTTTGGCTGTTGGGAGATTTACAGCACAAAGATATCTAGTTGATTTGAAGCAGTTCCGAGAAAGTCTAAACATAATCGCCACTTCTCCCTCCTGGCACTTTCCATGTGGGAGATATAGCAGGATGTATATTGGTTTTGAGGACAACTCAATGGACAGTGTAGGGAGAAAAGTTCCTGGCTCCTTGAATGCCGTTCCTGGAGACACTGCGATCAATGTGGGAGATATGTCAAGATGTGTGTTTGTTTTGAGGACGGCTCTCTGGAGAGTCCTAGCAAAGAGGTCACAGGGATAATCAGAGCAATTCTCAGAGACACTGAGAACAAGCTCGACATTTCCCTCCTGGCACTTTCCCTGTAGGAGATACCGCAAGACGTTTCTGTAGATTGGGCACAGCGCTCTGCAGGGTGTTAGCAGAGACTTTCCCGGGACAGTGAAACCCTATGTCAGAGACACTGAGAAGAAGCCCCAATGTTCCCTCCAGGCACTTTCAGTGTGGGTGCCTTCTCCACGTGGTTCCTGGTTTCCCTGCAGCGCTGAAGAGAATGTTAGCAAAGAGGTAACCGGGACAGTGAAAACAGTACTCAAAGACAGGGAGAGCAAGCTCTCTCTTGGCACTTTGGATGTGGGACATACAGCGAGATGTTTGCTGCTTTTGCGTTTGGCTGTTGGGAGATTTACAGCACAAAGATATCTAGTTGATTTGAAGCAGTTCCGAGAAAGTCTAAACATAATCGCCACTTCTCCCTCCTGGCACTTTCCATGTGGGAGATATAGCAGGATGTATATTGGTTTTGAGGACAACTCAATGGACAGTGTAGGGAGAAAAGTTCCTGGCTCCTTGAATGCCGTTCCTGGAGACACTGCGATCAATGTGGGAGATATGTCAAGATGTGTGTTTGTTTTGAGGACGGCTCTCTGGAGAGTCTTAGCAAAGAGGTCACAGGGATAATCAGAGCAATTCTCAGAGACACTGAGAACAAGCTCGACAATTCCCTCCTGGCACTTTCCCTGTAGGAGATACCGCAAGACGTTTCTGTAGATTGGGCACAGCGCTCTGCAGGGTGTTAGCAGAGACTTTCCCGGGACAGTGAAACCCTATGTCAGAGACACTGAGAAGAAGCCCCAATGTTCCCTCCAGGCACTTTCAGTGTGGGTGCCTTCTCCACGTGGTTCCTGGTTTCCCTGCAGCGCTGAAGAGAATGTTAGCAAAGAGGTAACCGGGACAGTGCAAACAGTACTCAAAGAGAGGGAGAGCAAGCTCTCTCTTGGCACTTTGGATGTGGGACATACAGCGAGATGTTTGCTGCTTTTGCGTTTGGCTGTTGGGAGATTTACAGCACAAAGATATCTAGTTGATTTGAAGCAGTTCCGAGAAAGTCTAAACATAATCGCCACTTCTCCCTCCTGGCACTTTCCATGTGGGAGATATAGCAGGATGTATATTGGTTTTGAGGACAACTCAATGGACAGTGTAGGGAGAAAAGTTCCTGGCTCCTTGAATGCCGTTCCTGGAGACACTGCGATCAATGTGGGAGATATGTCAAGATGTGTGTTTGTTTTGAGGACGGCTCTCTGGAGAGTCTTAGCAAAGAGGTCACAGGGATAATCAGAGCAATTCTCAGAGACACTGAGAACAAGCTCGACAATTCCCTCCTGGCACTTTCCCTGTAGGAGATACCGCAAGACGTTTCTGTAGATTGGGCACAGCGCTCTGCAGGGTGTTAGCAGAGACTTTCCCGGGACAGTGAAACCCTATGTCAGAGACACTGAGAAGAAGCCCCAATGTTCCCTCCAGGCACTTTCAGTGTGGGTGCCTTCTCCACGTGGTTCCTGGTTTCCCTGCAGCGCTGAAGAGAATGTTAGCAAAGAGGTAACCGGGACAGTGAAAACAGTACTCAAAGACAGGGAGAGCAAGCTCTCTCTTGGCACTTTGGATGTGGGACATACAGCGAGATGTTTGCTGCTTTTGTGTTTGGCTGTTGGGAGATTTACAGCACAAAGATATCTAGTTGATTTGAAGCAGTTCCGAGAAAGTCTAAACATAATCGCCACTTCTCCCTCCTGGCACTTTCCATGTGGGAGATATAGCAGGATGTATATTGGTTTTGAGGACAACTCAATGGACAGTGTAGGGAGAAAAGTTCTTGGCTCCTTGAATGCCGTTCCTGGAGACACTGCGATCAATGAGGGAGATATGTCAAGATGTGTGTTGGTTTTGAGGACGGCTCTCTGGAGAGTCTTAGCAAAGAGGTCACAGGGATAATCAGAGCAATTCTCAGAGACACTGAGAACAAGCTCGACAATTCCCTCCTGGCACTTTCCCTGTAGGAGATACCGCAAGACGTTTCTGTAGATTGGGCACAGCGCTCTGCAGGGTGTTAGCAGAGACTTTCCCGGGACAGTGAAACCCTATGTCAGAGACACTGAGAAGAAGCCCCAATGTTCCCTCCAGGCACTTTCAGTGTGGGTGCCTTCTCCACGTGGTTCCTGGTTTCCCTGCAGCGCTGAAGAGAATGTTAGCAAAGAGGTAACCGGGACAGTGAAAACAGTACTCAAAGACAGGGAGAGCAAGCTCTCTCTTGGCACTTTGGATGTGGGACATACAGCGAGATGTTTGCTGCTTTTGCGTTTGGCTGTTGGGAGATTTACAGCACAAAGATATCTAGTTGATTTGAAGCAGTTCCGAGAAAGTCTAAACATAATCGCCACTTCTCCCTCCTGGCACTTTCCATGTGGGAGATATAGCAGGATGTATATTGGTTTTGAGGACAACTCAATGGACAGTGTAGGGAGAAAAGTTCCTGGCTCCTTGAATGCCGTTCCTGGAGACACTGCGATCAATGTGGGAGATATGTCAAGATGTGTGTTTGTTTTGAGGACGGCTCTCTGGAGAGTCCTAGCAAAGAGGTCACAGGGATAATCAGAGCAATTCTCAGAGACACTGAGAACAAGCTCGACAATTCCCTCCTGGCACTTTCCCTGTAGGAGATACCGCAAGACGTTTCTGTAGATTGGGCACAGCGCTCTGCAGGGTGTTAGCAGAGACTTTCCCGGGACAGTGAAACCCTATGTCAGAGACACTGAGAAGAAGCCCCAATGTTCCCTCCAGGCACTTTCAGTGTGGGTGCCTTCTCCACGTGGTTCCTGGTTTCCCTGCAGCGCTGAAGAGAATGTTAGCAAAGAGGTAACCGGGACAGTGCAAACAGTACTCAAAGAGAGGGAGAGCAAGCTCTCTCTTGGCACTTTGGATGTGGGACATACAGCGAGATGTTTGCTGCTTTTGCGTTTGGCTGTTGGGAGATTTACAGCACAAAGATATCTAGTTGATTTGAAGCAGTTCCGAGAAAGTCTAAACATAATCGCCACTTCTCCCTCCTGGCACTTTCCATGTGGGAGATATAGCAGGATGTATATTGGTTTTGAGGACAACTCAATGGACAGTGTAGGGAGAAAAGTTCCTGGCTCCTTGAATGCCGTTCCTGGAGACACTGCGATCAATGTGGGAGATATGTCAAGATGTGTGTTTGTTTTGAGGACGGCTCTCTGGAGAGTCTTAGCAAAGAGGTCACAGGGATAATCAGAGCAATTCTCAGAGACACTGAGAACAAGCTCGACAATTCCCTCCTGGCACTTTCCCTGTAGGAGATACCGCAAGACGTTTCTGTAGATTGGGCACAGCGCTCTGCACGGTGTTAGCAGAGACTTTCCCGGGACAGTGAAACCCTATGTCAGAGACACTGAGAAGAAGCCCCAATGTTCCCTCCAGGCACTTTCAGTGTGGGTGCCTTCTCCACGTGGTTCCTGGTTTCCCTGCAGCGCTGAAGAGAATGTTAGCAAAGAGGTAACCGGGACAGTGAAAACAGTACTCAAAGACAGGGAGAGCAAGCTCTCTCTTGGCACTTTGGATGTGGGACATACAGCGAGATGTTTGCTGCTTTTGTGTTTGGCTGTTGGGAGATTTACAGCACAAAGATATCTAGTTGATTTGAAGCAGTTCCGAGAAAGTCTAAACATAATCGCCACTTCTCCCTCCTGGCACTTTCCATGTGGGAGATATAGCAGGATGTATATTGGTTTTGAGGACAACTCAATGGACAGTGTAGGGAGAAAAGTTCTTGGCTCCTTGAATGCCGTTCCTGGAGACACTGCGATCAATGAGGGAGATATGTCAAGATGTGTGTTGGTTTTGAGGACGGCTCTCTGGAGAGTCTTAGCAAAGAGGTCACAGGGATAATCAGAGCAATTCTCAGAGACACTGAGAACAAGCTCGACAATTCCCTCCTGGCACTTTCCCTGTAGGAGATACCGCAAGACGTTTCTGTAGATTGGGCACAGCGCTCTGCAGGGTGTTAGCAGAGACTTTCCCGGGACAGTGAAACCCTATGTCAGAGACACTGAGAAGAAGCCCCAATGTTCCCTCCAGGCACTTTCAGTGTGGGTGCCTTCTCCACGTGGTTCCTGGTTTCCCTGCAGCGCTGAAGAGAATGTTAGCAAAGAGGTAACCGGGACAGTGCAAACAGTACTCAAAGAGAGGGAGAGCAAGCTCTCTCTTGGCACTTTGGATGTGGGACATACAGCGAGATGTTTGCTGCTTTTGCGTTTGGCTGTTGGGAGATTTACAGCACAAAGATATCTAGTTGATTTGAAGCAGTTCCGAGAAAGTCTAAACATAATCGCCACTTCTCCCTCCTGGCACTTTCCATGTGGGAGATATAGCAGGATGTATATTGGTTTTGAGGACAACTCAATGGACAGTGTAGGGAGAAAAGTTCTTGGCTCCTTGAATGCCGTTCCTGGAGACACTGCGATCAATGTGGGAGATATGTCAAGATGTGTGTTTGTTTTGAGGACGGCTCTCTGGAGAGTCTTAGCAAAGAGGTCACAGGGATAATCAGAGCAATTCTCAGAGACACTGAGAACAAGCTCGACAATTCCCTCCTGGCACTTTCCCTGTAGGAGATACCGCAAGACGTTTCTGTAGATTGGGCACAGCGCTCTGCAGGGTGTTAGCAGAGACTTTCCCGGGACAGTGAAACCCTATGTCAGAGACACTGAGAAGAAGCCCCAATGTTCCCTCCAGGCACTTTCAGTGTGGGTGCCTTCTCCACGTGGTTCCTGGTTTCCCTGCAGCGCTGAAGAGAATGTTAGCAAAGAGGTAACCGGGACAGTGCAAACAGTACTCAAAGACAGGGAGAGCAAGCTCTCTCTTGGCACTTTGGATGTGGGACATACAGCGAGATGTTTGCTGCTTTTGCGTTTGGCTGTTGGGAGATTTACAGCACAAAGATATCTAGTTGATTTGAAGCAGTTCCGAGAAAGTCTAAACATAATCGCCACTTCTCCCTCCTGGCACTTTCCATGTGGGAGATATAGCAGGATGTATATTGGTTTTGAGGACAACTCAATGGACAGTGTAGGGAGAAAAGTTCCTGGCTCCTTGAATGCCGTTCCTGGAGACACTGCGATCAATGAGGGAGATATGTCAAGATGTGTGTTGGTTTTGAGGACAGCTCTCTGGAGAGTCTTAGCAAAGAGGTCACAGGGATAATCAGAGCAATTCTCAGAGACACTGAGAACAAGCTCGACAATTCCCTCCTGGCACTTTCCCTGTAGGAGATACCGCAAGACGTTTCTGTAGATTGGGCACAGCGCTCTGCAGGGTGTTAGCAGAGACTTTCCCGGGACAGTGAAACCCTATGTCAGAGACACTGAGAAGAAGCCCCAATGTTCCCTCCAGGCACTTTCAGTGTGGGTGCCTTCTCCACGTGGTTCCTGGTTTCCCTGCAGCGCTGAAGAGAATGTTAGCAAAGAGGTAACCGGGACAGTGAAAACAGTACTCAAAGAGAGGGAGAGCAAGCTCTCTCTTGGCACTTTGGATGTGGGACATACAGCGAGATGTTTGCTGCTTTTGCGTTTGGCTGTTGGGAGATTTACAGCACAAAGATATCTAGTTGATTTGAAGCAGTTCCGAGAAAGTCTAAACATAATCGCCACTTCTCCCTCCTGGCACTTTCCATGTGGGAGATATAGCAGGATGTATATTGGTTTTGAGGACAACTCAATGGACAGTGTAGGGAGAAAAGTTCCTGGCTCCTTGAATGCCGTTCCTGGAGACACTGCGATCAATGTGGGAGATATGTCAAGATGTGTGTTTGTTTTGAGGACGGCTCTCTGGAGAGTCCTAGCAAAGAGGTCACAGGGATAATCAGAGCAATTCTCAGAGACACTGAGAACAAGCTCGACATTTCCCTCCTGGCACTTTCCCTGTAGGAGATACCGCAAGACGTTTCTGTAGATTGGGCACAGCGCTCTGCAGGGTGTTAGCAGAGACTTTCCCGGGACAGTGAAACCCTATGTCAGAGACACTGAGAAGAAGCCCCAATGTTCCCTCCAGGCACTTTCAGTGTGGGTGCCTTCTCCACGTGGTTCCTGGTTTCCCTGCAGCGCTGAAGAGAATGTTAGCAAAGAGGTAACCGGGACAGTGAAAACAGTACTCAAAGAGAGGGAGAGCAAGCTCTATCTTGGCACTTTGGATGTGGGACATACAGCGAGATGTTTGCTGCTTTTGCGTTTGGCTGTTGGGAGATTTACAGCACAAAGATATCTAGTTGATTTGAAGCAGTTCCAAGAAAGTCTAAACATAATCGCCACTTCTCCCTCCTGGCACTTTCCATGTGGGAGATATAGCAGGATGTATATTGGTTTTGAGGACAACTCAATGGACAGTGTAGGGAGAAAAGTTCCTGGCTCCTTGAATGCCGTTCCTGGAGACACTGCAATCAATGTGGGAGATATGTCAAGATGTGTGTTTGTTTTGAGGACGGCTCTCTGGAGAGTCTTAGCAAAGAGGTCACAGGGATAATCAGGGCAATTCTCAGAGACACTGAGAACAAGCTCGACAATTCCCTCCTGGCACTTTCCCTGTAGGAGATACCGCAAGACGTTTCTGTAGATTGGGCACAGCGCTCTGCAGGGTGTTAGCAGAGACTTTCCCGGGACAGTGAAACCCTATGTCAGAGACACTGAGAAGAAGCCCCAATGTTCCCTCCAGGCACTTTCAGTGTGGGTGCCTTCTCCACGTGGTTCCTGGTTTCCCTGCAGCGCTGAAGAGAATGTTAGCAAAGAGGTAACCGGGACAGTGCAAACAGTACTCAAAGACAGGGAGAGCAAGCTCTCTCTTGGCACTTTGGATGTGGGACATACAGCGAGATGTTTGCTGCTTTTGCGTTTGGCTGTTGGGAGATTTACAGCACAAAGATATCTAGTTGATTTGAAGCAGTTCCGAGAAAGTCTAAACATAATCGCCACTTCTCCCTCCTGGCACTTTCCATGTGGGAGATATAGCAGGATGTATATTGGTTTTGAGGACAACTCAATGGACAGTGTAGGGAGAAAAGTTCTTGGCTCCTTGAATGCCGTTCCTGGAGACACTGCGATCAATGTGGGAGATATGTCAAGATGTGTGTTTGTTTTGAGGACGGCTCTCTGGAGAGTCTTAGCAAAGAGGTCACAGGGATAATCAGAGCAATTCTCAGAGACACTGAGAACAAGCTCGACAATTCCCTCCTGGCACTTTCCCTGTAGGAGATACCGCAAGACGTTTCTGTAGATTGGGCACAGCGCTCTGCAGGGTGTTAGCAGAGACTTTCCCGGGACAGTGAAACCCTATGTCAGAGACACTGAGAAGAAGCCCCAATGTTCCCTCCAGGCACTTTCAGTGTGGGTGCCTTCTCCACGTGGTTCCTGGTTTCCCTGCAGCGCTGAAGAGAATGTTAGCAAAGAGGTAACCGGGACAGTGCAAACAGTACTCAAAGACAGGGAGAGCAAGCTCTCTCTTGGCACTTTGGATGTGGGACATACAGCGAGATGTTTGCTGCTTTTGCGTTTGGCTGTTGGGAGATTTACAGCACAAAGATATCTAGTTGATTTGAAGCAGTTCCGAGAAAGTCTAAACATAATCGCCACTTCTCCCTCCTGGCACTTTCCATGTGGGAGATATAGCAGGATGTATATTGGTTTTGAGGACAACTCAATGGACAGTGTAGGGAGAAAAGTTCCTGGCTCCTTGAATGCCGTTCCTGGAGACACTGCGATCAATGAGGGAGATATGTCAAGATGTGTGTTGGTTTTGAGGACAGCTCTCTGGAGAGTCTTAGCAAAGAGGTCACAGGGATAATCAGAGCAATTCTCAGAGACACTGAGAACAAGCTCGACAATTCCCTCCTGGCACTTTCCCTGTAGGAGATACCGCAAGACGTTTCTGTAGATTGGGCACAGCGCTCTGCAGGGTGTTAGCAGAGACTTTCCCGGGACAGTGAAACCCTATGTCAGAGACACTGAGAAGAAGCCCCAATGTTCCCTCCAGGCACTTTCAGTGTGGGTGCCTTCTCCACGTGGTTCCTGGTTTCCCTGCAGCGCTGAAGAGAATGTTAGCAAAGAGGTAACCGGGACAGTGAAAACAGTACTCAAAGAGAGGGAGAGCAAGCTCTCTCTTGGCACTTTGGATGTGGGACATACAGCGAGATGTTTGCTGCTTTTGCGTTTGGCTGTTGGGAGATTTACAGCACAAAGATATCTAGTTGATTTGAAGCAGTTCCGAGAAAGTCTAAACATAATCGCCACTTCTCCCTCCTGGCACTTTCCATGTGGGAGATATAGCAGGATGTATATTGGTTTTGAGGACAACTCAATGGACAGTGTAGGGAGAAAAGTTCCTGGCTCCTTGAATGCCGTTCCTGGAGACACTGCGATCAATGAGGGAGATATGTCAAGATGTGTGTTGGTTTTGAGGACAGCTCTCTGGAGAGTCTTAGCAAAGAGGTCACAGGGATAATCAGAGCAATTCTCAGAGACACTGAGAACAAGCTCGACAATTCCCTCCTGGCACTTTCCCTGTAGGAGATACCGCAAGACGTTTCTGTAGATTGGGCACAGCGCTCTGCAGGGTGTTAGCAGAGACTTTCCCGGGACAGTGAAACCCTATGTCAGAGACACTGAGAAGAAGCCCCAATGTTCCCTCCAGGCACTTTCAGTGTGGGTGCCTTCTCCACGTGGTTCCTGGTTTCCCTGCAGCGCTGAAGAGAATGTTAGCAAAGAGGTAACCGGGACAGTGAAAACAGTACTCAAAGAGAGGGAGAGCAAGCTCTCTCTTGGCACTTTGGATGTGGGACATACAGCGAGATGTTTGCTGCTTTTGCGTTTGGCTGTTGGGAGATTTACAGCACAAAGATATCTAGTTGATTTGAAGCAGTTCCGAGAAAGTCTAAACATAATCGCCACTTCTCCCTCCTGGCACTTTCCATGTGGGAGATATAGCAGGATGTATATTGGTTTTGAGGACAACTCAATGGACAGTGTAGGGAGAAAAGTTCTTGGCTCCTTGAATGCCGTTCCTGGAGACACTGCGATCAATGTGGGAGATATGTCAAGATGTGTGTTTGTTTTGAGGACGGCTCTCTGGAGAGTCTTAGCAAAGAGGTCACAGGGATAATCAGAGCAATTCTCAGAGACACTGAGAACAAGCTCGACAATTCCCTCCTGGCACTTTCCCTGTAGGAGATACCGCAAGACGTTTCTGTAGATTGGGCAGAGCGCTCTGCAGGGTGTTAGCAGAGACTTTCCCGGGACAGTGAAACCCTATGTCAGAGACACTGAGAAGAAGCCCCAATGTTCCCTCCAGGCACTTTCAGTGTGGGTGCCTTCTCCACGTGGTTCCTGGTTTCCCTGCAGCGCTGAAGAGAATGTTAGCAAAGAGGTAACCGGGACAGTGCAAACAGTACTCAAAGAGAGGGAGAGCAAGCTCTCTCTTGGCACTTTGGATGTGGGACATACAGCGAGATGTTTGCTGCTTTTGCGTTTGGCTGTTGGGAGATTTACAGCACAAAGATATCTAGTTGATTTGAAGCAGTTCCGAGAAAGTCTAAACATAATCGCCACTTCTCCCTCCTGGCACTTTCCATGTGGGAGATATAGCAGGATGTATATTGGTTTTGAGGACAACTCAATGGACAGTGTAGGGAGAAAAGTTCCTGGCTCCTTGAATGCCGTTCCTGGAGACACTGCGATCAATGAGGGAGATATGTCAAGATGTGTGTTGGTTTTGAGGACAGCTCTCTGGAGAGTCTTAGCAAAGAGGTCACAGGGATAATCAGAGCAATTCTCAGAGACACTGAGAACAAGCTCGACAATTCCCTCCTGGCACTTTCCCTGTAGGAGATACCGCAAGACGTTTCTGTAGATTGGGCACAGCGCTCTGCAGGGTGTTAGCAGAGACTTTCCCGGGACAGTGAAACCCTATGTCAGAGACACTGAGAAGAAGCCCCAATGTTCCCTCCAGGCACTTTCAGTGTGGGTGCCTTCTCCACGTGGTTCCTGGTTTCCCTGCAGCGCTGAAGAGAATGTTAGCAAAGAGGTAACCGGGACAGTGAAAACAGTACTCAAAGAGAGGGAGAGCAAGCTCTCTCTTGGCACTTTGGATGTGGGACATACAGCGAGATGTTTGCTGCTTTTGCGTTTGGCTGTTGGGAGATTTACAGCACAAAGATATCTAGTTGATTTGAAGCAGTTCCGAGAAAGTCTAAACATAATCGCCACTTCTCCCTCCTGGCACTTTCCATGTGGGAGATATAGCAGGATGTATATTGGTTTTGAGGACAACTCAATGGACAGTGTAGGGAGAAAAGTTCCTGGCTCCTTGAATGCCGTTCCTGGAGACACTGCGATCAATGAGGGAGATATGTCAAGATGTGTGTTGGTTTTGAGGACAGCTCTCTGGAGAGTCTTAGCAAAGAGGTCACAGGGATAATCAGAGCAATTCTCAGAGACACTGAGAACAAGCTCGACAATTCCCTCCTGGCACTTTCCCTGTAGGAGATACCGCAAGACGTTTCTGTAGATTGGGCACAGCGCTCTGCAGGGTGTTAGCAGAGACTTTCCCGGGACAGTGAAACCCTATGTCAGAGACACTGAGAAGAAGCCCCAATGTTCCCTCCAGGCACTTTCAGTGTGGGTGCCTTCTCCACGTGGTTCCTGGTTTCCCTGCAGCGCTGAAGAGAATGTTAGCAAAGAGGTAACCGGGACAGTGAAAACAGTACTCAAAGAGAGGGAGAGCAAGCTCTCTCTTGGCACTTTGGATGTGGGACATACAGCGAGATGTTTGCTGCTTTTGCGTTTGGCTGTTGGGAGATTTACAGCACAAAGATATCTAGTTGATTTGAAGCAGTTCCGAGAAAGTCTAAACATAATCGCCACTTCTCCCTCCTGGCACTTTCCATGTGGGAGATATAGCAGGATGTATATTGGTTTTGAGGACAACTCAATGGACAGTGTAGGGAGAAAAGTTCCTGGCTCCTTGAATGCCGTTCCTGGAGACACTGCGATCAATGTGGGAGATATGTCAAGATGTGTGTTTGTTTTGAGGACGGCTCTCTGGAGAGTCCTAGCAAAGAGGTCACAGGGATAATCAGAGCAATTCTCAGAGACACTGAGAACAAGCTCGACATTTCCCTCCTGGCACTTTCCCTGTAGGAGATACCGCAAGACGTTTCTGTAGATTGGGCACAGCGCTCTGCAGGGTGTTAGCAGAGACTTTCCCGGGACAGTGAAACCCTATGTCAGAGACACTGAGAAGAAGCCCCAATGTTCCCTCCAGGCACTTTCAGTGTGGGTGCCTTCTCCACGTGGTTCCTGGTTTCCCTGCAGCGCTGAAGAGAATGTTAGCAAAGAGGTAACCGGGACAGTGAAAACAGTACTCAAAGACAGGGAGAGCAAGCTCTATCTTGGCACTTTGGATGTGGGACATACAGCGAGATGTTTGCTGCTTTTGCGTTTGGCTGTTGGGAGATTTACAGCACAAAGATATCTAGTTGATTTGAAGCAGTTCCAAGAAAGTCTAAACATAATCGCCACTTCTCCCTCCTGGCACTTTCCATGTGGGAGATATAGCAGGATGTATATTGGTTTTGAGGACAACTCAATGGACAGTGTAGGGAGAAAAGTTCCTGGCTCCTTGAATGCCGTTCCTGGAGACACTGCAATCAATGTGGGAGATATGTCAAGATGTGTGTTTGTTTTGAGGACGGCTCTCTGGAGAGTCTTAGCAAAGAGGTCACAGGGATAATCAGGGCAATTCTCAGAGACACTGAGAACAAGCTCGACAATTCCCTCCTGGCACTTTCCCTGTAGGAGATACCGCAAGACGTTTCTGTAGATTGGGCACAGCGCTCTGCAGGGTGTTAGCAGAGACTTTCCCGGGACAGTGAAACCCTATGTCAGAGACACTGAGAAGAAGCCCCAATGTTCCCTCCAGGCACTTTCAGTGTGGGTGCCTTCTCCACGTGGTTCCTGGTTTCCCTGCAGCGCTGAAGAGAATGTTAGCAAAGAGGTAACCGGGACAGTGCAAACAGTACTCAAAGACAGGGAGAGCAAGCTCTCTCTTGGCACTTTGGATGTGGGACATACAGCGAGATGTTTGCTGCTTTTGCGTTTGGCTGTTGGGAGATTTACAGCACAAAGATATCTAGTTGATTTGAAGCAGTTCCGAGAAAGTCTAAACATAATCGCCACTTCTCCCTCCTGGCACTTTCCATGTGGGAGATATAGCAGGATGTATATTGGTTTTGAGGACAACTCAATGGACAGTGTAGGGAGAAAAGTTCTTGGCTCCTTGAATGCCGTTCCTGGAGACACTGCGATCAATGTGGGAGATATGTCAAGATGTGTGTTTGTTTTGAGGACGGCTCTCTGGAGAGTCTTAGCAAAGAGGTCACAGGGATAATCAGAGCAATTCTCAGAGACACTGAGAACAAGCTCGACAATTCCCTCCTGGCACTTTCCCTGTAGGAGATACCGCAAGACGTTTCTGTAGATTGGGCACAGCGCTCTGCAGGGTGTTAGCAGAGACTTTCCCGGGACAGTGAAACCCTATGTCAGAGACACTGAGAAGAAGCCCCAATGTTCCCTCCAGGCACTTTCAGTGTGGGTGCCTTCTCCACGTGGTTCCTGGTTTCCCTGCAGCGCTGAAGAGAATGTTAGCAAAGAGGTAACCGGGACAGTGCAAACAGTACTCAAAGACAGGGAGAGCAAGCTCTCTCTTGGCACTTTGGATGTGGGACATACAGCGAGATGTTTGCTGCTTTTGCGTTTGGCTGTTGGGAGATTTACAGCACAAAGATATCTAGTTGATTTGAAGCAGTTCCGAGAAAGTCTAAACATAATCGCCACTTCTCCCTCCTGGCACTTTCCATGTGGGAGATATAGCAGGATGTATATTGGTTTTGAGGACAACTCAATGGACAGTGTAGGGAGAAAAGTTCCTGGCTCCTTGAATGCCGTTCCTGGAGACACTGCGATCAATGAGGGAGATATTTCAAGATGTGTGTTGGTTTTGAGGACAGCTCTCTGGAGAGTCTTAGCAAAGAGGTCACAGGGATAATCAGAGCAATTCTCAGAGACACTGAGAACAAGCTCGACAATTCCCTCCTGGCACTTTCCCTGTAGGAGATACCGCAAGACGTTTCTGTAGATTGGGCACAGCGCTCTGCAGGGTGTTAGCAGAGACTTTCCCGGGACAGTGAAACCCTATGTCAGAGACACTGAGAAGAAGCCCCAATGTTCCCTCCAGGCACTTTCAGTGTGGGTGCCTTCTCCACGTGGTTCCTGGTTTCCCTGCAGCGCTGAAGAGAATGTTAGCAAAGAGGTAACCGGGACAGTGAAAACAGTACTCAAAGAGAGGGAGAGCAAGCTCTCTCTTGGCACTTTGGATGTGGGACATACAGCGAGATGTTTGCTGCTTTTGCGTTTGGCTGTTGGGAGATTTACAGCACAAAGATATCTAGTTGATTTGAAGCAGTTCCGAGAAAGTCTAAACATAATCGCCACTTCTCCCTCCTGGCACTTTCCATGTGGGAGATATAGCAGGATGTATATTGGTTTTGAGGACAACTCAATGGACAGTGTAGGGAGAAAAGTTCCTGGCTCCTTGAATGCCGTTCCTGGAGACACTGCGATCAATGTGGGAGATATGTCAAGATGTGTGTTTGTTTTGAGGACGGCTCTCTGGAGAGTCTTAGCAAAGAGGTCACAGGGATAATCAGAGCAATTCTCAGAGACACTGAGAACAAGCTCGACAATTCCCTCCTGGCACTTTCCCTGTAGGAGATACCGCAAGACGTTTCTGTAGATTGGGCACAGCGCTCTGCAGGGTGTTAGCAGAGACTTTCCCGGGACAGTGAAACCCTATGTCAGAGACACTGAGAAGAAGCCCCAATGTTCCCTCCAGGCACTTTCAGTGTGGGTGCCTTCTCCACGTGGTTCCTGGTTTCCCTGCAGCGCTGAAGAGAATGTTAGCAAAGAGGTAACCGGGACAGTGCAAACAGTACTCAAAGACAGGGAGAGCAAGCTCTCTCTTGGCACTTTGGATGTGGGACATACAGCGAGATGTTTGCTGCTTTTGCGTTTGGCTGTTGGGAGATTTACAGCACAAAGATATCTAGTTGATTTGAAGCAGTTCCGAGAAAGTCTAAACATAATCGCCACTTCTCCCTCCTGGCACTTTCCATGTGGGAGATATAGCAGGATGTATATTGGTTTTGAGGACAACTCAATGGACAGTGTAGGGAGAAAAGTTCCTGGCTCCTTGAATGCCGTTCCTGGAGACACTGCGATCAATGAGGGAGATATGTCAAGATGTGTGTTGGTTTTGAGGACAGCTCTCTGGAGAGTCTTAGCAAAGAGGTCACAGGGATAATCAGAGCAATTCTCAGAGACACTGAGAACAAGCTCGACAATTCCCTCCTGGCACTTTCCCTGTAGGAGATACCGCAAGACGTTTCTGTAGATTGGGCACAGCGCTCTGCAGGGTGTTAGCAGAGACTTTCCCGGGACAGTGAAACCCTATGTCAGAGACACTGAGAAGAAGCCCCAATGTTCCCTCCAGGCACTTTCAGTGTGGGTGCCTTCTCCACGTGGTTCCTGGTTTCCCTGCAGCGCTGAAGAGAATGTTAGCAAAGAGGTAACCGGGACAGTGCAAACAGTACTCAAAGAGAGGGAGAGCAAGCTCTCTCTTGGCACTTTGGATGTGGGACATACAGCGAGATGTTTGCTGCTTTTGCGTTTGGCTGTTGGGAGATTTACAGCACAAAGATATCTAGTTGATTTGAAGCAGTTCCGAGAAAGTCTAAACATAATCGCCACTTCTCCCTCCTGGCACTTTCCATGTGGGAGATATAGCAGGATGTATATTGGTTTTGAGGACAACTCAATGGACAGTGTAGGGAGAAAAGTTCCTGGCTCCTTGAATGCCGTTCCTGGAGACACTGCGATCAATGAGGGAGATATGTCAAGATGTGTGTT
The DNA here is from genome assembly GCF_963924245.1 of Chroicocephalus ridibundus. Lineage (NCBI taxonomy): Eukaryota > Metazoa > Chordata > Aves > Charadriiformes > Laridae > Chroicocephalus > Chroicocephalus ridibundus. Next base: position 261,666 of record NW_026961515.1, read on the forward strand.
GGTTTTGAGGACAGCTCTCTGGAGAGTCTTAGCAAAGAGGTCACAGGGATAATCAGAGCAATTCTCAGAGACACTGAGAACAAGCTCGACAATTCCCTCCTGGCACTTTCCCTGTAGGAGATACCGCAAGACGTTTCTGTAGATTGGGCACAGCGCTCTGCAGGGTGTTAGCAGAGACTTTCCCGGGACAGTGAAACCCTATGTCAGAGACACTGAGAAGAAGCCCCAATGTTCCCTCCAGGCACTTTCAGTGTGGGTGCCTTCTCCACGTGGTTCCTGGTTTCCCTGCAGCGCTGAAGAGAATGTTAGCAAAGAGGTAACCGGGACAGTGAAAACAGTACTCAAAGAGAGGGAGAGCAAGCTCTCTCTTGGCACTTTGGATGTGGGACATACAGCGAGATGTTTGCTGCTTTTGCGTTTGGCTGTTGGGAGATTTACAGCACAAAGATATCTAGTTGATTTGAAGCAGTTCCGAGAAAGTCTAAACATAATCGCCACTTCTCCCTCCTGGCACTTTCCATGTGGGAGATATAGCAGGATGTATATTGGTTTTGAGGACAACTCAATGGACAGTGTAGGGAGAAAAGTTCCTGGCTCCTTGAATGCCGTTCCTGGAGACACTGCGATCAATGAGGGAGATATGTCAAGATGTGTGTTGGTTTTGAGGACAGCTCTCTGGAGAGTCTTAGCAAAGAGGTCACAGGGATAATCAGAGCAATTCTCAGAGACACTGAGAACAAGCTCGACAATTCCCTCCTGGCACTTTCCCTGTAGGAGATACCGCAAGACGTTTCTGTAGATTGGGCACAGCGCTCTGCAGGGTGTTAGCAGAGACTTTCCCGGGACAGTGAAACCCTATGTCAGAGACACTGAGAAGAAGCCCCAATGTTCCCTCCAGGCACTTTCAGTGTGGGTGCCTTCTCCACGTGGTTCCTGGTTTCCCTGCAGCGCTGAAGAGAATGTTAGCAAAGAGGTAACCGGGACAGTGAAAACAGTACTCAAAGAGAGGGAGAGCAAGCTCTCTCTTGGCACTTTGGATGTGGGACATACAGCGAGATGTTTGCTGCTTTTGCGTTTGGCTGTTGGGAGATTTACAGCACAAAGATATCTAGTTGATTTGAAGCAGTTCCGAGAAAGTCTAAACATAATCGCCACTTCTCCCTCCTGGCACTTTCCATGTGGGAGATATAGCAGGATGTATATTGGTTTTGAGGACAACTCAATGGACAGTGTAGGGAGAAAAGTTCCTGGCTCCTTGAATGCCGTTCCTGGAGACACTGCGATCAATGTGGGAGATATGTCAAGATGTGTGTTTGTTTTGAGGACAGCTCTCTGGAGAGTCCTAGCAAAGAGGTCACAGGGATAATCAGAGCAATTCTCAGAGACACTGAGAACAAGCTCGACATTTCCCTCCTGGCACTTTCCCTGTAGGAGATACCGCAAGACGTTTCTGTAGATTGGGCACAGCGCTCTGCAGGGTGTTAGCAGAGACTTTCCCGGGACAGTGAAACCCTATGTCAGAGACACTGAGAAGAAGCCCCAATGTTCCCTCCAGGCACTTTCAGTGTGGGTGCCTTCTCCACGTGGTTCCTGGTTTCCCTGCAGCGCTGAAGAGAATGTTAGCAAAGAGGTAACCGGGACAGTGAAAACAGTACTCAAAGACAGGGAGAGCAAGCTCTATCTTGGCACTTTGGATGTGGGACATACAGCGAGATGTTTGCTGCTTTTGCGTTTGGCTGTTGGGAGATTTACAGCACAAAGATATCTAGTTGATTTGAAGCAGTTCCAAGAAAGTCTAAACATAATCGCCACTTCTCCCTCCTGGCACTTTCCATGTGGGAGATATAGCAGGATGTATATTGGTTTTGAGGACAACTCAATGGACAGTGTAGGGAGAAAAGTTCCTGGCTCCTTGAATGCCGTTCCTGGAGACACTGCAATCAATGTGGGAGATATGTCAAGATGTGTGTTTGTTTTGAGGACGGCTCTCTGGAGAGTCTTAGCAAAGAGGTCACAGGGATAATCAGGGCAATTCTCAGAGACACTGAGAACAAGCTCGACAATTCCCTCCTGGCACTTTCCCTGTAGGAGATACCGCAAGACGTTTCTGTAGATTGGGCACAGCGCTCTGCAGGGTGTTAGCAGAGACTTTCCCGGGACAGTGAAACCCTATGTCAGAGACACTGAGAAGAAGCCCCAATGTTCCCTCCAGGCACTTTCAGTGTGGGTGCCTTCTCCACGTGGTTCCTGGTTTCCCTGCAGCGCTGAAGAGAATGTTAGCAAAGAGGTAACCGGGACAGTGCAAACAGTACTCAAAGACAGGGAGAGCAAGCTCTCTCTTGGCACTTTGGATGTGGGACATACAGCGAGATGTTTGCTGCTTTTGCGTTTGGCTGTTGGGAGATTTACAGCACAAAGATATCTAGTTGATTTGAAGCAGTTCCGAGAAAGTCTAAACATAATCGCCACTTCTCCCTCCTGGCACTTTCCATGTGGGAGATATAGCAGGATGTATATTGGTTTTGAGGACAACTCAATGGACAGTGTAGGGAGAAAAGTTCTTGGCTCCTTGAATGCCGTTCCTGGAGACACTGCGATCAATGTGGGAGATATGTCAAGATGTGTGTTTGTTTTGAGGACGGCTCTCTGGAGAGTCTTAGCAAAGAGGTCACAGGGATAATCAGAGCAATTCTCAGAGACACTGAGAACAAGCTCGACAATTCCCTCCTGGCACTTTCCCTGTAGGAGATACCGCAAGACGTTTCTGTAGATTGGGCACAGCGCTCTGCAGGGTGTTAGCAGAGACTTTCCCGGGACAGTGAAACCCTATGTCAGAGACACTGAGAAGAAGCCCCAATGTTCCCTCCAGGCACTTTCAGTGTGGGTGCCTTCTCCACGTGGTTCCTGGTTTCCCTGCAGCGCTGAAGAGAATGTTAGCAAAGAGGTAACCGGGACAGTGCAAACAGTACTCAAAGACAGGGAGAGCAAGCTCTCTCTTGGCACTTTGGATGTGGGACATACAGCGAGATGTTTGCTGCTTTTGCGTTTGGCTGTTGGGAGATTTACAGCACAAAGATATCTAGTTGATTTGAAGCAGTTCCGAGAAAGTCTAAACATAATCGCCACTTCTCCCTCCTGGCACTTTCCATGTGGGAGATATAGCAGGATGTATATTGGTTTTGAGGACAACTCAATGGACAGTGTAGGGAGAAAAGTTCCTGGCTCCTTGAATGCCGTTCCTGGAGACACTGCGATCAATGAGGGAGATATTTCAAGATGTGTGTTGGTTTTGAGGACAGCTCTCTGGAGAGTCTTAGCAAAGAGGTCACAGGGATAATCAGAGCAATTCTCAGAGACACTGAGAACAAGCTCGACAATTCCCTCCTGGCACTTTCCCTGTAGGAGATACCGCAAGACGTTTCTGTAGATTGGGCACAGCGCTCTGCAGGGTGTTAGCAGAGACTTTCCCGGGACAGTGAAACCCTATGTCAGAGACACTGAGAAGAAGCCCCAATGTTCCCTCCAGGCACTTTCAGTGTGGGTGCCTTCTCCACGTGGTTCCTGGTTTCCCTGCAGCGCTGAAGAGAATGTTAGCAAAGAGGTAACCGGGACAGTGAAAACAGTACTCAAAGAGAGGGAGAGCAAGCTCTCTCTTGGCACTTTGGATGTGGGACATACAGCGAGATGTTTGCTGCTTTTGCGTTTGGCTGTTGGGAGATTTACAGCACAAAGATATCTAGTTGATTTGAAGCAGTTCCGAGAAAGTCTAAACATAATCGCCACTTCTCCCTCCTGGCACTTTCCATGTGGGAGATATAGCAGGATGTATATTGGTTTTGAGGACAACTCAATGGACAGTGTAGGGAGAAAAGTTCCTGGCTCCTTGAATGCCGTTCCTGGAGACACTGCGATCAATGAGGGAGATATGTCAAGATGTGTGTTGGTTTTGAGGACAGCTCTCTGGAGAGTCTTAGCAAAGAGGTCACAGGGATAATCAGAGCAATTCTCAGAGACACTGAGAACAAGCTCGACAATTCCCTCCTGGCACTTTCCCTGTAGGAGATACCGCAAGACGTTTCTGTAGATTGGGCACAGCGCTCTGCAGGGTGTTAGCAGAGACTTTCCCGGGACAGTGAAACCCTATGTCAGAGACACTGAGAAGAAGCCCCAATGTTCCCTCCAGGCACTTTCAGTGTGGGTGCCTTCTCCACGTGGTTCCTGGTTTCCCTGCAGCGCTGAAGAGAATGTTAGCAAAGAGGTAACCGGGACAGTGAAAACAGTACTCAAAGAGAGGGAGAGCAAGCTCTCTCTTGGCACTTTGGATGTGGGACATACAGCGAGATGTTTGCTGCTTTTGCGTTTGGCTGTTGGGAGATTTACAGCACAAAGATATCTAGTTGATTTGAAGCAGTTCCGAGAAAGTCTAAACATAATCGCCACTTCTCCCTCCTGGCACTTTCCATGTGGGAGATATAGCAGGATGTATATTGGTTTTGAGGACAACTCAATGGACAGTGTAGGGAGAAAAGTTCCTGGCTCCTTGAATGCCGTTCCTGGAGACACTGCGATCAATGAGGGAGATATGTCAAGATGTGTGTTGGTTTTGAGGACAGCTCTCTGGAGAGTCTTAGCAAAGAGGTCACAGGGATAATCAGAGCAATTCTCAGAGACACTGAGAACAAGCTCGACAATTCCCTCCTGGCACTTTCCCTGTAGGAGATACCGCAAGACGTTTCTGTAGATTGGGCACAGCGCTCTGCAGGGTGTTAGCAGAGACTTTCCCGGGACAGTGAAACCCTATGTCAGAGACACTGAGAAGAAGCCCCAATGTTCCCTCCAGGCACTTTCAGTGTGGGTGCCTTCTCCACGTGGTTCCTGGTTTCCCTGCAGCGCTGAAGAGAATGTTAGCAAAGAGGTAACCGGGACAGTGAAAACAGTACTCAAAGAGAGGGAGAGCAAGCTCTCTCTTGGCACTTTGGATGTGGGACATACAGCGAGATGTTTGCTGCTTTTGCGTTTGGCTGTTGGGAGATTTACAGCACAAAGATATCTAGTTGATTTGAAGCAGTTCCGAGAAAGTCTAAACATAATCGCCACTTCTCCCTCCTGGCACTTTCCATGTGGGAGATATAGCAGGATGTATATTGGTTTTGAGGACAACTCAATGGACAGTGTAGGGAGAAAAGTTCCTGGCTCCTTGAATGCCGTTCCTGGAGACACTGCGATCAATGTGGGAGATATGTCAAGATGTGTGTTTGTTTTGAGGACGGCTCTCTGGAGAGTCCTAGCAAAGAGGTCACAGGGATAATCAGAGCAATTCTCAGAGACACTGAGAACAAGCTCGACAATTCCCTCCTGGCACTTTCCCTGTAGGAGATACCGCAAGACGTTTCTGTAGATTGGGCACAGCGCTCTGCAGGGTGTTAGCAGAGACTTTCCCGGGACAGTGAAACCCTATGTCAGAGACACTGAGAAGAAGCCCCAATGTTCCCTCCAGGCACTTTCAGTGTGGGTGCCTTCTCCACGTGGTTCCTGGTTTCCCTGCAGCGCTGAAGAGAATGTTAGCAAAGAGGTAACCGGGACAGTGAAAACAGTACTCAAAGAGAGGGAGAGCAAGCTCTATCTTGGCACTTTGGATGTGGGACATACAGCGAGATGTTTGCTGCTTTTGCGTTTGGCTGTTGGGAGATTTACAGCACAAAGATATCTAGTTGATTTGAAGCAGTTCCAAGAAAGTCTAAACATAATCGCCACTTCTCCCTCCTGGCACTTTCCATGTGGGAGATATAGCAGGATGTATATTGGTTTTGAGGACAACTCAATGGACAGTGTAGGGAGAAAAGTTCCTGGCTCCTTGAATGCCGTTCCTGGAGACACTGCAATCAATGTGGGAGATATGTCAAGATGTGTGTTTGTTTTGAGGACGGCTCTCTGGAGAGTCTTAGCAAAGAGGTCACAGGGATAATCAGGGCAATTCTCAGAGACACTGAGAACAAGCTCGACAATTCCCTCCTGGCACTTTCCCTGTAGGAGATACCGCAAGACGTTTCTGTAGATTGGGCACAGCGCTCTGCAGGGTGTTAGCAGAGACTTTCCCGGGACAGTGAAACCCTATGTCAGAGACACTGAGAAGAAGCCCCAATGTTCCCTCCAGGCACTTTCAGTGTGGGTGCCTTCTCCACGTGGTTCCTGGTTTCCCTGCAGCGCTGAAGAGAATGTTAGCAAAGAGGTAACCGGGACAGTGCAAACAGTACTCAAAGAGAGGGAGAGCAAGCTCTCTCTTGGCACTTTGGATGTGGGACATACAGCGAGATGTTTGCTGCTTTTGCGTTTGGCTGTTGGGAGATTTACAGCACAAAGATATCTAGTTGATTTGAAGCAGTTCCGAGAAAGTCTAAACATAATCGCCACTTCTCCCTCCTGGCACTTTCCATGTGGGAGATATAGCAGGATGTATATTGGTTTTGAGGACAACTCAATGGACAGTGTAGGGAGAAAAGTTCCTGGCTCCTTGAATGCCGTTCCTGGAGACACTGCGATCAATGAGGGAGATATGTCAAGATGTGTGTTGGTTTTGAGGACGGCTCTCTGGAGAGTCTTAGCAAAGAGGTCACAGGGATAATCAGAGCAATTCTCAGAGACACTGAGGACAAGCTCGACAATTCCCTCCTGGCACTTTCCCTGTAGGAGATACCGCAAGACGTTTCTGTAGATTGGGCACAGCGCTCTGCAGGGTGTTAGCAGAGACTTTCCCGGGACAGTGAAACCCTATGTCAGAGACACTGAGAAGAAGCCCCAATGTTCCCTCCAGGCACTTTCAGTGTGGGTGCCTTCTCCACGTGGTTCCTGGTTTCCCTGCAGCGCTGAAGAGAATGTTAGCAAAGAGGTAACCGGGACAGTGAAAACAGTACTCAAAGACAGGGAGAGCAAGCTCTCTCTTGGCACTTTGGATGTGGGACATACAGCGAGATGTTTGCTGCTTTTGCGTTTGGCTGTTGGGAGATTTACAGCACAAAGATATCTAGTTGATTTGAAGCAGTTCCGAGAAAGTCTAAACATAATCGCCACTTCTCCCTCCTGGCACTTTCCATGTGGGAGATATAGCAGGATGTATATTGGTTTTGAGGACAACTCAATGGACAGTGTAGGGAGAAAAGTTCCTGGCTCCTTGAATGCCGTTCCTGGAGACACTGCGATCAATGTGGGAGATATGTCAAGATGTGTGTTTGTTTTGAGGACGGCTCTCTGGAGAGTCCTAGCAAAGAGGTCACAGGGATAATCAGAGCAATTCTCAGAGACACTGAGAACAAGCTGGACAATTCCCTCCTGGCACTTTCCCTGTAGGAGATACCGCAAGACGTTTCTGTAGATTGGGCACAGCGCTCTGCAGGGTGTTAGCAGAGACTTTCCCGGGACAGTGAAACCCTATGTCAGAGACACTGAGAAGAAGCCCCAATGTTCCCTCCAGGCACTTTCAGTGTGGGTGCCTTCTCCACGTGGTTCCTGGTTTCCCTGCAGCGCTGAAGAGAATGTTAGCAAAGAGGTAACCGGGACAGGGAAAACAGTACTCAAAGAGAGGGAGAGCAAGCTCTCTCTTGGCACTTTGGATGTGGGACATACAGCGAGATGTTTGCTGCTTTTGCGTTTGGCTGTTGGGAGATTTACAGCACAAAGATATCTAGTTGATTTGAAGCAGTTCCGAGAAAGTCTAAACATAATCCCCACTTCTCCCTCCTGGCACTTTCCATGTGGGAGATATAGCAGGATGTATATTGGTTTTGAGGACAACTCAATGGACAGTGTAGGGAGAAAAGTTCCTGGCTCCTTGAATGCCGTTCCTGGAGACACTGCAATCAATGTGGGAGATATGTCAAGATGTGTGTTTGTTTTGAGGACGGCTCTCTAGAGAGTCTTAGCAAAGAGGTCACAGGGATAATCAGAGCAATTCTCAGAGACACTGAGAACAAGCTCGACAATTCCCTCCTGGCACTTTCCCTGTAGGAGATACCGCAAGACGTTTCTGTAGATTGGGCACAGCGCTCTGCAGGGTGTTAGCAGAGACTTTCCCGGGACAGTGAAACCCTATGTCAGAGACACTGAGAAGAAGCCCCAATGTTCCCTCCAGGCACTTTCAGTGTGGGTGCCTTCTCCACGTGGTTCCTGGTTTCCCTGCAGCGCTGAAGAGAATGTTAGCAAAGAGGTAACCGGGACAGTGCAAACAGTACTCAAAGAGAGGGAGAGCAAGCTCTCTCTTGGCACTTTGGATGTGGGACATACAGCGAGATGTTTGCTGCTTTTGCGTTTGGCTGTTGGGAGATTTACAGCACAAAGATATCTAGTTGATTTGAAGCAGTTCCGAGAAAGTCTAAACATAATCGCCACTTCTCCCTCCTGGCACTTTCCATGTGGGAGATATAGCAGGATGTATATTGTTTTTGAGGACAACTCAATGGACAGTGTAGGGAGAAAAGTTCCTGGCTCCTTGAATGCCGTTCCTGGAGACACTGCGATCAATGAGGGAGATATGTCAAGATGTGTGTTGGTTTTGAGGACGGCTCTCTGGAGAGTCTTAGCAAAGAGGTCACAGGGATAATCAGAGCAATTCTCAGAGACACTGAGAACAAGCTCGACAATTCCCTCCTGGCACTTTCCCTGTAGGAGATACCGCAAGACGTTTCTGTAGATTGGGCACAGCGCTCTGCAGGGTGTTAGCAGAGACTTTCCCAGGACAGTGAAACCCTATGTCAGAGACACTGAGAAGAAGCCCCAATGTTCCCTCCAGGCACTTTCAGTGTGGGTGCCTTCTCCACGTGGTTCCTGGTTTCCCTGCAGCGCTGAAGAGAATGTTAGCAAAGAGGTAACCGGGACAGTGAAAACAGTACTCAAAGACAGGGAGAGCAAGCTCTCTCTTGGCACTTTGGATGTGGGACATACAGCGAGATGTTTGCTGCTTTTGCGTTTGGCTGTTGGGAGATTTACAGCACAAAGATATCTAGTTGATTTGAAGCAGTTCCGAGAAAGTCTAAACATAATCGCCACTTCTCCCTCCTGGCACTTTCCATGTGGGAGATATAGCAGGATGTATATTGGTTTTGAGGACAACTCAATGGACAGTGTAGGGAGAAAAGTTCCTGGCTCCTTGAATGCCGTTCCTGGAGACACTGCGATCAATGTGGGAGATATGTCAAGATGTGTGTTTGTTTTGAGGACGGCTCTCTGGAGAGTCTTAGCAAAGAGGTCACAGGGATAATCAGAGCAATTCTCAGAGACACTGAGAACAAGCTGGACAATTCCCTCCTGGCACTTTCCCTGTAGGAGATACCGCAAGACGTTTCTGTAGATTGGGCACAGCGCTCTGCAGGGTGTTAGCAGAGACTTTCCCGGGACAGTGAAACCCTATGTCAGAGACACTGAGAAGAAGCCCCAATGTTCCCTCCAGGCACTTTCAGTGTGGGTGCCTTCTCCACGTGGTTCCTGGTTTCCCTGCAGCGCTGAAGAGAATGTTAGCAGAGGTAACCGGGACAGGGAAAACAGTACTCAAAGAGAGGGAGAGCAAGCTCTCTCTTGGCACTTTGGATGTGGGACATACAGCGAGATGTTTGCTGCTTTTGCGTTTGGCTGTTGGGAGATTTACAGCACAAAGATATCTAGTTGATTTGAAGCAGTTCCGAGAAAGTCTAAACATAATCGCCACTTCTCCCTCCTGGCACTTTCCATGTGGGAGATATAGCAGGATGTATATTGGTTTTGAGGACAACTCAATGGACAGTGTAGGGAGAAAAGTTCCTGGCTCCTTGAATGCCGTTCCTGGAGACACTGCGATCAATGTGGGAGATATGTCAAGATGTGTGTTTGTTTTGAGGACGGCTCTCTGGAGAGTCTTAGCAAAGAGGTCACAGGGATAATCAGAGCAATTCTCAGAGACACTGAGAACAAGCTCGACAATTCCCTCCTGGCACTTTCCCTGTAGGAGATACCGCAAGACGTTTCTGTAGATTGGGCACAGCGCTCTGCACGGTGTTAGCAGAGACTTTCCCGGGACAGTGAAACCCTATGTCAGAGACACTGAGAAGAAGCCCCAATGTTCCCTCCAGGCACTTTCAGTGTGGGTGCCTTCTCCACGTGGTTCCTGGTTTCCCTGCAGCGCTGAAGAGAATGTTAGCAAAGAGGTAACCGGGACAGTGAAAACAGTACTCAAAGAGAGGGAGAGCAAGCTCTCTCTTGGCACTTTGGATGTGGGACATACAGCGAGATGTTTGCTGCTTTTGCGTTTGGCTGTTGGGAGATTTACAGCACAAAGATATCGAGTTGATTTGAAGCAGTTCCGAGAAAGTCTAAACATAATCGCCACTTCTCCCTCCTGGCACTTTCCATGTGGGAGATATAGCAGGATGTATATTGGTTTTGAGGACAACTCAATGGACAGTGTAGGGAGAAAAGTTCCTGGCTCCTTGAATGCCGTTCCTGGAGACACTGCGATCAATGAGGGAGATATGTCAAGATGTGTGTTGGTTTTGAGGACGGCTCTCTGGAGAGTCTTAGCAAAGAGGTCACAGGGATAATCAGAGCAATTCTCAGAGACACTGAGGACAAGCTCGACAATTCCCTCCTGGCACTTTCCCTGTAGGAGATACCGCAAGACGTTTCTGTAGATTGGGCACAGCGCTCTGCAGGGTGTTAGCAGAGACTTTCCCGGGACAGTGAAACCCTATGTCAGAGACACTGAGAAGAAGCCCCAATGTTCCCTCCAGGCACTTTCAGTGTGGGTGCCTTCTCCACGTGGTTCCTGGTTTCCCTGCAGCGCTGAAGAGAATGTTAGCAAAGAGGTAACCGGGACAGTGAAAACAGTACTCAAAGACAGGGAGAGCAAGCTCTCTCTTGGCACTTTGGATGTGGGACATACAGCGAGATGTTTGCTGCTTTTGCGTTTGGCTGTTGGGAGATTTACAGCACAAAGATATCTAGTTGATTTGAAGCAGTTCCGAGAAAGTCTAAACATAATCGCCACTTCTCCCTCCTGGCACTTTCCATGTGGGAGATATAGCAGGATGTATATTGGTTTTGAGGACAACTCAATGGACAGTGTAGGGAGAAAAGTTCCTGGCTCCTTGAATGCCGTTCCTGGAGACACTGCGATCAATGTGGGAGATATGTCAAGATGTGTGTTGGTTTTGAGGACGGCTCTCTGGAGAGTCTTAGCAAAGAGGTCACAGGGATAATCAGAGCAATTCTCAGAGACACTGAGAACAAGCTCGACATTTCCCTCCTGGCACTTTCCCTGTAGGAGATACCGCAAGACGTTTCTGTAGATTGGGCACAGCGCTCTGCAGGGTGTTAGCAGAGACTTTCCCGGGACAGTGAAACCCTATGTCAGAGACACTGAGAAGAAGCCCCAATGTTCCCTCCAGGCACTTTCAGTGTGGGTGCCTTCTCCACGTGGTTCCTGGTTTCCCTGCAGCGCTGAAGAGAATGTTAGCAAAGAGGTAACCGGGACAGTGCAAACAGTACTCAAAGAGAGGGAGAGCAAGCTCTCTCTTGGCACTTTGGATGTGGGACATACAGCGAGATGTTTGCTGCTTTTGCGTTTGGCTGTTGGGAGATTTACAGCACAAAGATATCTAGTTGATTTGAAGCAGTTCCGAGAAAGTCTAAACATAATCGCCACTTCTCCCTCCTGGCACTTTCCATGTGGGAGATATAGCAGGATGTATATTGGTTTTGAGGACAACTCAATGGACAGTGTAGGGAGAAAAGTTCCTGGCTCCTTGAATGCCGTTCCTGGAGACACTGCGATCAATGAGGGAGATATGTCAAGATGTGTGTTGGTTTTGAGGACGGCTCTCTGGAGAGTCTTAGCAAAGAGGTCACAGGGATAATCAGAGCAATTCTCAGAGACACTGAGGACAAGCTCGACAATTCCCTCCTGGCACTTTCCCTGTAGGAGATACCGCAAGACGTTTCTGTAGATTGGGCACAGCGCTCTGCAGGGTGTTAGCAGAGACTTTCCCGGGACAGTGAAACCCTATGTCAGAGACACTGAGAAGAAGCCCCAATGTTCCCTCCAGGCACTTTCAGTGTGGGTGCCTTCTCCACGTGGTTCCTGGTTTCCCTGCAGCGCTGAAGAGAATGTTAGCAAAGAGGTAACCGGGACAGTGAAAACAGTACTCAAAGACAGGGAGAGCAAGCTCTCTCTTGGCACTTTGGATGTGGGACATACAGCGAGATGTTTGCTGCTTTTGCGTTTGGCTGTTGGGAGATTTACAGCACAAAGATATCTAGTTGATTTGAAGCAGTTCCGAGAAAGTCTAAACATAATCGCCACTTCTCCCTCCTGGCACTTTCCATGTGGGAGATATAGCAGGATGTATATTGGTTTTGAGGACAACTCAATGGACAGTGTAGGGAGAAAAGTTCCTGGCTCCTTGAATGCCGTTCCTGGAGACACTGCGATCAATGTGGGAGATATGTCAAGATGTGTGTTTGTTTTGAGGACGGCTCTCTGGAGAGTCCTAGCAAAGAGGTCACAGGGATAATCAGAGCAATTCTCAGAGACACTGAGAACAAGCTGGACAATTCCCTCCTGGCACTTTCCCTGTAGGAGATACCGCAAGACGTTTCTGTAGATTGGGCACAGCGCTCTGCAGGGTGTTAGCAGAGACTTTCCCGGGACAGTGAAACCCTATGTCAGAGACACTGAGAAGAAGCCCCAATGTTCCCTCCAGGCACTTTCAGTGTGGGTGCCTTCTCCACGTGGTTCCTGGTTTCCCTGCAGCGCTGAAGAGAATGTTAGCAAAGAGGTAACCGGGACAGGGAAAACAGTACTCAAAGAGAGGGAGAGCAAGCTCTCTCTTGGCACTTTGGATGTGGGACATACAGCGAGATGTTTGCTGCTTTTGCGTTTGGCTGTTGGGAGATTTACAGCACAAAGATATCTAGTTGATTTGAAGCAGTTCCGAGAAAGTCTAAACATAATCCCCACTTCTCCCTCCTGGCACTTTCCATGTGGGAGATATAGCAGGATGTATATTGGTTTTGAGGACAACTCAATGGACAGTGTAGGGAGAAAAGTTCCTGGCTCCTTGAATGCCGTTCCTGGAGACACTGCAATCAATGTGGGAGATATGTCAAGATGTGTGTTTGTTTTGAGGACGGCTCTCTAGAGAGTCTTAGCAAAGAGGTCACAGGGATAATCAGAGCAATTCTCAGAGACACTGAGAACAAGCTCGACAATTCCCTCCTGGCACTTTCCCTGTAGGAGATACCGCAAGACGTTTCTGTAGATTGGGCACAGCGCTCTGCAGGGTGTTAGCAGAGACTTTCCCGGGACAGTGAAACCCTATGTCAGAGACACTGAGAAGAAGCCCCAATGTTCCCTCCAGGCACTTTCAGTGTGGGTGCCTTCTCCACGTGGTTCCTGGTTTCCCTGCAGCGCTGAAGAGAATGTTAGCAAAGAGGTAACCGGGACAGTGCAAACAGTACTCAAAGAGAGGGAGAGCAAGCTCTCTCTTGGCACTTTGGATGTGGGACATACAGCGAGATGTTTGCTGCTTTTGCGTTTGGCTGTTGGGAGATTTACAGCACAAAGATATCTAGTTGATTTGAAGCAGTTCCGAGAAAGTCTAAACATAATCGCCACTTCTCCCTCCTGGCACTTTCCATGTGGGAGATATAGCAGGATGTATATTGTTTTTGAGGACAACTCAATGGACAGTGTAGGGAGAAAAGTTCCTGGCTCCTTGAATGCCGTTCCTGGAGACACTGCGATCAATGAGGGAGATATGTCAAGATGTGTGTTGGTTTTGAGGACGGCTCTCTGGAGAGTCTTAGCAAAGAGGTCACAGGGATAATCAGAGCAATTCTCAGAGACACTGAGAACAAGCTCGACAATTCCCTCCTGGCACTTTCCCTGTAGGAGATACCGCAAGACGTTTCTGTAGATTGGGCACAGCGCTCTGCAGGGTGTTAGCAGAGACTTTCCCGGGACAGTGAAACCCTATGTCAGAGACACTGAGAAGAAGCCCCAATGTTCCCTCCAGGCACTTTCAGTGTGGGTGCCTTCTCCACGTGGTTCCTGGTTTCCCTGCAGCGCTGAAGAGAATGTTAGCAAAGAGGTAACCGGGACAGTGAAAACAGTACTCAAAGACAGGGAGAGCAAGCTCTCTCTTGGCACTTTGGATGTGGGACATACAGCGAGATGTTTGCTGCTTTTGCGTTTGGCTGTTGGGAGATTTACAGCACAAAGATATCTAGTTGATTTGAAGCAGTTCCGAGAAAGTCTAAACATAATCGCCACTTCTCCCTCCTGGCACTTTCCATGTGGGAGATATAGCAGGATGTATATTGGTTTTGAGGACAACTCAATGGACAGTGTAGGGAGAAAAGTTCCTGGCTCCTTGAATGCCGTTCCTGGAGACACTGCGATCAATGTGGGAGATATGTCAAGATGTGTGTTTGTTTTGAGGACGGCTCTCTGGAGAGTCTTAGCAAAGAGGTCACAGGGATAATCAGAGCAATTCTCAGAGACACTGAGAACAAGCTCGACAATTCCCTCCTGGCACTTTCCCTGTAGGAGATACCGCAAGACGTTTCTGTAGATTGGGCACAGCGCTCTGCACGGTGTTAGCAGAGACTTTCCCGGGACAGTGAAACCCTATGTCAGAGACACTGAGAAGAAGCCCCAATGTTCCCTCCAGGCACTTTCAGTGTGGGTGCCTTCTCCACGTGGTTCCTGGTTTCCCTGCAGCGCTGAAGAGAATGTTAGCAAAGAGGTAACCGGGACAGTGAAAACAGTACTCAAAGACAGGGAGAGCAAGCTCTCTCTTGGCACTTTGGATGTGGGACATACAGCGAGATGTTTGCTGCTTTTGCGTTTGGCTGTTGGGAGATTTACAGCACAAAGATATCGAGTTGATTTGAAGCAGTTCCGAGAAAGTCTAAACATAATCGCCACTTCTCCCTCCTGGCACTTTCCATGTGGGAGATATAGCAGGATGTATATTGGTTTTGAGGACAACTCAATGGACAGTGTAGGGAGAAAAGTTCCTGGCTCCTTGAATGCCGTTCCTGGAGACACTGCGATCAATGAGGGAGATATGTCAAGATGTGTGTTGGTTTTGAGGACGGCTCTCTGGAGAGTCTTAGCAAAGAGGTCACAGGGATAATCAGAGCAATTCTCAGAGACACTGAGGACAAGCTCGACAATTCCCTCCTGGCACTTTCCCTGTAGGAGATACCGCAAGACGTTTCTGTAGATTGGGCACAGCGCTCTGCAGGGTGTTAGCAGAGACTTTCCCGGGACAGTGAAACCCTATGTCAGAGACACTGAGAAGAAGCCCCAATGTTCCCTCCAGGCACTTTCAGTGTGGGTGCCTTCTCCACGTGGTTCCTGGTTTCCCTGCAGCGCTGAAGAGAATGTTAGCAAAGAGGTAACCGGGACAGTGAAAACAGTACTCAAAGACAGGGAGAGCAAGCTCTCTCTTGGCACTTTGGATGTGGGACATACAGCGAGATGTTTGCTGCTTTTGCGTTTGGCTGTTGGGAGATTTACAGCACAAAGATATCTAGTTGATTTGAAGCAGTTCCGAGAAAGTCTAAACATAATCGCCACTTCTCCCTCCTGGCACTTTCCATGTGGGAGATATAGCAGGATGTATATTGGTTTTGAGGACAACTCAATGGACAGTGTAGGGAGAAAAGTTCCTGGCTCCTTGAATGCCGTTCCTGGAGACACTGCGATCAATGTGGGAGATATGTCAAGATGTGTGTTGGTTTTGAGGACGGCTCTCTGGAGAGTCTTAGCAAAGAGGTCACAGGGATAATCAGAGCAATTCTCAGAGACACTGAGAACAAGCTCGACATTTCCCTCCTGGCACTTTCCCTGTAGGAGATACCGCAAGACGTTTCTGTAGATTGGGCACAGCGCTCTGCAGGGTGTTAGCAGAGACTTTCCCGGGACAGTGAAACCCTATGTCAGAGACACTGAGAAGAAGCCCCAATGTTCCCTCCAGGCACTTTCAGTGTGGGTGCCTTCTCCACGTGGTTCCTGGTTTCCCTGCAGCGCTGAAGAGAATGTTAGCAAAGAGGTAACCGGGACAGGGAAAACAGTACTCAAAGACAGGGAGAGCAAGCTCTCTCTTGGCACTTTGGATGTGGGACATACAGCGAGATGTTTGCTGCTTTTGCGTTTGGCTGTTGGGAGATTTACAGCACAAAGATATCTAGTTGATTTGAAGCAGTTCCGAGAAAGTCTAAACATAATCGCCACTTCTCCCTCCTGGCACTTTCCATGTGGGAGATATAGCAGGATGTATATTGGTTTTGAGGACAACTCAATGGACAGTGTAGGGAGAAAAGTTCCTGGCTCCTTGAATGCCGTTCCTGGAGACACTGCGATCAATGTGGGAGATATGTCAAGATGTGTGTTTGTTTTGAGGACGGCTCTCTGGAGAGTCTTAGCAAAGAGGTCACAGGGATAATCAGAGCAATTCTCAGAGACACTGAGAACAAGCTCGACAATTCCCTCCTGGCACTTTCCCTGTAGGAGATACCGCAAGACGTTTCTGTAGATTGGGCACAGCGCTCTGCAGGGTGTTAGCAGAGACTTTCCCGGGACAGTGAAACCCTATGTCAGAGACACTGAGAAGAAGCCCCAATGTTCCCTCCAGGCACTTTCAGTGTGGGTGCCTTCTCCACGTGGTTCCTGGTTTCCCTGCAGCGCTGAAGAGAATGTTAGCAAAGAGGTAACCGGGACAGTGAAAACAGTACTCAAAGACAGGGAGAGCAAGCTCTCTCTTGGCACTTTGGATGTGGGACATACAGCGAGATGTTTGCTGCTTTTGCGTTTGGCTGTTGGGAGATTTACAGCACAAAGATATCTAGTTGATTTGAAGCAGTTCCGAGAAAGTCTAAGCATAATCGCCACTTCTCCCTCCTGGCACTTTCCATGTGGGAGATATAGCAGGATGTATATTGGTTTTGAGGACAACTCAATGGACAGTGTAGGGAGAAAAGTTCGTGGCTCCTTGAATGCCGTTCCTGGAGACACTGCGATCAATGAGGGAGATATGTCAAGATGTGTGTTGGTTTTGAGGACGGCTCTCTGGAGAGTCTTAGCAAAGAGGTCACAGGGATAATCAGAGCAATTCTCAGAGACACTGAGAACAAGCTCGACAATTCCCTCCTGGCACTTTCCCTGTAGGAGATACCGCAAGACGTTTCTGTAGATTGGGCACAGCGCTCTGCAGGGTGTTAGCAGAGACTTTCCCGGGACAGTGAAACCCTATGTCAGAGACACTGAGAAGAAGCCCCAATGTTCCCTCCAGGCACTTTCAGTGTGGGTGCCTTCTCCACGTGGTTCCTGGTTTCCCTGCAGCGCTGAAGAGAATGTTAGCAAAGAGGTAACCGGGACAGTGAAAACAGTACTCAAAGACAGGGAGAGCAAGCTCTCTCTTGGCACTTTGGATGTGGGACATACAGCGAGATGTTTGCTGCTTTTGCGTTTGGCTGTTGGGAGATTTACAGCACAAAGATATCTAGTTGATTTGAAGCAGTTCCGAGAAAGTCTAAACATAATCCCCACTTCTCCCTCCTGGCACTTTCCATGTGGGAGATATAGCAGGATGTATATTGGTTTTGAGGACAACTCAATGGACAGTGTAGGGAGAAAAGTTCGTGGCTCCTTGAATGCCGTTCCTGGAGACACTGCGATCAATGAGGGAGATATGTCAAGATGTGTGTTGGTTTTGAGGACGGCTCTCTGGAGAGTCTTAGCAAAGAGGTCACAGGGATAATCAGAGCAATTCTCAGAGACACTGAGAACAAGCTCGACAATTCCCTCCTGGCACTTTCCCTGTAGGAGATACCGCAAGACGTTTCTGTAGATTGGGCACAGCGCTCTGCAGGGTGTTAGCAGAGACTTTCCCGGGACAGTGAAACCCTATGTCAGAGACACTGAGAAGAAGCCCCAATGTTCCCTCCAGGCACTTTCAGTGTGGGTGCCTTCTCCACGTGGTTCCTGGTTTCCCTGCAGCGCTGAAGAGAATGTTAGCAAAGAGGTAACCGGGACAGTGAAAACAGTACTCAAAGACAGGGAGAGCAAGCTCTCTCTTGGCACTTTGGATGTGGGACATACAGCGAGATGTTTGCTGCTTTTGCGTTTGGCTGTTGGGAGATTTACAGCACAAAGATATCTAGTTGATTTGAAGCAGTTCCGAGAAAGTCTAAACATAATCCCCACTTCTCCCTCCTGGCACTTTCCATGTGGGAGATATAGCAGGATGTATATTGGTTTTGAGGACAACTCAATGGACAGTGTAGGGAGAAAAGTTCGTGGCTCCTTGAATGCCGTTCCTGGAGACACTGCGATCAATGTGGGAGATATGTCAAGATGTGTGTTGGTTTTGAGGACGGCTCTCTGGAGAGTCTTAGCAAAGAGGTCACAGGGATAATCAGAGCAATTCTCAGAGACACTGAGAACAAGCTCGACAGTTCCTCCTGGCACTTTCCCTGTAGGAGATACCGCAAGACGTTTCTGTAGATTGGGCACAGCGCTCTGCAGGGTGTTAGCAGAGACTTTCCCGGGACAGTGAAACCCTACGTCAGAGACACTGAGAAGAAGCCCCAATGTTCCCTCCAGGCACTTTCAGTGTGGGTGCCTTCTCCACGTGGTTCCTGGTTTCCCTGCAGCGCTGAAGAGAATGTTAGCAGAGGTAACCGGGACAGGGAAAACAGTACTCAAAGACAGGGAGAGCAAGCTCTCTCTTGGCACTTTGGATGTGGGACATACAGCGAGATGTTTGCTGCTTTTGCGTTTGGCTGTTGGGAGATTTACAGCACAAAGATATCTAGTTGATTTGAAGCAGTTCCGAGAAAGTCTAAACATAATCGCCACTTCTCCCTCCTGGCACTTTCCATGTGGGAGATATAGCAGGATGTATATTGGTTTTGAGGACAACTCAATGGACAGTGTAGGGAGAAAAGTTCCTGGCTCCTTGAATGCCGTTCCTGGAGACACTGCGATCAATGTGGGAGATATGTCAAGATGTGTGTTTGTTTTGAGGACGGCTCTCTGGAGAGTCTTAGCAAAGAGGTCACAGGGATAATCAGAGCAATTCTCAGAGACACTGAGAACAAGCTCGACATTTCCCTCCTGGCACTTTCCCTGTAGGAGATACCGCAAGACGTTTCTGTAGATTGGGCACAGCGCTCTGCAGGGTGTTAGCAGAGACTTTCCCGGGACAGTGAAACCCTATGTCAGAGACACTGAGAAGAAGCCCCAATGTTCCCTCCAGGCACTTTCAGTGTGGGTGCCTTCTCCACGTGGTTCCTGGTTTCCCTGCAGCGCTGAAGAGAATCTTAGCAAAGAGGTAACCGGGACAGGGAAAACAGTACTCAAAGACAGGGAGAGCAAGCTCTCTCTTGGCACTTTGGATGTGGGACATACAGCGAGATGTTTGCTGCTTTTGCGTTTGGCTGTTGGGAGATTTACAGCACAAAGATATCTAGTTGATTTGAAGCAGTTCCGAGAAAGTCTAAACATAATCGCCACTTCTCCCTCCTGGCACTTTCCATGTGGGAGATATAGCAGGATGTATATTGGTTTTGAGGACAACTCAATGGACAGTGTAGGGAGAAAAGTTCCTGGCTCCTTGAATGCCGTTCCTGGAGACACTGCGATCAATGTGGGAGATATGTCAAGATGTGTGTTTGTTTTGAGGACGGCTCTCTGGAGAGTCTTAGCAAAGAGGTCACAGGGATAATCAGAGCAATTCTCAGAGACACTGAGAACAAGCTCGACAATTCCCTCCTGGCACTTTCCCTGTAGGAGATACCGCAAGACGTTTCTGTAGATTGGGCACAGCGCTCTGCAGGGTGTTAGCAGAGACTTTCCCGGGACAGTGAAACCCTATGTCAGAGACACTGAGAAGAAGCCCCAATGTTCCCTCCAGGCACTTTCAGTGTGGGTGCCTTCTCCACGTGGTTCCTGGTTTCCCTGCAGCGCTGAAGAGAATGTTAGCAAAGAGGTAACCGGGACAGTGAAAACAGTACTCAAAGAGAGGGAGAGCAAGCTCTCTCTTGGCACTTTGGATGTGGGACATACAGCGAGATGTTTGCTGCTTTTGCGTTTGGCTGTTGGGAGATTTACAGCACAAAGATATCTAGTTGATTTGAAGCAGTTCCGAGAAAGTCTAAGCATAATCGCCACTTCTCCCTCCTGGCACTTTCCATGTGGGAGATATAGCAGGATGTATATTGGTTTTGAGGACAACTCAATGGACAGTGTAGGGAGAAAAGTTCGTGGCTCCTTGAATGCCGTTCCTGGAGACACTGCGATCAATGAGGGAGATATGTCAAGATGTGTGTTGGTTTTGAGGACGGCTCTCTGGAGAGTCTTAGCAAAGAGGTCACAGGGATAATCAGAGCAATTCTCAGAGACACTGAGAACAAGCTCGACAATTCCCTCCTGGCACTTTCCCTGTAGGAGATACCGCAAGACGTTTCTGTAGATTGGGCACAGCGCTCTGCAGGGTGTTAGCAGAGACTTTCCCGGGACAGTGAAACCCTATGTCAGAGACACTGAGAAGAAGCCCCAATGTTCCCTCCAGGCACTTTCAGTGTGGGTGCCTTCTCCACGTGGTTCCTGGTTTCCCTGCAGCGCTGAAGAGAATGTTAGCAAAGAGGTAACCGGGACAGTGAAAACAGTACTCAAAGACAGGGAGAGCAAGCTCTCTCTTGGCACTTTGGATGTGGGACATACAGCGAGATGTTTGCTGCTTTTGCGTTTGGCTGTTGGGAGATTTACAGCACAAAGATATCTAGTTGATTTGAAGCAGTTCCGAGAAAGTCTAAACATAATCCCCACTTCTCCCTCCTGGCACTTTCCATGTGGGAGATATAGCAGGATGTATATTGGTTTTGAGGACAACTCAATGGACAGTGTAGGGAGAAAAGTTCGTGGCTCCTTGAATGCCGTTCCTGGAGACACTGCGATCAATGAGGGAGATATGTCAAGATGTGTGTTGGTTTTGAGGACGGCTCTCTGGAGAGTCTTAGCAAAGAGGTCACAGGGATAATCAGAGCAATTCTCAGAGACACTGAGAACAAGCTCGACAATTCCCTCCTGGCACTTTCCCTGTAGGAGATACCGCAAGACGTTTCTGTAGATTGGGCACAGCGCTCTGCAGGGTGTTAGCAGAGACTTTCCCGGGACAGTGAAACCCTATGTCAGAGACACTGAGAAGAAGCCCCAATGTTCCCTCCAGGCACTTTCAGTGTGGGTGCCTTCTCCACGTGGTTCCTGGTTTCCCTGCAGCGCTGAAGAGAATGTTAGCAAAGAGGTAACCGGGACAGTGAAAACAGTACTCAAAGACAGGGAGAGCAAGCTCTCTCTTGGCACTTTGGATGTGGGACATACAGCGAGATGTTTGCTGCTTTTGCGTTTGGCTGTTGGGAGATTTACAGCACAAAGATATCTAGTTGATTTGAAGCAGTTCCGAGAAAGTCTAAACATAATCCCCACTTCTCCCTCCTGGCACTTTCCATGTGGGAGATATAGCAGGATGTATATTGGTTTTGAGGACAACTCAATGGACAGTGTAGGGAGAAAAGTTCCTGGCTCCTTGAATGCCGTTCCTGGAGACACTGCGATCAATGTGGGAGATATGTCAAGATGTGTGTTGGTTTTGAGGACGGCTCTCTGGAGAGTCTTAGCAAAGAGGTCACAGGGATAATCAGAGCAATTCTCAGAGACACTGAGAACAAGCTCGACAGTTCCTCCTGGCACTTTCCCTGTAGGAGATACCGCAAGACGTTTCTGTAGATTGGGCACAGCGCTCTGCAGGGTGTTAGCAGAGACTTTCCCGGGACAGTGAAACCCTATGTCAGAGACACTGAGAAGAAGCCCCAATGTTCCCTCCAGGCACTTTCAGTGTGGGTGCCTTCTCCACGTGGTTCCTGGTTTCCCTGCAGCGCTGAAGAGAATGTTAGCAGAGGTAACCGGGACAGGGAAAACAGTACTCAAAGACAGGGAGAGCAAGCTCTCTCTTGGCACTTTGGATGTGGGACATACAGCGAGATGTTTGCTGCTTTTGCGTTTGGCTGTTGGGAGATTTACAGCACAAAGATATCTAGTTGATTTGAAGCAGTTCTGAGAAAGTCTAAACATAATCGCCACTTCTCCCTCCTGGCACTTTCCATGTGGGAGATATAGCAGGATGTATATTGGTTTTGAGGACAACTCAATGGACAGTGTAGGGAGAAAAGTTCCTGGCTCCTTGAATGCCGTTCCTGGAGACACTGCGATCAATGTGGGAGATATGTCAAGATGTGTGTTTGTTTTGAGGACGGCTCTCTGGAGAGTCTTAGCAAAGAGGTCACAGGGATAATCAGAGCAATTCTCAGAGACACTGAGAACAAGCTCGACATTTCCCTCCTGGCACTTTCCCTGTAGGAGATACCGCAAGACGTTTCTGTAGATTGGGCACAGCGCTCTGCAGGGTGTTAGCAGAGACTTTCCCGGGACAGTGAAACCCTATGTCAGAGACACTGAGAAGAAGCCCCAATGTTCCCTCCAGGCACTTTCAGTGTGGGTGCCTTCTCCACGTGGTTCCTGGTTTCCCTGCAGCGCTGAAGAGAATGTTAGCAAAGAGGTAACCGGGACAGTGAAAACAGTACTCAAAGACAGGGAGAGCAAGCTCTCTCTTGGCACTTTGGATGTGGGACATACAGCGAGATGTTTGCTGCTTTTGCGTTTGGCTGTTGGGAGATTTACAGCACAAAGATATCTAGTTGATTTGAAGCAGTTCCGAGAAAGTCTAAACATAATCGCCACTTCTCCCTCCTGGCACTTTCCATGTGGGAGATATAGCAGGATGTATATTGGTTTTGAGGACAACTCAATGGACAGTGTAGGGAGAAAAGTTCCTGGCTCCTTGAATGCCGTTCCTGGAGACACTGCGATCAATGTGGGAGATATGTCAAGATGTGTGTTTGTTTTGAGGACGGCTCTCTGGAGAGTCTTAGCAAAGAGGTCACAGGGATAATCAGAGCAATTCTCAGAGACACTGAGAACAAGCTCGACATTTCCCTCCTGGCACTTTCCCTGTAGGAGATACCGCAAGACGTTTCTGTAGATTGGGCACAGCGCTCTGCAGGGTGTTAGCAGAGACTTTCCCGGGACAGTGAAACCCTATGTCAGAGACACTGAGAAGAAGCCCCAATGTTCCCTCCAGGCACTTTCAGTGTGGGTGCCTTCTCCACGTGGTTCCTGGTTTCCCTGCAGCGCTGAAGAGAATGTTAGCAAAGAGGTAACCGGGACAGGGAAAACAGTACTCAAAGACAGGGAGAGCAAGCTCTCTCTTGGCACTTTGGATGTGGGACATACAGCGAGATGTTTGCTGCTTTTGCGTTTGGCTGTTGGGAGATTTACAGCACAAAGATATCTAGTTGATTTGAAGCAGTTCCGAGAAAGTCTAAACATAATCGCCACTTCTCCCTCCTGGCACTTTCCATGTGGGAGATATAGCAGGATGTATATTGGTTTTGAGGACAACTCAATGGACAGTGTAGGGAGAAAAGTTCCTGGCTCCTTGAATGCCGTTCCTGGAGACACTGCGATCAATGTGGGAGATATGTCAAGATGTGTGTTTGTTTTGAGGACGGCTCTCTGGAGAGTCTTAGCAAAGAGGTCACAGGGATAATCAGAGCAATTCTCAGAGACACTGAGAACAAGCTCGACAATTCCCTCCTGGCACTTTCCCTGTAGGAGATACCGCAAGACGTTTCTGTAGATTGGGCACAGCGCTCTGCAGGGTGTTAGCAGAGACTTTCCCGGGACAGTGAAACCCTATGTCAGAGACACTGAGAAGAAGCCCCAATGTTCCCTCCAGGCACTTTCAGTGTGGGTGCCTTCTCCACGTGGTTCCTGGTTTCCCTGCAGCGCTGAAGAGAATGTTAGCAAAGAGGTAACCGGGACAGTGAAAACAGTACTCAAAGAGAGGGAGAGCAAGCTCTCTCTTGGCACTTTGGATGTGGGACATACAGCGAGATGTTTGCTGCTTTTGCGTTTGGCTGTTGGGAGATTTACAGCACAAAGATATCTAGTTGATTTGAAGCAGTTCCGAGAAAGTCTAAGCATAATCGCCACTTCTCCCTCCTGGCACTTTCCATGTGGGAGATATAGCAGGATGTATATTGGTTTTGAGGACAACTCAATGGACAGTGTAGGGAGAAAAGTTCGTGGCTCCTTGAATGCCGTTCCTGGAGACACTGCGATCAATGAGGGAGATATGTCAAGATGTGTGTTGGTTTTGAGGACGGCTCTCTGGAGAGTCTTAGCAAAGAGGTCACAGGGATAATCAGAGCAATTCTCAGAGACACTGAGAACAAGCTCGACAATTCCCTCCTGGCACTTTCCCTGTAGGAGATACCGCAAGACGTTTCTGTAGATTGGGCACAGCGCTCTGCAGGGTGTTAGCAGAGACTTTCCCGGGACAGTGAAACCCTATGTCAGAGACACTGAGAAGAAGCCCCAATGTTCCCTCCAGGCACTTTCAGTGTGGGTGCCTTCTCCACGTGGTTCCTGGTTTCCCTGCAGCGCTGAAGAGAATGTTAGCAAAGAGGTAACCGGGACAGTGAAAACAGTACTCAAAGACAGGGAGAGCAAGCTCTCTCTTGGCACTTTGGATGTGGGACATACAGCGAGATGTTTGCTGCTTTTGCGTTTGGCTGTTGGGAGATTTACAGCACAAAGATATCTAGTTGATTTGAAGCAGTTCCGAGAAAGTCTAAACATAATCCCCACTTCTCCCTCCTGGCACTTTCCATGTGGGAGATATAGCAGGATGTATATTGGTTTTGAGGACAACTCAATGGACAGTGTAGGGAGAAAAGTTCCTGGCTCCTTGAATGCCGTTCCTGGAGACACTGCGATCAATGTGGGAGATATGTCAAGATGTGTGTTGGTTTTGAGGACGGCTCTCTGGAGAGTCTTAGCAAAGAGGTCACAGGGATAATCAGAGCAATTCTCAGAGACACTGAGAACAAGCTCGACAGTTCCTCCTGGCACTTTCCCTGTAGGAGATACCGCAAGACGTTTCTGTAGATTGGGCACAGCGCTCTGCAGGGTGTTAGCAGAGACTTTCCCGGGACAGTGAAACCCTATGTCAGAGACACTGAGAAGAAGCCCCAGTGTTCCCTCCAGGCACTTTCAGTGTGGGTGCCTTCTCCACGTGGTTCCTGGTTTCCCTGCAGCGCTGAAGAGAATGTTAGCAAAGAGGTAACCGGGACAGTGAAAACAGTACTCAAAGACAGGGAGAGCAAGCTCTCTCTTGGCACTTTGGATGTGGGACATACAGCGAGATGTTTGCTGCTTTTGCGTTTGGCTGTTGGGAGATTTACAGCACAAAGATATCTAGTTGATTTGAAGCAGTTCCGAGAAAGTCTAAACATAATCGCCACTTCTCCCTCCTGGCACTTTCCATGTGGGAGATATAGCAGGATGTATATTGGTTTTGAGGACAACTCAATGGACAGTGTAGGGAGAAAAGTTCCTGGCTCCTTGAATGCCGTTCCTGGAGACACTGCGATCAATGTGGGAGATATGTCAAGATGTGTGTTTGTTTTGAGGACGGCTCTCTGGAGAGTCCTAGCAAAGAGGTCACAGGGATAATCAGAGCAATTCTCAGAGACACTGAGAACAAGCTCGACAATTCCCTCCTGGCACTTTCCCTGTAGGAGATACCGCAAGACGTTTCTGTAGATTGGGCACAGCGCTCTGCAGGGTGTTAGCAGAGACTTTCCCGGGACAGTGAAACCCTATGTCAGAGACACTGAGAAGAAGCCCCAATGTTCCCTCCAGGCACTTTCAGTGTGGGTGCCTTCTCCACGTGGTTCCTGGTTTCCCTGCAGCGCTGAAGAGAATGTTAGCAGAGGTAACCGGGACAGTGAAAACAGTACTCAAAGACAGGGAGAGCAAGCTCTCTCTTGGCACTTTGGATGTGGGACATACAGCGAGATGTTTGCTGCTTTTGTGTTTGGCTGTTGGGAGATTTACAGCACAAAGATATCTAGTTGATTTGAAGCAGTTCCGAGAAAGTCTAAACATAATCGCCACTTCTCCCTCCTGGCACTTTCCATGTGGGAGATATAGCAGGATGTATATTGGTTTTGAGGACAACTCAATGGACAGTGTAGGGAGAAAAGTTCGTGGCTCCTTGAATGCCGTTCCTGGAGACACTGCCATCAATGTGGGAGATATGTCAAGATGTGTGTTGGTTTTGAGGACGGCTCTCTGGAGAGTCTTAGCAAAGAGGTCACAGGGATAATCAGAGCAATTCTCAGAGACACTGAGAACAAGCTCGACAATTCCCTCCTGGCACTTTCCCTGTAGGAGATACCGCAAGACGTTTCTGTAGATTGGGCACAGCGCTCTGCAGGGTGTTAGCAGAGACTTTCCCGGGACAGTGAAACCCTATGTCAGAGACACTGAGAAGAAGCCCCAATGTTCCCTCCAGGCACTTTCAGTGTGGGTGCCTTCTCCACGTGGTTCCTGGTTTCCCTGCAGCGCTGAAGAGAATGTTAGCAAAGAGGTAACCGGGACAGTGAAAACAGTACTCAAAGACAGGGAGAGCAAGCTCTCTCTTGGCACTTTGGATGTGGGACATACAGCGAGATGTTTGCTGCTTTTGCGTTTGGCTGTTGGGAGATTTACAGCACAAAGATATCTAGTTGATTTGAAGCAGTTCCGAGAAAGTCTAAACATAATCCCCACTTCTCCCTCCTGGCACTTTCCATGTGGGAGATATAGCAGGATGTATATTGGTTTTGAGGACAACTCAATGGACAGTGTAGGGAGAAAAGTTCTTGGCTCCTTGAATGCCGTTCCTGGAGACACTGCGATCAATGTGGGAGATATGTCAAGATGTGTGTTTGTTTTGAGGACGGCTCTCTGGAGAGTCTTAGCAAAGAGGTCACAGGGATAATCAGAGCAATTCTCAGAGACACTGAGAACAAGCTCGACAATTCCCTCCTGGCACTTTCCCTGTAGGAGATACCGCAAGACGTTTCTGTAGATTGGGCACAGCGCTCTGCAGGGTGTTAGCAGAGACTTTCCCAGGACAGTGAAACCCTATGTCAGAGACACTGAGAAGAAGCCCCAATGTTCCCTCCAGGCACTTTCAGTGTGTGTGCCTTCTCCACGTGGTTCCTGGTTTCCCTGCAGCGCTGAAGAGAATGTTAGCAAAGAGGTAACCGGGACAGCGAAAACAGTACTCAAAGACAGGGAGAGCAAGCTCTCTCTTGGCACTTTGGATGTGGGACATACAGCGAGATGTTTGCTGCTTTTGCGTTTGGCTGTTGGGAGATTTACAGCACAAAGATATCTAGTTGATTTGAAGCAGTTCCGAGAAAGTCTAAACATAATCGCCACTTCTCCCTCCTGGCACTTTCCATGTGGGAGATATAGCAGGATGTATATTGGTTTTGAGGACAACTCAATGGACAGTGTAGGGAGAAAAGTTCCTGGCTCCTTGAATGCCGTTCCTGGAGACACTGCGATCAATGTGGGAGATATGTCAAGATGTGTGTTTGTTTTGAGGACGGCTCTCTGGAGAGTCTTAGCAAAGAGGTCACAGGGATAATCAGAGCAATTCTCAGAGACACTGAGAACAAGCT
This sequence comes from Chroicocephalus ridibundus, assembly GCF_963924245.1. Classification (NCBI taxonomy): domain Eukaryota; kingdom Metazoa; phylum Chordata; class Aves; order Charadriiformes; family Laridae; genus Chroicocephalus; species Chroicocephalus ridibundus. Next base: position 289,335 of record NW_026961515.1, read on the forward strand.
GGACAATTCCCTCCTGGCACTTTCCCTGTAGGAGATACCGCAAGACGTTTCTGTAGATTGGGCACAGCGCTCTGCAGGGTGTTAGCAGAGACTTTCCCGGGACAGTGAAACCCTATGTCAGAGACACTGAGAAGAAGCCCCAATGTTCCCTCCAGGCACTTTCAGTGTGGGTGCCTTCTCCACGTGGTTCCTGGTTTCCCTGCAGCGCTGAAGAGAATGTTAGCAAAGAGGTAACCGGGACAGTGAAAACAGTACTCAAAGACAGGGAGAGCAAGCTCTCTCTTGGCACTTTGGATGTGGGACATACAGCGAGATGTTTGCTGCTTTTGCGTTTGGCTGTTGGGAGATTTACAGCACAAAGATATCTAGTTGATTTGAAGCAGTTCCGAGAAAGTCTAAACATAATCCCCACTTCTCCCTCCTGGCACTTTCCATGTGGGAGATATAGCAGGATGTATATTGGTTTTGACGACAACTGAATGGACAGTGTAGGGAGAAAAGTTCCTGGCTCCTTGAAAGCCGTTCCTGGAGACACTGCGATCAATGTGGGAGATATGTCAAGATGTGTGTTGGTTTTGAGGACGGCTCTCTGGAGAGTCTTAGCAAAGAGGTCACAGGGATAATCAGAGCAATTCTCAGAGACACTGAGAACAAGCTCGACAATTCCCTCCTGGCACTTTCCCTGTAGGAGATACCGCAAGACGTTTCTGTAGATTGGGCACAGCGCTCTGCAGGGTGTTAGCAGAGACTTTCCCGGGACAGTGAAACCCTATGTCAGAGACACTGAGAAGAAGCCCCAATGTTCCCTCCAGGCACTTTCAGTGTGGGTGCCTTCTCCACGTGGTTCCTGGTTTCCCTGCAGCGCTGAAGAGAATGTTAGCAAAGAGGTAACCGGGACAGTGAAAACAGTACTCAAAGACAGGGAGAGCAAGCTCTCTCTTGGCACTTTGGATGTGGGACATACAGCGAGATGTTTGCTGCTTTTGCGTTTGGCTGTTGGGAGATTTACAGCACAAAGATATCTAGTTGATTTGAAGCAGTTCCGAGAAAGTCTAAACATAATCGCCACTTCTCCCTCCTGGCACTTTCCATGTGGGAGATATAGCAGGATGTATATTGGTTTTGAGGACAACTCAATGGACAGTGTAGGGAGAAAAGTTCCTGGCTCCTTGAATGCCGTTCCTGGAGACACTGCGATCAATGTGGGAGATATGTCAAGATGTGTGTTGGTTTTGAGGACGGCTCTCTGGAGAGTCTTAGCAAAGAGGTCACAGGGATAATCAGAGCAATTCTCAGAGACACTGAGAACAAGCTGGACAATTCCCTCCTGGCACTTTCCCTGTAGGAGATACCGCAAGACGTTTCTGTAGATTGGGCACAGCGCTCTGCAGGGTGTTAGCAGAGACTTTCCCGGGACAGTGAAACCCTATGTCAGAGACACTGAGAAGAAGCCCCAATGTTCCCTCCAGGCACTTTCAGTGTGGGTGCCTTCTCCACGTGGTTCCTGGTTTCCCTGCAGCGCTGAAGAGAATGTTAGCAAAGAGGTAACCGGGACAGCGAAAACAGTACTCAAAGACAGGGAGAGCAAGCTCTCTCTTGGCACTTTGGATGTGGGACATACAGCGAGATGTTTGCTGCTTTTGCGTTTGGCTGTTGGGAGATTTACAGCACAAAGATATCTAGTTGATTTGAAGCAGTTCCGAGAAAGTCTAAACATAATCCCCACTTCTCCCTCCTGGCACTTTCCATGTGGGAGATATAGCAGGATGTATATTGGTTTTGAGGACAACTCAATGGACAGTGTAGGGAGAAAAGTTCCTGGCTCCTTGAATGCCGTTCCTGGAGACACTGCGATCAATGTGGGAGATATGTCAAGATGTGTGTTGGTTTTGAGGACGGCTCTCTGGAGAGTCTTAGCAAAGAGGTCACAGGGATAATCAGAGCAATTCTCAGAGACACTGAGAACAAGCTGGACAATTCCCTCCTGGCACTTTCCCTGTAGGAGATACCGCAAGACGTTTCTGTAGATTGGGCACAGCGCTCTGCAGGGTGTTAGCAGAGACTTTCCCAGGACAGTGAAACCCTATGTCAGAGACACTGAGAAGAAGCCCCAATGTTCCCTCCAGGCACTTTCAGTGTGGGTGCCTTCTCCACGTGGTTCCTGGTTTCCCTGCAGCGCTGAAGAGAATGTTAGCAAAGAGGTAACCGGGACAGGGAAAACAGTACTCAAAGACAGGGAGAGCAAGCTCTCTCTTGGCACTTTGGATGTGGGACATACAGCGAGATGTTTGCTGCTTTTGCGTTTGGCTGTTGGGAGATTTACAGCACAAAGATATCTAGTTGATTTGAAGCAGTTCCGAGAAAGTCTAAACATAATCGCCACTTCTCCCTCCTGGCACTTTCCATGTGGGAGATATAGCAGGATGTATATTGGTTTTGAGGACAACTCAATGGACAGTGTAGGGAGAAAAGTTCGTGGCTCCTTGAATGCCGTTCCTGGAGACACTGCGATCAATGTGGGAGATATGTCAAGATGTGTGTTGGTTTTGAGGACGGCTCTCTGGAGAGTCTTAGCAAAGAGGTCACAGGGATAATCAGAGCAATTCTCAGAGACACTGAGAACAAGCTCGACAATTCCCTCCTGGCACTTTCCCTGTAGGAGATACCGCAAGACGTTTCTGTAGATTGGGCACAGCGCTCTGCAGGGTGTTAGCAGAGACTTTCCCGGGACAGTGAAACCCTATGTCAGAGACACTGAGAAGAAGCCCCAATGTTCCCTCCAGGCACTTTCAGTGTGGGTGCCTTCTCCACGTGGTTCCTGGTTTCCCTGCAGCGCTGAAGAGAATGTTAGCAAAGAGGTAACCGGGACAGTGAAAACAGTACTCAAAGAGAGGGAGAGCAAGCTCTCTCTTGGCACTTTGGATGTGGGACATACAGCGAGATGTTTGCTGCTTTTGCGTTTGGCTGTTGGGAGATTTACAGCACAAAGATATCTAGTTGATTTGAAGCAGTTCCGAGGAAGTCTAAACATAATCGCCACTTCTCCCTCCTGGCACTTTCCATGTGGGAGATATAGCAGGATGTATATTGGTTTTGAGGACAACTCAATGGACAGTGTAGGGAGAAAAGTTCCTGGCTCCTTGAATGCCGTTCCTGGAGACACTGCGATCAATGTGGGAGATATGTCAAGATGTGTGTTGGTTTTGAGGACGGCTCTCTGGAGAGTCTTAGCAAAGAGGTCACAGGGATAATCAGAGCAATTCTCAGAGACACTGAGAACAAGCTCGACAATTCCCTCCTGGCACTTTCCCTGTAGGAGATACCGCAAGACGTTTCTGTAGATTGGGCACAGCGCTCTGCAGGGTGTTAGCAGAGACTTTCCCGGGACAGTGAAACCCTATGTCAGAGACACTGAGAAGAAGCCCCAATGTTCCCTCCAGGCACTTTCAGTGTGGGTGCCTTCTCCACGTGGTTCCTGGTTTCCCTGCAGCGCTGAAGAGAATGTTAGCAAAGAGGTAACCGGGACAGGGAAAACAGTACTCAAAGACAGGGAGAGCAAGCTCTCTCTTGGCACTTTGGATGTGGGACATACAGCGAGATGTTTGCTGCTTTTGCGTTTGGCTGTTGGGAGATTTACAGCACAAAGATATCTAGTTGATTTGAAGCAGTTCCGAGAAAGTCTAAACATAATCGCCACTTCTCCCTCCTGGCACTTTCCATGTGGGAGATATAGCAGGATGTATATTGGTTTTGAGGACAACTCAATGGACAGTGTAGGGAGAAAAGTTCCTGGCTCCTTGAATGCCGTTCCTGGAGACACTGCGATCAATGTGGGAGATATGTCAAGATGTGTGTTGGTTTTGAGGACGGCTCTCTGGAGAGTCTTAGCAAAGAGGTCACAGGGATAATCAGAGCAATTCTCAGAGACACTGAGGGCAAGCTCGACAATTCCCTCCTGGCACTTTCCCTGTAGGAGATACCGCAAGACGTTTCTGTAGATTGGGCACAGCGCTCTGCAGGGTGTTAGCAGAGACTTTCCCGGGACAGTGAAACCCTATGTCAGAGACACTGAGAAGAAGCCCCAATGTTCCCTCCAGGCACTTTCAGTGTGGGTGCCTTCTCCACGTGGTTCCTGGTTTCCCTGCAGCGCTGAAGAGAATGTTAGCAAAGAGGTAACCGGGACAGCGAAAACAGTACTCAAAGACAGGGAGAGCAAGCTCTCTCTTGGCACTTTGGATGTGGGACATACAGCGAGATGTTTGCTGCTTTTGCGTTTGGCTGTTGGGAGATTTACAGCACAAAGATATCTAGTTGATTTGAAGCAGTTCCGAGAAAGTCTAAACATAATCCCCACTTCTCCCTCCTGGCACTTTCCATGTGGGAGATATAGCAGGATGTATATTGGTTTTGACGACAACTGAATGGACAGTGTAGGGAGAAAAGTTCCTGGCTCCTTGAATGCCGTTCCTGGAGACACTGCGATCAATGTGGGAGATATGTCAAGATGTGTGTTGGTTTTGAGGACGGCTCTCTGGAGAGTCTTAGCAAAGAGGTCACAGGGATAATCAGAGCAATTCTCAGAGACACTGAGAACAAGCTCGACAATTCCCTCCTGGCACTTTCCCTGTAGGAGATACCGCAAGACGTTTCTGTAGATTGGGCACAGCGCTCTGCAGGGTGTTAGCAGAGACTTTCCCGGGACAGTGAAACCCTATGTCAGAGACACTGAGAAGAAGCCCCAATGTTCCCTCCAGGCACTTTCAGTGTGGGTGCCTTCTCCACGTGGTTCCTGGTTTCCCTGCAGCGCTGAAGAGAATGTTAGCAAAGAGGTAACCGGGACAGTGAAAACAGTACTCAAAGACAGGGAGAGCAAGCTCTCTCTTGGCACTTTGGATGTGGGACATACAGCGAGATGTTTGCTGCTTTTGCGTTTGGCTGTTGGGAGATTTACAGCACAAAGATATCTAGTTGATTTGAAGCAGTTCCGAGAAAGTCTAAACATAATCGCCACTTCTCCCTCCTGGCACTTTCCATGTGGGAGATATAGCAGGATGTATATTGGTTTTGAGGACAACTCAATGGACAGTGTAGGGAGAAAAGTTCCTGGCTCCTTGAATGCCGTTCCTGGAGACACTGCGATCAATGTGGGAGATATGTCAAGATGTGTGTTGGTTTTGAGGACGGCTCTCTGGAGAGTCTTAGCAAAGAGGTCACAGGGATAATCAGAGCAATTCTCAGAGACACTGAGAACAAGCTGGACAATTCCCTCCTGGCACTTTCCCTGTAGGAGATACCGCAAGACGTTTCTGTAGATTGGGCACAGCGCTCTGCAGGGTGTTAGCAGAGACTTTCCCAGGACAGTGAAACCCTATGTCAGAGACACTGAGAAGAAGCCCCAATGTTCCCTCCAGGCACTTTCAGTGTGGGTGCCTTCTCCACGTGGTTCCTGGTTTCCCTGCAGCGCTGAAGAGAATGTTAGCAAAGAGGTAACCGGGACAGGGAAAACAGTACTCAAAGACAGGGAGAGCAAGCTCTCTCTTGGCACTTTGGATGTGGGACATACAGCGAGATGTTTGCTGCTTTTGCGTTTGGCTGTTGGGAGATTTACAGCACAAAGATATCTAGTTGATTTGAAGCAGTTCCGAGAAAGTCTAAACATAATCGCCACTTCTCCCTCCTGGCACTTTCCATGTGGGAGATATAGCAGGATGTATATTGGTTTTGAGGACAACTCAATGGACAGTGTAGGGAGAAAAGTTCGTGGCTCCTTGAATGCCGTTCCTGGAGACACTGCGATCAATGTGGGAGATATGTCAAGATGTGTGTTGGTTTTGAGGACGGCTCTCTGGAGAGTCTTAGCAAAGAGGTCACAGGGATAATCAGAGCAATTCTCAGAGACACTGAGAACAAGCTCGACAATTCCCTCCTGGCACTTTCCCTGTAGGAGATACCGCAAGACGTTTCTGTAGATTGGGCACAGCGCTCTGCAGGGTGTTAGCAGAGACTTTCCCGGGACAGTGAAACCCTATGTCAGAGACACTGAGAAGAAGCCCCAATGTTCCCTCCAGGCACTTTCAGTGTGGGTGCCTTCTCCACGTGGTTCCTGGTTTCCCTGCAGCGCTGAAGAGAATGTTAGCAAAGAGGTAACCGGGACAGTGCAAACAGTACTCAAAGAGAGGGAGAGCAAGCTCTCTCTTGGCACTTTGGATGTGGGACATACAGCGAGATGTTTGCTGCTTTTGCGTTTGGCTGTTGGGAGATTTACAGCACAAAGATATCTAGTTGATTTGAAGCAGTTCCGAGGAAGTCTAAACATAATCGCCACTTCTCCCTCCTGGCACTTTCCATGTGGGAGATATAGCAGGATGTATATTGGTTTTGAGGACAACTCAATGGACAGTGTAGGGAGAAAAGTTCCTGGCTCCTTGAATGCCGTTCCTGGAGACACTGCGATCAATGTGGGAGATATGTCAAGATGTGTGTTGGTTTTGAGGACGGCTCTCTGGAGAGTCTTAGCAAAGAGGTCACAGGGATAATCAGAGCAATTCTCAGAGACACTGAGAACAAGCTCGACAATTCCCTCCTGGCACTTTCCCTGTAGGAGATACCGCAAGACGTTTCTGTAGATTGGGCACAGCGCTCTGCAGGGTGTTAGCAGAGACTTTCCCGGGACAGTGAAACCCTATGTCAGAGACACTGAGAAGAAGCCCCAATGTTCCCTCCAGGCACTTTCAGTGTGGGTGCCTTCTCCACGTGGTTCCTGGTTTCCCTGCAGCGCTGAAGAGAATGTTAGCAAAGAGGTAACCGGGACAGGGAAAACAGTACTCAAAGACAGGGAGAGCAAGCTCTCTCTTGGCACTTTGGATGTGGGACATACAGCGAGATGTTTGCTGCTTTTGCGTTTGGCTGTTGGGAGATTTACAGCACAAAGATATCTAGTTGATTTGAAGCAGTTCCGAGAAAGTCTAAACATAATCCCCACTTCTCCCTCCTGGCACTTTCCATGTGGGAGATATAGCAGGATGTATATTGGTTTTGAGGACAACTCAATGGACAGTGTAGGGAGAAAAGTTCCTGGCTCCTTGAATGCCGTTCCTGGAGACACTGCGATCAATGAGGGAGATATGTCAAGATGTGTGTTGGTTTTGAGGACGGCTCTCTGGAGAGTCTTAGCAAAGAGGTCACAGGGATAATCAGAGCAATTCTCAGAGACACTGAGAACAAGCTCGACAATTCCCTCCTGGCACTTTCCCTGTAGGAGATACCGCAAGACGTTTCTGTAGATTGGGCACAGCGCTCTGCAGGGTGTTAGCAGAGACTTTCCCGGGACAGTGAAACCCTATGTCAGAGACACTGAGAAGAAGCCCCAATGTTCCCTCCAGGCACTTTCAGTGTGGGTGCCTTCTCCACGTGGTTCCTGGTTTCCCTGCAGCGCTGAAGAGAATGTTAGCAAAGAGGTAACCGGGACAGTGAAAACAGTACTCAAAGACAGGGAGAGCAAGCTCTCTCTTGGCACTTTGGATGTGGGACATACAGCGAGATGTTTGCTGCTTTTGCGTTTGGCTGTTGGGAGATTTACAGCACAAAGATATCTAGTTGATTTGAAGCAGTTCCGAGGAAGTCTAAACATAATCGCCACTTCTCCCTCCTGGCACTTTCCATGTGGGAGATATAGCAGGATGTATATTGGTTTTGAGGACAACTCAATGGACAGTGTAGGGAGAAAAGTTCCTGGCTCCTTGAATGCCGTTCCTGGAGACACTGCGATCAATGAGGGAGATATGTCAAGATGTGTGTTGGTTTTGAGGACGGCTCTCTGGAGAGTCTTAGCAAAGAGGTCACAGGGATAATCAGAGCAATTCTCAGAGACACTGAGAACAAGCTCGACAATTCCCTCCTGGCACTTTCCCTGTAGGAGATACCGCAAGACGTTTCTGTAGATTGGGCACAGCGCTCTGCAGGGTGTTAGCAGAGACTTTCCCGGGACAGTGAAACCCTATGTCAGAGACACTGAGAAGAAGCTCCAATGTTCCCTCCAGGCACTTTCAGTGTGGGTGCCTTCTCCACGTGGTTCCTGGTTTCCCTGCAGCGCTGAAGAGAATGTTAGCAAAGAGGTAACCGGGACAGGGAAAACAGTACTCAAAGACAGGGAGAGCAAGCTCTCTCTTGGCACTTTGGATGTGGGACATACAGCGAGATGTTTGCTGCTTTTGCGTTTGGCTGTTGGGAGATTTACAGCACAAAGATATCTAGTTGATTTGAAGCAGTTCCGAGAAAGTCTAAACATAATCGCCACTTCTCCCTCCTGGCACTTTCCATGTGGGAGATATAGCAGGATGTATATTGGTTTTGAGGACAACTCAATGGACAGTGTAGGGAGAAAAGTTCCTGGCTCCTTGAATGCCGTTCCTGGAGACACTGCGATCAATGTGGGAGATATGTCAAGATGTGTGTTGGTTTTGAGGACGGCTCTCTGGAGAGTCTTAGCAAAGAGGTCACAGGGATAATCAGAGCAATTCTCAGAGACACTGAGAACAAGCTCGACAATTCCCTCCTGGCACTTTCCCTGTAGGAGATACCGCAAGACGTTTCTGTAGATTGGGCACAGCGCTCTGCAGGGTGTTAGCAGAGACTTTCCCGGGACAGTGAAACCCTATGTCAGAGACACTGAGAAGAAGCCCCAATGTTCCCTCCAGGCACTTTCAGTGTGGGTGCCTTCTCCACGTGGTTCCTGGTTTCCCTGCAGCGCTGAAGAGAATGTTAGCAAAGAGGTAACCGGGACAGGGAAAACAGTACTCAAAGACAGGGAGAGCAAGCTCTCTCTTGGCACTTTGGATGTGGGACATACAGCGAGATGTTTGCTGCTTTTGCGTTTGGCTGTTGGGAGATTTACAGCACAAAGATATCTAGTTGATTTGAAGCAGTTCCGAGAAAGTCTAAACATAATCGCCACTTCTCCCTCCTGGCACTTTCCATGTGGGAGATATAGCAGGATGTATATTGGTTTTGAGGACAACTCAATGGACAGTGTAGGGAGAAAAGTTCCTGGCTCCTTGAATGCCGTTCCTGGAGACACTGCGATCAATGTGGGAGATATGTCAAGATGTGTGTTGGTTTTGAGGACGGCTCTCTGGAGAGTCTTAGCAAAGAGGTCACAGGGATAATCAGAGCAATTCTCAGAGACACTGAGGGCAAGCTCGACAATTCCCTCCTGGCACTTTCCCTGTAGGAGATACCGCAAGACGTTTCTGTAGATTGGGCACAGCGCTCTGCAGGGTGTTAGCAGAGACTTTCCCGGGACAGTGAAACCCTATGTCAGAGACACTGAGAAGAAGCCCCAATGTTCCCTCCAGGCACTTTCAGTGTGGGTGCCTTCTCCACGTGGTTCCTGGTTTCCCTGCAGCGCTGAAGAGAATGTTAGCAAAGAGGTAACCGGGACAGCGAAAACAGTACTCAAAGACAGGGAGAGCAAGCTCTCTCTTGGCACTTTGGATGTGGGACATACAGCGAGATGTTTGCTGCTTTTGCGTTTGGCTGTTGGGAGATTTACAGCACAAAGATATCTAGTTGATTTGAAGCAGTTCCGAGAAAGTCTAAACATAATCCCCACTTCTCCCTCCTGGCACTTTCCATGTGGGAGATATAGCAGGATGTATATTGGTTTTGACGACAACTGAATGGACAGTGTAGGGAGAAAAGTTCCTGGCTCCTTGAATGCCGTTCCTGGAGACACTGCGATCAATGTGGGAGATATGTCAAGATGTGTGTTGGTTTTGAGGACGGCTCTCTGGAGAGTCTTAGCAAAGAGGTCACAGGGATAATCAGAGCAATTCTCAGAGACACTGAGAACAAGCTCGACAATTCCCTCCTGGCACTTTCCCTGTAGGAGATACCGCAAGACGTTTCTGTAGATTGGGCACAGCGCTCTGCAGGGTGTTAGCAGAGACTTTCCCGGGACAGTGAAACCCTATGTCAGAGACACTGAGAAGAAGCCCCAATGTTCCCTCCAGGCACTTTCAGTGTGGGTGCCTTCTCCACGTGGTTCCTGGTTTCCCTGCAGCGCTGAAGAGAATGTTAGCAAAGAGGTAACCGGGACAGTGAAAACAGTACTCAAAGACAGGGAGAGCAAGCTCTCTCTTGGCACTTTGGATGTGGGACATACAGCGAGATGTTTGCTGCTTTTGCGTTTGGCTGTTGGGAGATTTACAGCACAAAGATATCTAGTTGATTTGAAGCAGTTCCGAGAAAGTCTAAACATAATCCCCACTTCTCCCTCCTGGCACTTTCCATGTGGGAGATATAGCAGGATGTATATTGGTTTTGAGGACAACTCAATGGACAGTGTAGGGAGAAAAGTTCCTGGCTCCTTGAATGCCGTTCCTGGAGACACTGCGATCAATGTGGGAGATATGTCAAGATGTGTGTTGGTTTTGAGGACGGCTCTCTGGAGAGTCTTAGCAAAGAGGTCACAGGGATAATCAGAGCAATTCTCAGAGACACTGAGAACAAGCTGGACAATTCCCTCCTGGCACTTTCCCTGTAGGAGATACCGCAAGACGTTTCTGTAGATTGGGCACAGCGCTCTGCAGGGTGTTAGCAGAGACTTTCCCAGGACAGTGAAACCCTATGTCAGAGACACTGAGAAGAAGCCCCAATGTTCCCTCCA